>NC_062217.1:152474873-152777903 GCF_902686445.1 Sciurus carolinensis | reverse complement strand
TGACACATGTATACCCATGTTTACAGCAGCACAATTCACAATAGCCAAACTACAGAACCAGGCTACGTGTCCATCAATGGAAGAAAGGATAAAGAAAATGTGGTATATATACACAATGAAGTTTTATTGAGCCATAAAGAAAAATATAATTGTGTCGTTCATAGAAAACTAGAGGGAAATTGAGACCATTTTGTTAGGCAAAATAAGTCAATCTCAGAAAGTCAAGGGTAGTATATTTTTTCCTCATGTGTAGAAGCTAGAAAGGAAAAATGGAAAGTAAGGTGGGGAAGATCAGTAGAGGAAAGGGACAGGGACTGGGAGGCCCTGAGAGAGAGGGGCAGGGCTGGGAGTGACATTGGACAAATCATATTGTTATACTGTGTGCATGTATGAATATGAACAACAAATCCCATCATTATTACAACTCTAATGAACCAATAAAAAAGGTGCAGACAAAAATAAAAACAAAAAAGTAGGGGGGGAAACGTTTGCTTTCCAGCATAACTAATACTAAAAGCAACACACAGAGATAAGCAATTCTTTCTTTCACTTTTAAGGATCTTCCTCCTTTCCACCATCACCCTAAAAATCTTCTCTGTACTCCCAATTTCATGGACTCAAAACTCTTTTTGTAGACAGGACCCCCTATCCATGCATATCATCATAGATATGGCAGCTAGAACTACCCTTACAATCGTGAAAAAAATTCAGCTCAGTCATTATTCTCCCCATCCCACTGAGAACGGATTTTTAAAAGAATAAGTCCATTTCTTATGCAGTATGATCTTTAACCTGATTCTAAACATCTGGATGAGAACCTGCTAAGCTCACCATAGGGGCCAAAAAGATTTTTTGAGAGGACCAAGTCAGACATGTGGGACCTAAGAACTGAAGAGAGATACCTGTGATGTTTCAGTGGGTACAGACCCCAGGTCTGGGGACAGCGGGAGCAGACCAGAACTTATGATCCACAAAACACCCCAGCAGTGTTAGGTATTTGAGAAAGTGTATATTCTATTCAACTCAAGAGACTCCTATTGATTGACCACTGTACAAGAGAATGAGGGTCCTAAGGAGCAATATGCAGAAGACATGGAGGAACCACAGCTGCATATGACTTCTAGATGAATCTATTAGCAGAATATTAATTTAGTCATTCATAGGTTTTGAATATCCCACTACTGAATGGATATAACTTGTACAAAACATCTATAGCCTTTTTTTCTGCAGTATGAGGAAGAATAGTCAATCCCAGGCCTGAACTGCCCTCTTACCAACCAATCATTCCTGTCTGGGTTGCCAAATGAGTCTCCTCACAGTGCATTTACAGGTTACTTCTTCTCATCTTCTCTCCTTTGGAACAATTCCTGGAACATTTTATTTCTTGATTTCATCCTATTTATTTTCCCGTCTTTCCCAAGACAACACTCCCTCTAGTGTCTGTGTAGCCATCTCAGGTTCCATTCTTGGTGCACAGGGTGAAGGCAAAAAGGGAACACAGGCCTGAAACTCAGCGGGCATGGGAGGAGATCACTGCAAAATAATTTGGCCAGTGTGATCATTCTGAGAAAGAGGCTGCAGATATGCTGCAGAGCTCCAGCCATGGATATCTACTTTACACCAGACATGAAGGCAGAGTTAGGAGCTCAAGAGAAGAAAATGGACCAAGGTCCACCCCATGACTTTGATGAAGGTGAGTCCTGGACATTGTGGGCTCTGCTTGCCAGGGCCCCAGTCATTCACTTGTAGATCTCTTCACTCTCCATCTCAGCACTATGCAAAAGACAGAGACTACCCTAACTGCAGATGGGGATCATGGGGATGCATGAAATGAGCATCCTGATGATGTTTGGGCACCAAGATGGCTTTGCCATAAGCTCAATGGGGAACTTTGGGCATGTAGCTCCTTCCCCTCTGCTGCAATATTTGAAAATAAAGAAAAGGCCCTTTCCAGATGCAAAAATAATTGAAGATTATCTTGGAGGCTTAGTCCACACAAGTCAGGCACTTCTTTTAAATACTGGCAATGTATAATCTCATTTAATCCTCCACAACTACCCAAGATGAGAGGTCTGTTATAATCACCGCTTTTTACAGATGAAAAGAGAGCAAAGAGAGGTAACAACCTGCCCAGTAACACAGAGCTATTCATAGACAGAGGCAGGATTTGCATCCAGGCCTTTGGCTCCAGAATCCATTGTCCTATTTAGTGTGTAGCCTTGTTTCACATTCTCTATCTATATCCATTCTCAATAAATCCTGAAGAGGACAGCATTCAGTATATAATCCCTCTGCAAGTATGAGTTCACACCTGCTACATGTCATGTCATACCATAAACCCATGCTAAATAACCCCACAATCCTAAGCCTAATAGGATGTTTGCTTATCCTACATAAGGTTTTCTCCAGAGCGTCCAAGCAACAGGTCCCTACTTAGCCCTGCTATGGTTTTATTGTTCAATATCCCTAAATGGTCAGTCCCTCTGTGCTCTGAGTCCCTCTCATCTCAGTCAAGAAGGAAAAGTTTCCTCTGCTCCCCAGCACAGACTCAATAGCAGAAAGTTATCTGTGCAATCCTGAGGTTCTTAGATTCCATAACTTTTTCCAAATTTACTATATCACATTTATTATTGTACTATAAAGAATAGCATTTCCATAAATAATTAAACCCAACTACACTGATCAAAATAAACAAGGAATATATTCTTGGTGATGCGACCAGCCTTGATTTCCTCACTAATTCAAATAATCTGGTGATTTACAGAGGTCCCCATCAACAATGGTTAGCAAGGAGCTTGCTCCTTAGTGTCTGGAGTTGCTGTAGTGGGTAGATGAGATGGCTATGGGGCTCAACCCTGGAACAGGAAGAAGGAAGCAACTCCTAAGTCCCTCTGGTTAGCCTCATGTGTACCCATCCTAAATCTTAACCTCCTCTACCTGTAAACTGGGCAGCACCCTACATGACCAGAGTTGAACCTGGTCAACTGGTTCCAAGAGGAACCCTCTTGGAAAGAAAATGCTGTGAAGGGAGAGATCAGGTATGAAGAGGAGAGGACTACTTGGAGAGAAAAGAGCAGCTGGGGTCCAGCTGTGGGGTGCCAGGATGCCGTCTGAAGCTCACAGCCCTCCTCTATGCTGAGTGATTTGATAAAGGCAATTCCCAGATGCACTTCCAGCCCTGACATTCTGTGGGTCTGAGGCCTGCAGTATCTCCCACAGTGATCTTCTCTGAGCTCAGAGCCTCAAACAATCACTTGACAATTAGCCACATATCACCCCATGGCACCTGTCTTGTTGTCATGTGTTATTTAACTTTACAGAAGAGCAGCCTCACATTCAAAGCATATTAGAAGCACCTGAGGCAAACGCTGTCGCATTCCTGTTGTCTCCCCTCCATCACAACCCCTAGCACCCAGAACAATGCCACAAACACAGGAAACACCCAGCAAAAGGCTGAATATCTTATGGGAGGCTCCATCTGATGGCTGAAGTACATGAGAAGCCAGGATTGCTGACGAGGCCTTATGTCTATCCTCCCGTTCAGTGAGATGAGAGTCTCTCTGAATCTTATGTCAAAATTCACATACGAAATAATAAACCAGGTGCATAAATTCAATACTATTAAGAGACAGTGTTGAACTATGTGCCACCTTAGGCAAAAATGATCCTCCCTTCCCTCCTCTTCTCTCACAGCTAAGGCAGGTCCTACTGCCCAGGTTAGTACAGTATTACTGAGCCATGTCCCCATCTCTGTGCCACACTCTGTAGGGTACCCATGAGAAGGGCAGAGGCCACACTGGTGGGGGGTGGGATGCTGATTTAATTATTACATCCCTCACCCTCAAAGCACTAAAAACACAGGATTAAAGTAATCAAATACTAAACTAAAATGACCAGATGCATGTCACCATCTATAAATTCTATAAACATATAGAGAAAAGGGAAATAAATGCTTCTCAGGAAGGTTTCATTGAGGTCTGTGTAGGAGTCATGAACAGAGGTGTGAATACTGGGTGCATCTTAATGCAGGAGGAAGGGTGTCCCAACTAGAAGAGATGACGAGGGACTTGAGACAATGGAGAGGCTGCCCCAGTGATAGTGGAGGACTGGATCAGGGAACAACCAGATCCGAAGCTGGAGAAGTAAAGCCAGGACACAAAGAATGAAGGGTCCTGAATGCAATGACAAAAACACTGGATTTGAATTCAGGAAGCCATAGGCCCTCAAGTCAGAATGCAGACATCCCTGATGAAGTATTTCTGATCCCAGTAACTGTCAAGTAATAAAATCACCAATATCCCAGGGAATGCTTTCCAATTCCTTTCTAGCCTCTGTGCTCCATTAAACGGTATTGTCACTCATTCGTGCACTTAGACAAACATTCCTAAGTATACCAGACCTCTCTCCCATCACCTACACACCAGGGGGCTGAACAAGGTTAGCCTAATTCCATTCATTCCACAGGTCCAGTTCTGCTTACTAAAGGTAACCTACTAGGCACTCACTCGTATTCTGTATTTTCTACCTCCTCCACACAAGACTTCTCTTCTCCCAAACCTGCTGCAGAATCATCCTTTGACATTTTCTCCCTATAAAGGAAGTGTTTCAAGTCAGTCAAGAGGTCCACGGAATGCAGAAAACAGGAAACCAACCAGGAGGTCAAGTCACTTGCCCATCTGCACCTAGCCTTGGACAAGCCAGCAGCCTTCAGAGAGACCTGCTCTCCATGTCTGGCTCAGTTATACCTCTGTTCCTCATGGGATGATTCAGGGCCCACAGATCATCCTGTCCCAGAACTCCTCTAGTGACAACAGATTTACACAGCCCAAGGCAAGAGCCTCCCAAGACTTCTTACCACTGGAGCCACCAATGCCCCTTCCCTTAAACCCTAGCCAACAGGAGAAGCCACTTACCAGCATTCCTTCCTTGCCAACCACAAATCAAGTTCCAACCACTGCATTTCTGCAATCATTAAATCAGGCCTCCCAATTAGGGAGTTTGCAACTTCTGCTCACCTTGGAAATCGCTGCAGGATCTGAGAAGCAAATCAGAGCCTGTAACCCAGCCATCAGAGGAAACGCAGAGCAGACAAATAGTCTCGTCCAGCCCCTCCTTTCCTCACCACCCACTGCTGACAGTGACCAGGAGCAATTAGTGCTGTTATGTCCCATTGCATTTCCCAGCTACATCTCAACTGAGATGGCTCTCCTTGTAATATTAATTAAAAACAGATTTTTTTTTTTTTTTTGGCAAACCCCTGAAGAATGACTTCTGTGGCAGGCTTCTTTATTAAGCCTCCGAGAAGGCAAAATGCATTAAGAAATTGTGACACGGGGACTGTGAGTGGGGATGAGGAAGGCTGGGCAAGCCAGCCAAAAGCTACTTGAAAAATCTGTTTGGGAGCCACAATCAGATGCTTTAGTGAGTGAAATACAATTAATCTGACCAAATCTGTCACTATTTTGCACATTAGGAGTAAATATTTCAGAATACAGTCCAGCTGCATCAGTTAAGGGTAGGAATCCCTGCCCAGGGAATCTGTGTACTCCACCTCCTAACATGCTCTGGAAAGGTGATCTGGAATGACGAGCATCTCCCTACTTCCCCTCACCGAGGTGCAGTGTAAGGCACACTTATTGAAAACTACCTGGTAAGTCATTCCAAGCAGGCACACTGCAGGGACCGCAGCCTGCAAATTGCCATCACCTCGAGTGAGCAGCTGGAAAGAAGTGGAACCCAGTCTAAGGGAGGATGCGCCAGGAATGAGGGACCCCCCGATCAAGGGTTAATCCAAGGAGAGGGTGTGAAGAAGTGAGCTATGCCTTCCCAACTTTCCCCTCTCCAGAGCCATTTGCCATCTCACTGAGCAAGCAGGGAGGCTTCTTCCTTCACTGGAAGGGAAAGGACAGAATAATGTGTTTTTCTGTTCCCCTGTAAGCCACGGGGACTGTGCTCCCCCTGGGTGTTTGTGAAACACTCTCTAACCCATTAATCACCAGGATCCCAGCTGGAGACAAGTGGTGAGAAAGAACAACAACAGCAAATCACTCCTCCGGAGTAAAGGTTCCAAGGCCAAGTCCACTCATCTCCCTCCACCTGGAACATCTAGCAGAGTGACATGGTCAGAGGCGAGACCCAGATTGCCTCCCCTTCCTGCTTCCTGCCTTCAGCCTGCTGGGGGCCTCCTCCTTTGCTCATCCAGCCATCCCACTCCAGTCCTGAGACCAAGCAATCACCTGCCCCAAGCCTTGGATGAGCATCTCCTCCTGCCTCTAAGCTCTTGGGGTGCATGCTGAATCCGTGTGGTGGGGTGAAGGCCCTTCTCTACGTCCAGCTGCACCTCATGGTCGTAAACTACCACAGTGGAATTCAATTTGCAGTTATATGAGTGAGATAAAAACTCTCCCCAGAAGGGGACTCATGTGAAGTAACAAAGTTTGTCAAAGGCACCTGGGAGAAAAGCAGATGAGCCTAAATTGTACTAAAGTTGAAACTGCTGACTTTCCTGAAGAAGGACAGGTCCAACACTGCAGAAGCCAAAGGGACAGGTGGAATCCTCTTTCCAAATCTGAAGAGCCTGCTAGGCCCCAAGGTCTCTGCCTTGTGACATCTCCCTCCATCTTGAAACAATGAAGGGACTTCCTGAGGCTTCACCATGCCCACAGTCCTCTTTTCTTGCCAGGGAACCCACCTGGGGAAGGCTGTTGGGAGTGATTTCCCAGTTCTTCTCTCAGGGTTGTTTCCTCAGAGTCTCTCAAAGACAATTTCCCTTCTTCTTTAATGAGCATCACAGGCCTGACCACCAAGGAAACCTCTCCCCCTGGTATTGACAGCGAAATATGGTCAGAAAAGACAGGTACAGTCTAGGGGCTAATAAAATGGTGCCTCTCCAGTCTGGGGAGGGGACAGGATGTACACTGTGCTCACCTGGGCCACCTTGCCCTTGCTGGTGCAGTGAAGTGGCCAAGAGCACAACCAATGAGGTCTCCAGGGGCTGCTCAGGGATGGCTCAAATCTCATCACTGTCACTAAAGCCTTCCAAAACCAACCGGTCCACTGCCCAGGCCCTTTGGCCCTGTTTGATTTCCCTAAGGGGCAAAGGCCAGGCTGCCCCTCACTTCCTTTGCTGCTCAACTGTGCCGAAGACGGGCAGAGAAGGCCATGCACATTTAACTATTTGCAGGAAGCATTTTCTCTCTAAAGTCCCATCTCCTGAGGCTTTGTCAGCACTCAGAAATGATCCTTAAGAGCAGAAACATAAGAAAACTCTTCAGACAGAATGAATTTACATTGTCCTGAAGAAGTTATAAAGCCTCAGATGTGCCAGGACATGGTCCCCTCCTCCTAGAACACATTTACTTCCTCGTAGCCTACCCTTCCTCCTCACCTCCTCACAAGCCCTGTGGGAAGGGCTGGGAAACCACTCCCAGCAGCATTCCCCAGGTGGGCTCCCTGGCCAGAGAAATGAGCACACAGTTCTTAATCACCAAACCAGAATGAAGTTACATTACAAGTCCTGCTGCTATTCTCTCTCTGGCCTCCCTCCCTCTCACCTCCTCCCCTTTCTCCTTCTCTCCATCTCTCCCCCTCCCTCTTTCACTCTCTCCATCTCTTTCCCTTTGTCCCTCTCTCTCTCTGCACACTCACACAGATATCCTCTGAGGACTGTGAAATCTTCAGTCACCCAGCCCAGCACAAGTGCACCTTGTTCAACCAGAAAGCTCGAAGCTGTCCAGCAGGAGGCTTTGGGGTCTTCACTGAAAGTAAATGAAGCCAGCTACCGAGCTGCCCCAAGCTGGGCTCCACCTGTCTTTGGAACCCAGCATTTGGTACAAAGTCGAACTGCCTGCGCTGTGTTGTGCATCACAGAGAACCAGAAAATCTGCACTTGGGCACTGCTCTGCGGTGCGCTGGCTTTCCTGTTACTCACTACCCATTCCTTTGCCACCCACAGGCTCTGTTAAAATAAGGCGAATGTTTCCCAAGAAAATCTTTTCCCGTCAAGTGAGCTCCCCAAAGCTGCTTGTACAGACATCCATCACCCCACGCCTGGAGTCCAGCTCTACCCAACCGCCAGGTTCTCATCTGAACTGAGAACCAGATAGAGCAAAGGATTTGCAAGGCTAGTTGAAGTAGGAGCAGTGGGAGGGAATGGAGTGGGGACGATTGTGGGATGGCGTCCTTGGCCTTTCTTTGATTCGGCTCTCTGGCACCGGGTGGCGGCGAGGTGGGGAAACCCCTCGGGCTAGTGCTGCGGGCCGCTGCTGCTGGCCCGGTAGGCAATGCCCAGCGCCGGTGTCCCAGTCCTGAGTGCCCAGGCCGCCGGAGTGGGTTCCACGGCGCCACCTCTCGGTACAGCAGCGTTCGGGGGACCTGGAAGCAGGGAGAGAAGCGTGCAGAGATGGGCAGAAAGCACAAGGACCCAACTCGACTCGGGAGCAGGGCACAGAGGTGGAATTGAGTCTTGTGCTTGGCCACTTAGGCGTGTTTGTGCATGAGTAAGGGCGAGCGAGGTGGAGGTTGTGTTGATTTTCTCTTCACGCTTTAAACTTTTTTTACTGCCTCTCAAATAGCCTTCCAGGGCGGTTGTCTGGGCTTTGAAGACGAAACTGGGTTTTCCTGAAGGCCTAGGATTGAGCTGATTTGGACGAGCCTCGCGCCTGGACCAGTATACTATGCGCCTGGAGCGAAGAGCAGCGACCCCAAGGCGAGCAGGAGTCTGGGAGTCCGAGCGGCATCAATCTCCCGGGTTCCCTTTCGCGTGCCGGGTGCGGGGGGTTGGGTACGGGGGGAATTCGTTAGTCTACCCAGCCGCTTCTTCACATCTGCCCGTGTCCTCACCCACGAAGTCAAGCACCCCAGAAACAGGAAAACTGACTCCAAGCGGAGTATGGGAGAAAGTGACCACAGATCCCTGCCCTGCTCATCTTTAAGGCACCCAATGCGCCTCTCCTCTCCGGACGGCCCCAGTCCTAGGGTCTCCAGTAAACAAATGCACACACCATCTTACAACAAACTCCGCTAACCTGTTGGGGGCAGGACAAACCTCTAGAAGTCCAAGTGCTCCCGCATCCGTCTGGACCCCCGAACAACTATCTACCCCTAGCTCCTGTTCCCCATTCCCCCATGCTGTCAGGAGACAGATTCGCCGCCAGGTGGGTACTCACACTGCTGTTGTGTCCCGACCAGTGCACCATCGCTTGGTTGTGGGCAGAGTCCCCGGTCAGCGCGAAAGAGGTGCTGGGCAGTCGGAGCTCTTCTGCCGCTGGTCCCCCAGGCCGAGGGACCTTCCCCTCCTCCCGAGAACCCTTAGCCGGAGGGCGGCTTCCTTTGGAACCTTCGGCAGAAGCAGTAGCCCGGGCGTCCCCGCGCTCCAGGGCGCTGGGGGGCTGTGCCCGGCGACTCCTCTTCGAGCCGCCAGGCTTGCCAGGAGCTGGGCTGCCCCGGACCCTCCGCGCGCCTTCAGGAGACGTACCCTCGACTTCAACCTGCATCTCAACGCCCCGCGGCTGGGGCAGCAGTTCTGGTCTGGGCCGGCGCCCCAGCGCGGCGGGTCTCCGCGCTGTCGCCAGCTCCTCCGGCCACTGGTTCGCCACTGCCCGCGGCAAGAAAGGAGGCAATGCCGGCGACCGAGAAGCAGGAGCCGTGAGGCGCCCGGGACCGCCCGTTGAGCCCCAAGTGATCTCAGCACCAGCAAGGACCCACGTTGACAGGAGTAGAAGCCCTGTCCGGGCGAGGGGCGCCCCCGGCCAGCCAGTGGGGCGCTCGGTGCGCGCCGCCTCCATCCCGCTGCGGCTACCGCGGCTCGGGCTGCCGAGTGTGTGGCGCCCGCCGAGGTGCGGGTCCGGCGCGGGGGGTGTGCGCGCGCCGGCGAGCGAGCGTGTCGGGGGAGTGGGGAGGGGGCGGCCGGGAAGGAGGTGGCTCAGGCTGGCGCGCCTCGCCGGTCCTCTGCACTCTTCCTCCCACCCCCCGCTCGCTTGCTCTCTCTCTGGTCCAGAGGGGGATTCCGAATCCCAAGGAAGATTAATAAATGCTCCTTCAGTGCTTTTGTTGTTGTTAAAATAAGATTTCCCAAAATCGTTCCCCCAAGCTCCTCCAGAAATTGTATAAAAAGGAGTGTTCAAAGGTAATAAGAAAATCCTCTTTTTAAATATGAAAATCAAGCCGGATCCAGGAGGAGGGACTGGCAACGGATGCCAGTCGGAGTCTCTCCGAAATCCAGGCTCCAACCTGCTCCGGGTGAAGAGTTGGGTGCCGCTTCTCCTCGCGTTTGGGGGTTTACTCTTCGGGCCTGTTCCCGGGAGCGGGAGATGGCGCACGGGGAGGTATAAGGGTCTCGGGGGATGAGGAGGAGGAGGAGTAAAGTGTTTTCAGCGCCAACTGTTCGCGTTTGAGAGCTTAAGGAGAGCCCAGAGCCTCCGCGCGGGGAGGCAGCGCTCGGAAGCCAAGCGCGGGATGGACCCACGACTCTGCTCGCCGCTCCCCGCCCCGCGAGGCCTGCGCCCCCGCCCGGTGCGGGGGCACGGGGAGTGCGTGCGTGCGCGTGCGTGCGCGCAGGCGAGCTGGAGTGAGGCTAGGGGTGCGCCCGGGCTGGCGGGAGGGTGCCGCAGGGTGGGGGTACCTGACGAGGCTGATAAGGGGGACTGGAGGGTGAGCGGGGGCGCGCGGCTCTGTGCGTGCGCGTTTACACAAGCATGTGTGCGTGTGTGAGCAGCGGGCTGGGCTAGGGGAGCGCTCCAGCCGTGGGCGCTCGCGCATCACGCACGGGCTGTGTTTGCATTTCCAGGAGCCTGTGAGTCGTCAGAAAGGCGATGTCGGGAACAAGGCAGGCTGCCCCCTCTACCTCGCGCCGGGCGCACCCACGGCCCCCCACCGCCTGCAGATGTAACCTGATTAAGCCTCTTGTGGGGCAAGGGAAGAGAACCGGAACGCGTTGGCAGCGGGGGTAGGGGCTGCCAGCTCCTCCGGTTCAGGGGCTTTACTTCCCGGGACCCTCGACCCGAAGTGGGGAGAGAAAATAGTAGAGACTCTCAGCTCTCACGGGAAGATGCAGGCCCCATCTTGTTGCCTGGGACTGCCGAGTCTTGCCCTCCCTTTCCCTACATGGGTTTCTGAGCCGGCTCAGTTGTTTCAAAGTGCTCACCACCAGTTGGAAGGTCCGGCCCAGCGCTGCTTTGGGTTTATCAAGCCCCCAGGACCCCGCTGCAGGAGGGCATCCTGGATACTTGGTGCGTCTGGGACCCCTCGTGATCAAAGAAGACGGAGAGTTTGAGTGATCTGGAGAGAGGAAGCTAAACCTGGGGATGACCTCGAACCGCCGTTCATGAGCACAGGGACATGTAGCCTGCCTTCTCTGAGAATCTCTGGGATTTTTAGGGGCGGAAAAGTCCGAGATCCGAGGAGCAGAAGGAGGGACTATTAGGAAAGGAGTAGGATGGTGGGAGGAGGCTTGGCGAGGAAGACAGCCTCCAGGCGCTTCCATTCCTCCTAGGGACTTGGGAGTCCCTTTGTAGGAGGCGGTTAAAGCGTAGCGAGAGGGCCGGGAAGCAATGTGAGAGAGAAGGGAAAATAGGGAAAGGGAGAAGAGGGGAGAGGTGGCGAGGTGGAGAGAACGATGCGAAAGAAAGAGGAAGAGAGAAGAGGAGGTGAGAGAGAAGAGAAGGGCCAAGAGGGATAGAGGAAGCAGAGGAGTCGACTGGGAATCAGAGACCCCTGAGGAAGGGCGACAACCAGCGATTCCCAGAGCCCCCACCCTCGTGAACTTGCTCTCCCACCCGAGCCAAAATGGAAATTGGGAACTGAGGAGGAGGCTGCGCCGGAAGAAGAAGCCACTGAAAACGCCTGGCCCAGAATCAAGTGGTTCTTGGCGTATTGTGGCGTCTTTTCGAGCCGCAGCAAGAAAAGTTCCAGCGCCGCGGGCCCAAGTGGGCGCTGGATCCTGCACGGTGTGCGAGCCGGCCATCTGCGGGTGCCCAGCGCCCCTGGCGGAGAAGGCCGGTTGCTGCAGCCCTAGTCGAAGCTCGGGGTTCAGGAGCCAAGAGGGGCCTATCCACTTCTTTGTCCGTGGAACATGCCTTCTGCTATAATTTCCATCATGGTCTGACTTTAATGTTAGCTCTTCCCTGAAACCTTCCTCCACAGCCCCATGGTACCTGGTACCCTATCCATTATTATCCCCACCATCATATCTTCAAAGTTTTTGTCTTCCTGCTGTGTAGGATGGGAGCTGTCCCATATCAGTTTGGAATTACTGTCATGTACAACTAATTAGAACAAATAAAAAAATAATAAAGAGGGCCAAGGTTAGAAGGGATTCCCATTTCCATTTCTGTTACTTCACCTGGGACAGACAGGTAAAGGACTAGGATTATTCTCCACTCTATCCCCAGGGGAAGAGAAAGAAGCCCACTCTAAGAACGCATTTTCCTACCAGGGCTTCTGTCCCTGCTACAAACAACTGGAGAAAGGAAACTAAGTTATTCTTGAGATTACACCAAATGTCCCAGAAATAAATCTCCTTTCATGTGGTTGTTGTTGTTCTTTAACCATCACAGTGAAATAACACTTTAGGAAACTGCACTACTTCTCCTAGCACTACACACACACACACACACACACACACACACACAGACCCACAGACACACACCCTATCAACCCCTTAATTGTCTGACAAGTTTCTTGCCATCGGTACCCATTGCAGGTACATATAGGGAAGTATCTCAATTATACATTTTCCCCATATTTTATAAAATATTTATCACCCCTTTTATGAAGACCTAAAGACAAAAATCCTTGAAAAACTTGGAGCCAGAGAAAGGTTTTTCCTGCAAAACTGACATCTTTTTGTAAAGGTTTTTGTCTTCTCATTTTGCCTTCCTCTTGTCTCAGTAGTTGAGCTGAGCGCCTGGTTTACTGGCTTTAATGGTCTTCAGGACAAGATTTGTACCTTCTGCTAGCTTTTTACTCAATACTGTTTATTTCCATCATTTGATACTCTAATCTTACTATATCTGTGCATTTTTGATAAACCACTTTACAACCTTTGTAGAACTAAACAGGAAATTAATTGATTAATGAGTGTCAACAGTCCACATTGCAACTCTCTGATTTTCTACAGAGGCATAGGATTACAAAATGAAACCTGAAATGCCAGCAAGCGCATCCAGATGATCACTGAAATCAGGACTTCTTTCCACTGTGTGTCCATGAAGGTGAGAAGAATCTATTCTGTTCAATTCTATATCCTCAGCACCTGGCCTGATGCCTGGCACAGAACCGACCCTCTATAAATGTGTGATAAAAGAAAAAACAGAAGAATGTAAATAGTCAGACTTAAGCTGCAATCACTAGCCATCTGTTCTTTTTAGCATGAAAATATTTTTGAAAGAGGCAATCAAGTTGGGATTTGATAGATATTATCTCCCACCATACCTTATTTTGTGGTGTCAGTCAGTATTCTTATTGTAAACAATAGAAAGCAATTCTGTTTTAATCCAAAATTACTTTATGAAAGATAATGGTGAACTCCAAAAATTGTGGGGAGGGCTTGAGAACTAGGTTCAGGGGGTCTACAGGCAGAATGACACCTGAAATCATATAGAACAGATCTTTTAAGGACCCTGTTACCAGCATCACCAAGCCTGAGATGCTAGGACTTTGACCAATGCCACCAGAGTTGAATGCTGGATGTGGCTACAAACAGCTGTCTTGGCTCCCTTTGGAATCTGACTGTGGCCACCACCTCTATTGCCACCAATTAACTTTCCATTTGTCTCTTTGTATCATTCACATTGATTGGTCAAGCCATGGTCACTAGCTCCAGCCCTAGACATGTGATAAAAGCCAGATCTACCTCCTAAGATAGGAAATTCTCCAATATACAGGAAGAGAGTTCAGATGTTAGACAGCCACAAAAAGGAAACAAGATAAATGTCCACTACATTCATTACCAAAAAATATTTCTTAGAGGGAAAAAAGGGAAACTGTTCAGTCTCATCATGAACTTTTATAGAAGACTAAACAGAAACAATATCCTGAGTAGATAACACTTCAAACAGCCTTCATATAGAATTCATGATTTACCAGCAAACCCTTCTTCCCTGCAAATACCACAGATTTTGGTTAGTGTAGGTAGTACCATTACAAATCCTGACCACCAAACCACCCAATGCTTCAAGATGGAGGAAAAATAAGAGAGAAAGAGAAAAAGACAGAATAAAGGAAGGAAGAGCAGAAAAAACTACTTGAAAATAGACGTCTAATAAGGGGTCCCTATAAATCAAGCACTACGTCTTTTTGGCCACTGTTTTCATGTTATTTGGACAAAGTGAATTTCTTAGTTCCAATCAATAGATTGAAAACAAAGGTACGTACAGGTGAAGTGGTAATGGCAGGGGAGATAATGATAAAGATAATGATGAATGTTTACGTAGGCAGTGCACTAACTCTGGACCAGACATCCTAGCAGATCGAGAGTCTATACTTTGAAGCAAAATTACCTAAGTTCAAAATCCAACTCTACCAACCACCAGCTCTGTGACCTTAAGCAAATTACTTAACTACTATGTGCTTCCATTCCTCATTTGCAAATAGAGATGGTGAAAAAGCTTACCTCATAAGCTCACAGTAAAAATGAAATGAATTAATGAATGTAAAGTACCTGGAACAGGGTCTGGTTTATATGCTGAGTAAGTTTGATCTTACATGTTCTTACTATTCTTACTAGTCCTGTCAAGGCCAGCGCTTAGTCCCCATTTTATAGAAGAGGAAATCTGACTCAGAGAGGTTCTTTGCTTGTGAGTGACAGTACTAAAGCTTTGAATCTGGATCTGTCTGACATTCCAGCTAAGTTCTCAGGTGCAGTCTACACTGTCCACCTGCCTACATCACACCACATACCCTGGGCAATACAGGCATTTAGGTCTAACAGGACTAAGGCCAAAGCTCCTTCTGCTGTGCACCTGTCTTTCCTGGGGGAAAGGCACATACCATGAGGACTAACGCTGGTGGCTAGTCCCCACTGGACATGTGGCTCCCACAACACACCTTCCAATATAAGTAGAGGATGATGATTTAGTTGGTGACATCCTCATCTTTAGATGGCATTTCCTAGTAAGGAAGAGAAAAGTGTGGCCACTGACTTTGAGCCTGTGTTTATGTAGCAAGTTCAGGTTGAAGAAGTCAAATCAAAAATGGAAACTTAAGCTCCAAAAAGAACATACTCATTAAGCTGCTGAGAGTCATCAGCAATTTTGTCAACATTTTCCCTCTAGTCATGCCTCCAAAAGGAAAGGAGGGCATCAATCTGATGAGGTAGATGCCATTGGAAAAGAAGTTTTGCAGAAAAATAGGTTTTTGTTTTACTCTTCTCCCTAATGAGTCACGATGCAAAGCTGCATTTCTTAGAGAAAAGGTTGTCTTTTCACAGCATGGGAAATGGAAACATCCAACTGAGACCCTTTGTGGGGGCAATAGGATGGGCCAGGACAGACAGATAGATGAGACTGAGGAGAGGCAGCCTGAGAAGTAGGAGAAGAGCCAGAAAAGTGTGGGGTCCCAGGAACAGGGAGACAAGTGTTTGTAAAGGAGGAGTGGGCAGTGTTGCCAGGTACACCTGGGTCAGTCTGCAAATGCCCAAGCTCAGAACAACATCATCCCCAGAGAAGAGAGCCTTCCCTCTACCTCAGTTTCTTGCCCCCAAGGCCACAAATGTATTTAAAAATAAAATTGAAGAAGGAAGGTAGGGAGGGAAAGAAGGAGAAAAAGTAGAGGGGGGAAAGGCATGATTAATCTAGTTCTCCAAGAAGCTAGCACCAAGAAAGGATGAGACCAGCAAAAAAAAATTTTTTTTTAAAGTGTGAAGGTCCATATTCTGTTAGGGAAAATGAGAAGGATCCAGAAGTACTTAGAGAGTCATTATTCTGAGACGCAGAGCTGACTCTTGTTGGGGAGAGGAAAAGAAGAAAGGGAAGTTGGATAGAAGGGTCTTAGATGACCACGGATTGTCATACAGTTCTAAGAATGTTTGGCAAGGTTGATGCAGAGTTTTCCAGTCAAAATCACCAAGCAAGGAGTCCTCTGTCTCCCAGGAATGGACCTGAATTGCCTTTGTGCTAACATGTGATGGATGTCTGAGCTCCACAGCAAGGGACACTGACCAACCAGGCAGAAAGAGGCATATAGTTCCTGTTTCCCATCTTAAAAGGAGGTATTCTAACATCTTCCTCAAAGGATTGTTTTGAGGAAAGAATGAAGGAAAGTGTGTAAAGGTTTAACCTGATGTCCAGGAGACACAAAGGTTTGGGCAAGTTGATTCAAATATCTTACAGCAAAAACAGCAGGGGATTGTATAGAAGAGATAGATATGAGAATATGAGAGGATTGAGAGTCCTGGCTTTGCCAGTGCTGGTTGAGAGATTTTGCCAAGGCTCATGGTCACAACAGAGTTATAACTGGGCCTGAGGATTAAAGAAGACATTTTACAAGGAAACACTAAGCGAACTTTGAAGGGCTACACAAAAGCAAAGGCACAGACTTGTTGTTTTACTTGACATCAGTATTGTTACGGATCTCACCTCCTTGAATGTGGCGTCTTCTTGACCCAAGCAACTTGCTATTCTGACTTCTAGACCCGGGTGTATGTTCAGAGAGAATCTTTGTTGCCCGAAGCCACCCTTTTCTGTCCCTTCTACTCCTTATTCTGTGCTTCCCCGGCAAGCATTGCACACAGGGGTGTATCCAATTCATACCTAAACACTGACACCTAGTGCACCCCTTCCCAGGGGTATGACATTAGCATTTAAAAAGGCACAGCAGGCTGCTTCACCTGGTTAAACAAGGGGATGAGACAACCGTGGGAAACAGGCAGGCTGGTGTTGCGACAGTGAGAGCCTCTCAGAGCTGCTCTGCTCCTCAGGAGTACAGACGGCAGGTTAAACTCCAGATAATAGAAAAGCAAATGGGTCTGGGATAAAAAGTAGTTAAAAGAAAGAAGAGGGAAGGGAGAGGAGAGGCATAGTGGGAAGTAGGGGGGTTTAGAGAGAAGAGAGAAAGAGAAGAGACAGATGTGCTTTACAGGGATGCAGGAGGTTGTACAAAATACACATAGTGATGCTGAATTCAGTTGGTGGAAGCTCTGCATTACAGCTGTGGAATCTTGGGCAAGGTGTCTGGCCCTTCTGAGCTTCCAATTTCCCATCTGCTAAAATAATGAATATTAATATTCATGTCTCAAAGAGTTTTGTGAGCATCCAATGAGATAATGTTGGAATAGTGCCTGGCACATAACAAGAACTTAGTAAATCACTCTTAGACCCCCTTTACCACTCCTTCCCTTTACCCTCCCTCTTCCATGTCCTGTGTTGCCTGGATTTCCTTCATGGCAGGTCAAACCTTTTGATTCCCCCAAACTGGATTAGATTTAAAGAGCAAATAACCTCACAGAAATAGCCTTGGTGGTGGGCCTCAAGGCTACGACTCTGACAGTTGGCCAGCACTTGAGTCAGTCTCCATGTTAGACTCAGACCCTGGATGCTCAGAGAGCTGAAACCCACAGTCCAGGGTGAGTAAGGAGAAATGGGGAGGGAGGGTACCAGGAAGGAGTTGGATTCCAGGAGAAACAAAAGAGGAACCTGGATGGGGAATAGAGTGGAAGGGGCGAACTCCTCAGAGGAGCAGGGATAACCCAGTAAAGATGAAGCTACAGCTCAGAAGAGGTGTCTTGCTGGGCAAAGGGTTGGGGAAAACCCTCATGAATGACCAGAGGCTACTTAAGCTGCTGTCAGATAACAAAGAGGTGGATCATGGGTGCAGCTGTGATCAGGGAAGGGGATCCATCCTTTCCATCCCAGAGTCAGAATTGCGTGTTCACCTTGTCCACCGTATATTCTCCTAGGACTATGTACACCTCTTCTTTGAAACATTATAGTTGAATTTTTATGTATGCATAGACATTTAATGAATGCTTCTCTTCTCCACTGGATTATAAACTCCATCAGCAAAGGGATCCCATCTATTCTTAATTAAACTTTTTATATTGAGATCATTGTAGATTCACAAGCAGTTCTAAGAAATGATGGGAAGAGATGCCATTGTGTGCCTTTTTATCCTGTTTTTCCTAATGCTACCATCTTGCAGAAATACAGAACAATATCACAGCACACTGACATCAAGTCACAGGGCCTTCTCATCACCCCCTGCACCCCTCAGGCTGCCTTTCTATAGCCATACCCTCTTCCGGCGTGTCCTCACCTCCTTCTTATCCCTTGGCAAAACCACTGTTCTCCATCTCTATAGTTTTGCCATGTCGAGAATGTTATAGGAATAGATTCACAGTCTATAATTCTCAGGTTAGCTTTTCTCACTCAACACGGTCCTCTGGAGATCCACCCAGGTTCTTGTGTGTATCAATAGTGTGTTCTTTTTTATTGCTGGATTGTATTCTGTGGTATGGATGTAGCAGAGTTTGTTTAACCTGTTGGAAGACATGTGGGATGTTTAGAGTTTTGGGACCCCTCTAAATAAAGTTACCATAAACATTCATGTGCAGGTTTTCATTTCTCTGAGATAAATGCTCAGAAGTGTGAATGATGGGTCATTTTGTATGGTGTTGAATGTTCTGTTTTCTGATTTGTTTTTGTTTTTGTTATTAACAAACCACCAAACTGTTTTCTAGAGTGGTGTACTATTTTACATTCCTACCAGCAATGTGTGAGTGGTGGGTTTTCTCTGAATCTTCCTCAGCACGTATGTTATCATTATTTTTTATTTTAGTCATTCTGGTAGGTGTATAGTGAAACCTCAATGTGGCTTTAATTTGCGTTTTCCTGCTGGCTAATGATATTGAACATGTTTCTATGTCCTATTTTCCATCCATCTATCCTTCATATGAAATATCACTTCATTCACTTATACCATTGATTTTTGCATGTTTATTTTATATTCTGTGACCTTGCTGAATTCACTTATTCCAGGAATTATTTCTGTAGAAACCTCAAGTTTTCTCATTAAAATTATGCCTTATGCAAATAGGGAAAGTTTTTGTTGTTGTTGTTGTTGTTGTTTACTTCCTTTCCCACCTGTACACATTGGCATTGGCCATAACTGTTTTCTGATCTGAATGGCTTTTATTTCTCTTTCTTCCCTTTTCCACTGGCTGGAACTTTTAGCATTGTGTTGAATGAAACTTGGAGGGCACACCCTTGTTTCTGATCTTAGGGGGAAAGCACTCAGACTTTCACCAATGAGTATAATGCACTCAATAGTGGTTTTTTGGGGGGTATTCTTAGTCAAGTAGAGAATGTTCCCCTCTATTCCCATTTTACAGAATTTTTATCCTAAATGGTGTAAACTTTTGTCAAACTCTTTTTCTGTATCCATTGACATGATCAGATGGTTTTCATTCTTCTTTAAACATTTATAGAATTCTCCAGTAAAACAATCTGGGCCTGAATTTTTTTTGGCAGGGGGTAGGGGGAATGCTGGGGATTTTTAAATTATGAATTTGACTTCCTTAAAAATCCTAGAGCTATTCAAACTATATATATTTCATATTGGGTAAATTGTGATCATCATTGTTTTTGCAATTATTTTGAAACATAATTTTGTCTAAATTGTCAAGCTGATATGTGGAAGTGTTAGTAGTGTTCCCTTATTAGTTTTTGATGTCTGCAGAATCTGTAGTTATTTCCCTCCTTCCTGGCATTGCTAACTCTTTCTTTTCACTTTGTCAGTCTTAGATGTTGGTTAATTTTATTGTTCTTTTCAAAGAGCCAGAGCTTTACTTTATTAATATTCTCCATTTTTCTGTTTGGATATAATTAATTTCTTCTGTTTATTTTGCTTTTTTATCCCCCCTAGTTCTTAAGGCAGGGGTTCAAATTATTGACTTGAAATTTTTCCTCTTTTCTAATACCTGCATTTGGTGCTGTAAATTGCCCTCTTAGCATTCTTTTAACTGTATCCCACAAATTTTCATCTATTATGTTTTATTTTCATTCAATTCAGTGTTTTTTTAATTTCCCTTGAGGCTTCCTCTTTGGTCCATGCATTCTTCAGGAGCATGTTCTTTTGTTCTCAAATGTTTAGAGATTTTCATACCACGTTATAGATTCCTAACATGGTTCCATCATGGTAGACTCATTCTGTATGACTTCAGTTTTCTCAAACATGTTGAGGTTTGTCCTGAGAACCAGGATGTGGTCTGCCAAGTGAACGTTGGAAAACAAAGTGTACGCCATCGTTGCTGGGTGGAGTGTTCTAGAAACATCAACTAGAACTGCTAGTTAATGACCTTGTGTTTTTCCATGACCTTGTGGACTTTTGGTCTTGTTTTTCTATCAATCGTCCAAAGAGGGGTGTTGAAGTTTCTAACTATAATTGTGAATTTGTCTGGTTCTCCCTTCACTTTCATTTGATTTTTCCTCATAAATTTGCAGCTTTATCAATTGATGCCTACACATTTAAGATTTCTATATCTTGAAAAATGATCCCTTTGTCATACAATTTTTTCTTTCAATTTTTTTGTTCTGAAGCCTACTTTACCTGCTATTAATAAAGCTTCTCCTGTTTTCTTTTGATTAATATTTATATAATATATTTTCCAATTCTTTCATAGTTATATTTGAAGTGCATTTCTTTTAGTCAGCATAGAATTGGTTCATGTTTGCTAATCCACTTTGCCAATCCCTGTCTTTTGTTCTGTATTTAGACCATTTACAGTTAACATAATTAGGGATATATATATATATATTTTTTTTTTTTCTATTTGTTCTCTCTGGTTTTTATTTCTTTGTTAGATTTTTTCCTGCCCTTCTGTGTGTTACAAACACTTTTTTAAAATTCCATTTTGATTTATTTATAGTATTTTTTAATCTATCTCCTTGTGCAACATTTTAGTGGTTACTATAGGTATTGTATAAAATATGCATCGCTTTTCATTGCTTGCTAGGCTTTTATTTTACCAGTTTTAGTTAAATACAGAAATCCTACCTCTATTTATAGCCCTCTGCCCTCCTCCATTTATGTCTTATTTTCTATATGTACATTGAGAACCGTACTAGACTGTATAATAATTTTTGCTTCAACCATCCAACAAATTTGCACAACTGAAGAAAAATAGGAGTCTGTTTTATTTACCCCTATTTCTGTTTACCATGTTCTTTCTTCCTTCCTGGTGTTCCAATGTTCCTTCCTTTATCATTTCTTTCCTTTTTAGAGTACTTCCTGTAGCTATTCACTTAGGGTAGTTCTGCTGGTAGCAAATCTTGTTAGTTTCTCTTCACCCTTGAATGTCTTGATTTCTCCTTTATTCTTGAAGAATATTTTCACTGGCTATAGGATTTGGAGTTGACATTTCTTTACTTTCAGCACTTGAAAAGCATTGTGCCAACTCCTGATGACCTCCATGGTTTCTGAGGAAAAACTGGTTGTCATTTGAATTGTTTTCCCTCATACATAATGTGTCATTTCTCTCTTGTTGCTTTCAAGATATTACTGTCTTCAGTTTTCAGAAATTTGATTGTGATAAGTCCTGTTGTCAATTTCCTTGAGTTCATTCTGTTTGGGCTTTGTGCAGTTTTTTGATTATGTAGTCTTTTTTCTTTCTTCTTTATTATCCTTCAAGGTTTATTTGACAAAGACTGTACATATTTAAGATGCATAACTTGACTATATGATACATATATATTGTGAAATAATTACCTCAACTAATTAAATATCCATCACAGTGGATAATTATTGCATTTCTGTAATTACATATTTTGTCAAATTCAGAAATTTTTCAGATCTTACTTGTTTTTCAAGTACTTTTACATCCTGTTCTTTTCCTCCTTTTCTTCTGTGACTCCGAGTACATGACTGTTAGATATTTTGTTGTAGTCCTACGAGCACTGAGACTCTGATAATTTTTTCCAGTCTATTTTCTGTTATTCATATTGGGAAATTTATGCTTTTGTGTCTTTAAGCTCAATGATTGTTTCCTTTGTCCCCTTTCTTCTGCTGTTAAATCTATCCTTTGAGCTTTTTATGGTTAGGTATCATGTTTTGCGATTTTAAAATCTCCATCTGGTTCTTCTTTATATCTAATCTTTCTCGACAAAACTTAATATATTTTCACTTGTTTCAAGCATGTTTTTAATTGTTTGTTGGGTGCTTTTGTAATGATGGCTTTAATATCTCCATCAGATAATTCTAACATCTCTGTCATCTCAATGTTGACATCTGTCGATCACTTTTTCACAATCAGACTGAGATCTAACTGGTATTTGGCATGACAAAGGGTTTTGATGATACCTGGGTATTTGGGGTATTATTTTATGAGACTCTGAGCCCTATTTGAACCCTCTGTTTTTGCTGGCTTCTTCTGATTCAGCTCTGGCAAGAGAAGGGGAGGTGCCACCTCATTACTGCCTGCATAGACCATGAGCCCGTATTCCCAGTGAGCCTCTATGGACACTGGGGAGGTGGGCCCAGGCAGAGGTGAAAGTTCTGCTGAACAAAGGTGGGAGTCTCCTGTCCCCACCAGGTCTCCACTGACAAGTCCCTGGCTGGAAGGGGCAGGAATGTGCTTCCTCCCTGCTGCTCTTATGACCTCCACTGGCACAAAGGGGTAGCAGCGCAATTTGGCTTCCTTACTGCTAGGCAGTGGTGAAAGTCCTCTGTGACTGCCAATGCCACCAGGGCAATGGGGAGAGGAATGGCTGCAGTACTGCCTAGTAAGAGTTTTCTCCTGACCCCACAGGCAAGGGTGAGAGTGCTCATCACTCCCTGGAGCAGAGGGAAGACTTGGCTCCCTATTGACCTTTAATGCCCAACAGTGCAACACCTTGTCACAGCCTCAGGAGCGGGGAATCCAGGCTATCCAGGCAACTGTGGGTAGGGTGAGGCCACGATTTTTTCTGTGGTATTGGCTGAAGTATAGCCATTATTGTCTGAAAATTCTCTGTCTCACTAGGCTGCCCTTTCCTGATCCCTGGACTAGAGACAACAGAATTTTTATTTTCTGTGCCCACTAGTGTGTGTCCCAAGTCTGGGATAGATGAGACAGAGCAAACACCCAAAGAACTCACCATTGTGAAGCTTCTTGGACCCTAGGATCTCTAGCCAATCTGCCTTCTTTCTACCTTTTAGACTCTTCTTTATTTTATATATAATTTCTGGGAATTTTTTTATAGCAGGAAGAATAAGGAAAAGTACATCTTCTCCATCTTCCCAGAAGGGGATCATCCCTATTTTTGCTCACCATTGAATTTTCAATATCAAACCCAGTTCCTGGCACAGAGAAGTCCCTATGAGTGAATGGATGAGTACTACTAAGTCAAATTCAAGTACACCCCTCCTGTCTGTAAATTTTGCAGTGGGTCTGTGTTCTCCCAGGCTATAAAGGAGCTTCTTTAAGAAGCAGGTGACCTTTTCCTGTCTGTAGGAGGTACACCCCTGAAGAGTTGGGGATCTGTAAAGTTGTGAAAATCATAGAATCAACCTTGTAGATTGTGGTAAGGATTAAATAAGGAAAGCATTTAGGAACACCTCTGCCAAGTTGTAAGCTTTCCATATACACTATTATTGTGCAAAAAATTGAATTTTTGTCTGTTAGATTCCATTTCTTACTGATTTGCCTTATCATTTCAGAGGTGATGTCACTTCATTTCTGATTCATTTACAACCTGACAACAGTCCCCCATGCTTTGTTTCTCAGCCTCCCTCCCAGCCTTTGTGACAAGCCATCAGTAATCTACAAATGGACTGACTGTTGGTGCAGCCAAGGGTCTTCAGGATTCATTGAATTCTGGTGTTCCTTCTTTTATCCAGCACTTACATCACCCTGTAATCACATGTTGGTTTCTTCAACTCTATATATTTGAATTCCAGAAAATTAGCTCTTAGATCTGCAAGCTATCCTTTATGGGAATTTTCCACTGGATCCTCATGTGTGGCCCAGCCCCAGGGCTCTTGTCCAGGGAATGGGGTCTACCTTCACCAGCAACAACCACCACCACCTCTTCAACCCTGTTTCCCCAGAGGCTTCTCCTCTCTAGAAGTAAAGCAGTTTAAATTCTGAACAAATCTGCCTTACGGAAATGAAAAATTCAAACAGACTAACAGGAGGAGGTCTGAGTTCTGCTTAATTGACCCTGTATAATTATTTCCATTGAATTGCCCTACATCTGGGGATGGATATTTACCAAGCAGACTGGCCCACTGGTTCCCTTCAGCACCTGCTTTAGTCTGGAGAAAGTTAATTGCATGGAAAATTCTCACCTAAATCACTGAGTTGCTTATTCCTGCCAATGCCAGAAACACATACGTGTACACACACACACACATGAAGTGTCAAAGGACTTTGCTAGAAGAACTTACCCTTTAGCCTGGGGGCTGCTTCTGAATGCAAAAATTCAACCTATTTGGAGGGTCTCAGTAGCACAGTTTTTCCAAACATCCAGAACAGGATTCTCTGCACTGCAGAGACCAAAAAGTAGTGAACAGTATGGCTCAGACCAAGGACTCCCCACCACCCCCGACCCCTCAAAAAGAAATGAACCAGGAATAGGAGGCAGGGAAACTATGCTTGGTCAACGTTGCCTTTTTCTTCTTTGTGAATGTAAAAAGAAGTTAAATTACAGCTTCTGTTAGTAACATAATTACTTTAATTAAAATTTAGGGGGTCGGAAAAGCCAGTTCTGAATGTCAGATTTCCAATGATGTGTGTTAAGCCTGGGAGAATAGAAATACAGCCCTGTAAATAACTCACATATTACAACTGGAGCGGAGTGTGGTGTTGTGTTTGCTTAGAGTTAGAAGAGCAATTAAATGATAACCAGGACTCCATTCTCCACTCTCCCTGTCTCTGCCCTCCTTTCACACTCAGGTAACCATTATATGCACAAGATGGTGGTGGCTTTCCCCATCCCCAGCCAAGCAATAGTCACCCTCCAAGGCTTTGCTCGAATTCTTCCTTGAGACCTTTCCTGAAGCTTCTGTCCCACAGAAATCCTCCAGTCCTAATCAGCTGCCGAGCGTGCTTTCTGCACCAAGTGTTTTCCCTTTTAATTGAACCGATTTTGGCTTTGTGCTAAAGTCTTTCATACACAGACATCTAATTGTGCCATGCCTCCCTAACAAGATGATAAACTCTAAGGAGCATGGAACATGTCACATGAAACCACCAACATTTAGAGCTGGAGGGATCTCAGAGACTATGCTGGAGATGAGAAAACAGGTCACAGAGCTGTCCAGGTCTGAGTCAGAACTAGACTCAAGGGTTCTAACTCCTCGCTCAACATGGATTCCAGTGTGTCCAAGGTCTGATTGAGTTCCATTAAATATCACATGGATCAGGCATAAGGGAAAGGATATGGGAGAGGTGGGGGGACTTCCCTGATGCCACCACCAACTGTCTAAGAAACCTGTGTCCAATCTCCATTCCAGGGATCTAGTGCCATTGAACAGGGTGATAGGAAGGGGTGTCCACAGAAGGCTGGTTAGACAGAAGGTTGAGGAGAGAACCCCGGTCTGGATCAGGGCAATGCTTTGGATCTGAAATGTCCCCACAAAATTTCATGTATTGAAGGCTTGGCCGCCAATGCAGCCATGTCCAAAGGTAGGGTTTCAGGGAAGTGACTGCATCATGAGGAGTCTGACCTCATCCATAGATTAATCCATTTGATAGATTAATAATTTGAAAGGACTACTGGGAGGTGTTGGAAATGATAGGCAGGTGGGGCATGGGTGGAGGACATAGGTCACTGTGATGTGACTTTCAGGACTCTCTCTTTTTTCTTCCCCCACCCCACTCCTTCCAGGCTGCCATTCACTAAGCAGCTTTCTCCACCATGCCTTCCATCATGATGTTCTGCCTCACCTTAGGCGCAGAACAATGGAGCCAGCCAATGATGGACTGAAACCTCTGAAACCATGAGCCAAAATAAACCTTTCCTCCTCCAAGGTGTTTGTGTCAGGCGTTTTGGTCACACTGATGAAAAACTAACTAACAACAGTATGCTCATGGCTGACAGATAACTAACCAGCTGCTGTCACTTGGGGCAGGGAAAGGGTCTACTCTGAAGGGCACTAAGACTGGGCAGCCTGGTTGAACCTCCCTGTAACCATTTGATCTGGCAAAGAATGGAGCTTGTCCTGAAGAGGACTTTTTGGTTCCCCTGCTTCTTCTTTCCCAACCCAGATGTCTTAGCTCAGATTCTCCAACAGCAGACTCTGAAGCTGGTGCACCACAGAAACCCTCAAGGGAGTCAGAGAAGCAGGAGGAAGGTGGGGTGGAAGTCAAGCACAGGTGCAGTTCCATGAAGAGTCCCACCAAGGACAGCTTTGCTACCTTCAGAGTTGCCCCAACCAGAGGACGTGGAGCCTGGCTAGCCTTGAAACTGACTAAGCCCCAATGGGGAGACCTGGGTTCCCAGTTTCCTTATCTTCTCACACAGCTGGGCAGAGTGGGCTCCAGTTGCCCAAGGGCATGCCTTGGAAAGGGAGTCACTGGTGCTGACTGCTAGGATACACCGAAGGGGAGGCACGTAACATGGATGAAAAGGGAACCAAGGACATCCAGACAAAATGCCTGATGTCAGTCTCACTAGGATATTTTTATTTAGTCAACATGCAACTTGGAAACTTAATAAACAAGTATCCGTGGCCTTTGCTTTCTGATTTCATAAATTGGTGAATCATGTCTCATTATCTGGACCAGAAGAGGTAGGGAGCAGGCAGGGTCTCCATGAGAAAAAGACCCTCAGGGCACAAGTGAAGGATGTGATGGTTTAAGGAGAAAGGCATGCTGATTAATCCTTTGAAAAATTCTCCCACCACACTTAGTATGCATGGTAATGAGGGAGTCATTGAGAAGACTGGCTGACAGGCTTCCAGAAACTTCCCAAGGTAGCATTTATCTTGGTGCATCAGGAGGCAGTGGAGCATACTGTTTAAGAATGCCCATTAGTTTCAAAAACCAATCCTACAACTAGATGACTGTAAGTCCCTTGAGAAATTACTTAAACTCTCTGAGCCTCAGTTTCATTATCTTTAAAAATGGGGAATTATAGGACTTATCTCATGGATTTATGTTGAGGAATAAATAATGAGAGAGAAAGAAAGAGATGTGAATATAGGAAGTGCTTGCAGCAGGGTGTATTTTCCAAAGAAGGCCACCCTTTATCTCCCAACCCACAAGCGTTTTGGAATCTTGGTGTTTTCTCACTAAGAGGCGGGTGCTATTTCCCCTCCCTTTGAGTATAGTTGGCCCAGGACTCACTTGTAACAAACAGAAGGCAGTGGAAGTGACATGGCTTCTGAGGCTAAATCAGGGGAGTTGATATAATGTCTACCTGGTTCACTGGGAATCTTGCTTTTGGAGTCCTGGGTCACCATATTATAAGGAGTCCTAACTAGTACCCATGGAAAAACAAACCGCCAGGTCTACATGGAGACAGGAGGATGCCAATCATGCCTCAGTTGCTCCAATCAGGGCAGTTCAGTCACACTCCCCAAATTCAGGATGCATAGAAACAGTGAGAAATAATAAAATGATTGTTTTTGATTTAAGTCACTAAATGGTGATTTACTACATAGCAACAGACAACAGAAACAGTGCTTTGTAAATGCCAGTTATTACATTGCTATTCACCACAGTACTGGTATATAACCCACAGCCTTGCAAGTTCTGAAATATGATTTTGTTTTATTCCACTAAGACTGAATCAGTATCTCAGAGATGAGGTCTCACTAATCAAGGTCACAGGGGACTGATGGACAGCCCAGAATGCCAATTTACTACCATAATAGAATGGCAAGGGGGTTAAATAATTCATTCCCAGGGCAGATTATTTCCTTCATATAAGAAATTTACTTGGGAAACCAAATGATAATCAGGTAGGTTGTCTAGGGAGCATAAAGTGAAAACAAGAGAAATTAGTTGTCCCACTCAAGTGATTTGATGGTAGCGGGTCAAGAGAGCACATTGTGTTTCTCTCCCTGGATGGGTCCACCTGCTGCCAGGACTCAAAGCCCAGACCTCAGGTTAGGATGTCACCTCCTTCAAATAGCCCTTGGGTAGACACTGACGGCATTAGCCCCTCTTATTTTCCAGCTTCAGTCACAGACTAATGCCCCCTCTAATTAGTACAATGTTTTTTTAATTCAGCAATTATTGATAGTGTTCTATGAACTATCTATGAAAAACAAAGTCAGATAAATTAGAGAAATCCTAAATTCAGAAAAATGAAAGAAGTTTCATTATTACAAGACTTCTCAGGTCCTTGAATATGCTAACTCAAGATGGCAAACCTCCAAAAGGAAGGTATAATAGGATAATGAACTCACTCATACAAACATATCTCCCTTACCTCTGAATTACAGTGTGATGAGTGTTGCTTCGACAGAGTTGCTCTCTGAACCAGGAATCATTCTGACTACCAACATTGTCTTTATGTGAGACTTTTCTGAACCCTCAAGTTGATTTCATAAGTTAAGTGTAAAAAGACTCATTTTATTTTCCTTTCATCTAAAATCTCTTGACTACTATGCTGTCCTGCTCTTAAGGAGTTCTGGATCAAGGAGGAAGAAGGACGGTGTTGCTCAGGGAAGGTGTTAAGATAGACATCATTAGTATTGTGATACCTACTGGAAATACCAGAAATGACTAGAGAAACAGCATTCATAACAGGCTTTGAGGTCAGAGTAGGAGTTCAGCCAGAACTCAACAAGCAGAAGAGAAGAAAAAGGCACCTCTGTCTGGGAAGCAGAGTGAGCAGAGACTTGGAAAGGAGTTGGGAGCAGAATATTAAGGAAGTTGGGCAGAGCACACGATGGCAAAAGGATAAAGCTGGCAAGCAAGAGGACTCTAGAATGCCCTGCCAAAGAGATCAGTCTCCAGATGAAGGGAGAGGGATCAGGAGATGAACTGTAAAAAATGAGGGGTGACAAGAGACGGCTCAGGAGCTGGGGAAGAGCTAAAGGCACAGGTGGAGGTCAAGTGTGGGAGGTCAGTTAGGAAGTTCCTGCTGGATCCTACAGGAATGTCAGCTGATACCAGAAATATGTAGTGGCACCATAATCTCCTATATACTTCTCCAGGCAATAGGAGACTGAGTATTAAAATATCTGCTCATGGGAAAAAAATAAACAACTAGGCTCTGTGCAGGAGGCTTTTTGAAAAAATCATCATCAGATCACTTTGGGCATGTGTTTTCACACGATGACAAAGCAAAGAGAAAGTGTTTCTTGGTGACAGCACGTAAGCAAACCACACAAATTCAGCCCTGCAGATGGAAGAAGGGGTTTGTCCCAGCTCTCAGTACAGGGAGATATGAGATGTGATGGTTAATCCTATGTGTCAACTTGACTGGGCCACAGGGTGTCCAGATATTTGTTTAAGCATTATTCCAGGTGTATTCAGGAAGGTATTTCTGTATATGATTAACATTTAAATCAGTAGACTGAATTAAATAGATTGCCCACCTCCCAGGGTAGAACAGACTCTCAGGCTTTGACTCAGACTAGAACTTTACCCTTAGTTTTCTTGGATCTCCACCTTGCCCACTGCAGATCTTAGAACTTCTCAGCCTCCATACTCATGTGCGTGAGTGTGTATGTATGTGTGTGTGTATGTGTGTGTCTACATAAATATGTGTGGGAATAAATACATATATAAAATCAAATATCTCTTATTGGTTCTGTGTCTCTGGAGAACTCTAACATCTGAGAGTACCAATTGCTACGTTTTAGATATGAGGTGTTCCCTGAAAGCTCGTGTGTGAGACGATGCAAGATGTTCAGAGGTAAAATGATTAGATGATGAGAGTTGTTACCTAATCAGTGGATTAATTCTCTGACTTGAACTTACTGGGTGGTAACTGCAGCAGATGGGGTATGGCTGGAGGAAGTAGGTCACAGGGGATGTGACTTTGGGGTTTATATCTTGTCCCTGGTAAGTGGAGCTCTCTCTGTCTCTCTCTGTCTCTGTCTCTCTCTGTCTCTGTCTCTCTCTCTTTCTCTCTCTCTCTCTCTCTCTCTCTCTCTCTCTCTCTCTCTCTCTCTCTCTCTCTCTCTCTCTTTCTCTCTCTCTCTCTCTGCTTCCTGGTTGCCATGTCCTGAGCTGCTTTCCTCCTCCACACCCTTCCACTATAGATTCCACCATCTATGAACTGAGATATCGGAAACTGCAAGCACCAAATAAACTTCTCCTCCTCTAGGTTGTTCTTATCAGGGCTTTGGGCACAGTGATTAAACACCATTATATCCAGCATACCTTATGCCTCCCAGTCAGTCCTTATGCTGAACACTTTCCCACATCAGGGCAATGATATCCAGTTCTGCAATCCTTTAGGGCATCTAACTAGCACTGTTCAAAAGCACCCACATTCTTGTACATCCTAATTTTTTAGAGAGAAATCCACTTGTCTTCTGCCCTAACTGAATAAATTGGGTGATCCTGGTCCAAGCTAGTCTAGTCATCTGAGGGAAAATCCAAGCTTGAGTACAAGATCTTCTATCACAACAACCAAGAGCCCAGTACCCAGCTCCCGAGGAATTTGTAAGTCCCAAAGTAGAGAGTCGAACTGCTCCCCTTATAGGACCCACAGAAACCAGTCTACTAGCTGCTTCTGTACCCTCTTCCAAAAACCCAGATTTAGCTCTGATTTACCTTTAAAAGGAAATAGCACCATTGCTAACACTGCAAATGTGGAAAAGTATTGACTGAGCATTCAATTGTCTGGGAAAGACCTGAAATCTGGGTTTGTATGTAGAATGTCTCCATTTTTTAACCTTAGCAAAGATCAGACTTAAAATTCTGTACTGACTAAAATCGTTCAGACCAAACCAGATTCTTCTCTTCACTGGCTTCAGCCCTGGGCTATTTGTGTGAGGCACCTCTAGTCTGTTTCCCCTTTCAGAAAGCCTGAGCATTCAAAAGCAAAACAAAAGTCTGATTTAGTTCATGACCCAAAATGAGAAGTGATGCGCTGTTAGGAGACTGGTGGGCAGAGAAGTCAGGGTGCTGCTCGCCTCTCTCTGTTTCAGTTGGCCTCTCCTCCATGGTCCTCCCTCACACAGTGGGCAGTCTCTGTTATAGGTCCAGCTCCTGTGGAAAGTGGCTCCTACACTGTCCTTCATTAGATGATCACAGCCCAAACACCACAGTTAGGCACATGACCCAGATAGTCCAGTCAGAGAGTAACATGCTCATGGCCATTGGATCAGGAATGAGCACATGACCTGATCCAAGCCAATCAGGTCAAACAGAGCTAACCCTGAGACTTCTGCAATAAGAATTGTGTTTTTCTCAGGGGTTGGAGCTGTGAAGATGTCATTCTGGAACTCCTGCATGGAGGGAGACTGCTGCAGAGCCAAATCAGAGGGAAATGCACTGCAGAGAGATGGGCAGAGAGAGAATGGCAGTCCTGAAGTCATCGTTTGAATTTCTACAGCTAGCTGTGTCTGAAGCTTGTCTGGCATTGAACCATTTAATGATATATTTCTTTTCCAAAAAATGTTTTGTGGGTTAAGCAGGTTTGAGTTGCCCTGCCTGGCAACCTAAAGAGTTCTAACTAATATACCTATAGCAAGTAAGACATTATGCCAATCACCAAGCAAGTTCCCAAGTAGTTCAGAGAGGAAAGAATGAGCCATTACTTGAAGCAGATGGCACAATAGAACAGGAGATAGGATAAAAGCACTATGACTCCACTTCTGTTCGCCTCCACCTTTTCGGGGAAAATAATCTTCATATGCAGAGAGTAGAACAAATGTTTTTTCAGGGTTCAGAAATCTGAGATAAATGAGGAGATAGAGGAAAGCTCATGGCTGCTTTGAGTCAGTCCAATTCGCTTGTCCCAACTGAGCCACCTTGAAGTGTACTTAAAGGATTTAAAGATGAGAATGCCAAGCCACTATGGGGTATGCTTTGAAGGATTGTGGGGAATTGGAAAATCATCTGGATTTTTAAAAATGGATTTTGTTATTTATAACCCAATGAGTTGTATGTAATCCTTGGAAAATTAAGCAGTTGGCTTTTGAACACATTAGAGCAGGGCAAAGCATGGGTTCAAAAAGAATAGTTTATCCCCAAGTTACCCACAATCTCTTTTATTTAATAAAATTATAAAATGGACATAAACAGGGATGTGACAAACATAATATTTCTAAATGGTAAAATGATTGACAGTCCTATTTTTTGTTTTGAAAATTCTTGCATTCAAATGGAGAAATAAGTCACATGAAAGTAGAGCTCAGATGATTAATTGATCACAGCCAAAGAGTGTTTGATCAATGGAGTAATGAAACTTGGAGGGCGGACCCAGGGAAATGCTATGCAGCTGTATCTTCACAGCATTATGGACTAGTGATTATAATACTTATTGATTTTAAAATTACATACATCTGGAAGAAACATTCTGATAAAATCAGATTTTTTAAAAAATATTACAAGCTCTAATAATTTACCTTAAAAGCAACTAGATAATTTTTAACAATATAACTAGAGTAAAAGTTCTTCATTTACATTTTTAAAAAGAACCTACAGAAGTACAGGATGAAGAAGAACTGGCTCAACTTCATTTTATACCAAAAAAAGATTAGATGTTTCACTTGACTGCAAAAATATGATATGATGCCACACAATGCAAGATAATGTCAGAGACTTACTGATGTGGGAAAAATGCCCATAACACTGTGTTAAGTGGATAAAAACCAGTTTACAGAGCGCACACACACACACACACACACACAACACACACACAAATAGGGAAAAGAGCAGAAGATGGTAGTGGTTAACTCTCAGTGGCAAGAATATAGGCAAATTCATTTTCCTCTTTGTATTATTTCATCATTCACATTTTCTGCAATTATTTATTATAATTAAAATGTCATTCAAGCTCAATGTGAACCAAAAATATAACATGCCTGATTTTTTTTTTAAAAGGAATGCAGTGAGGCTGTACACATAGGATTAAATCATCAAGAAAAAGGGTGTTGATCAATCCACTGCAGTCTGTACAGGGACAACCATATCTGGGATAATAGTCAAGCCCTGGATGCCATGTGTAAAGGAGGACCTTATAATGGGGACTGGAGATGAGGTTTGGGAAGGGTGTGAGTGATGTGAAGGTTAAAAGAACTAGTAAGAGGGGCATGTTAAAAAAAAAAAAAGATACAATGGTGAACGGTTGTTTGTTTCCTTTGTATGCATTAACACCTCTCTCATATGGAAGGGGCAGTAGATTTGTGATAGGTTAAAGACAGCCACAAATTTTTTGACACTATTCCACTGAGAGGCAAAAGTCTCAATCCCTTTGAAGGTGAATGGTCTCTAATGAACAGAAATCAGCACAAGTGACACTCTACCATTGTAGGACCAGGTCTTAAGAGGCTGGCAACTTTTGTTTCCTGTCCCTTGGAACACCAGCTCTGATGAAACCTGTGGCCATTTCAGAAGACTGACTAGCCCAAAGGACTTAAAATTAGTGTAGTATATAGTAACACAGTCACATCAATGTTTATGGCAGCTCAATTCACAATAGCTAGATTATGGAACCAACCTAGATACCTTCAATAGATGAATGGATAAAGAAACTGTGGAATATATACACAATGGAATATTATTCAGACATAAAGAAGAATAATCTCATGGCATTTGCAAATAAATGGATGGAATTGGAGAATATCATGCTAAGTGAAATAAGCCAATCCCAAAAAATCAAAAGCTGAATATTTTCCTTGATAAGTGGATGATGATATACAATGAAGGTGGAGAGGTGGGGAGTAAGAGAAGAATGGAGGAACTTTAGTTTATGCAGAAGGAAATGAGAGGGAGGGGGTATGAAAAATGGTGGAATGAGACAGACATCATTATGCACCTATGTGCATGTATGATTACACGGATGGTATGAATCTACATTGTGCACAACCATAGAAACAAAATGATGTACCCCATTTGTGTACAATGAATCAAAATGCAGTCTGTAAAAAATTAAAAAATAAAATATATTTTTAAAAGAGAAGACTGTCTAGGCTGTGGGCATGTTGTGCAGAAACCCATGCCAGTCAGTCACATGGAGAGGCCGGATAAAGAGAGAGAGGTGTGACCAGTCTCAGCTGACCCAGCCGACCTGGTCCAGGCACCAGACATGTGAGTGAAGATTCTTCCAGATGTTCTCTTCTGGCTGTATTCATAGGAGGAAGCCAAGCAAGAAGCACCCAGATGAGTCCACCAACTTCTTTATCACTGGAGATGATCATAAATTATCATTTGAAGTTATTGAACATCAGGGAGAGTTTGTTACCCAGCAGTAGAAAACGGGAACACTTGTTATATCTAGCCTGATTTTAGGATAACCAGCAGTAGGGGATACTGAGGGGTTTTTTGCATTAAGAGAACAATATCATCACTCTTTACGAAGAGGACTCCTACTGTGCTGTGCCCGGTGGATGAGGGGTGTGTGTGGCACCTGAGCTAAGTACAGGGAGGACACCTCAAAGCTTTGAAATGAGCTGCTAGGAACTGTTAGCTGTGAGGGGAGAACATACCATTGGGGACAGTGGATCCAGGGCCTCCTCTGCTCCATATGTGAAAACGAGTTTTACTATAAGAATTCCGAGTATCTAGGAAGAAAGAGAAGAACTCTGTGTTTCCATAGCATCCTAGCCTTAGTAATCCAAAAACATGAGTCTGGAATGCTTTCTAGAATTTTCCCTAAAATGTATTACATATATACACTCAAAAATTCTTTCAATGAACAGACACTTCACAGAAGAAGATCTACAAGCAATCAACAAACATATGGAAAAATGTTCAACATCTCTAGTAATAAGAGAAATGCAAATCAAAACCACCCTAAGATTCCATCTCACCCCAATTAGAATGGCGATTATCAAGAATACAAGCAACAACAGGTGTTGGCGAGGATGTGGGGAGAAAGGTACACTCATACATTGCGGTGGGGCTGCAAATTAGTGCAGCCACTCTGGAAAGCAGTATGGAGATTCCTTAGAAAACTTGGAATGGAACCACCATTTGACCCAGCTATCCCACTCCTTGGCCTATACCCAAAGGACTTAAAATCAGCATACTACAGAGATACAGCCACATCAATGTTCATAGCTGCTCAGTTCACAATAGCCAGATTGTGGAACCAACCTAGATGCCCTTCAGTTGATGAATGGATAAAGAAACTGTGGCATATATATACAATGGAATATTACTCAGCCATAAAGAATGATAAAATTAAGGCATTTGCAGGCAAATGGATGAAATTGGAGAATATCATGCTAAGTGAGATAAGCCAATCTCAAAAAACCAAAGGAAGAATGATCTCGCTGATAAGTGGATGATGACACATAATGGGGCGTGGGAGGGGTTAGTTTTAGGGTTAGAGTTAGGGTTAGGGAGGGGGGCAAAAATGGGGGAAGGAAGGACTGTATAGAGGGAAAAGAGGGGTGGGAGGGGTGAGGGGAAGGGAAAAAATAACACAATGAATCAACCAACATTACCCTATGTAAATTTATGATTACACAAATGGTATGCCTTTACTCCATGTACAAACAGAGAAACAACATGTATCCCATTTGTTTACAATAAAAAATAAATAAATAAATAAAAAAGAGTTCATGTATAAAAGTAAAATGTTGAATCAGGGTCTGAAAGACCTTTCATTGCAAATCTCAGTTTAAATAATTCAGACATTTGTAATTCATTACTAGAGGAATTAAAATGTGCTATCTTGAGATGACAAAAAAAAAATTCTTTCAACAAATCCTCTTGGAAAATTTGCCACAGGGGCATAGTTTATTTCACTACGAGGTCCACTAATAGAACATCTAGAGGCAGCACCTTCTTCAGCAGCGGGTCACCTAAGAACTAGTGGAGTAGGCTTGGAGGAATTACTCATGTCCTACTCTTCTCATCCATGAGGCCTTTGGGTAGACCTACCAGGCAGCCCTCTGTGATAGCTCTATACTTTCCTTTTGCAATATCCCCACTTTTTCCCTTCCAGGTATTTATCACGACGTGGAAAACATGCCTATATCTTTCTTGCTCTGCAACTGGCTTTTTTCCTACTCACCAGTAGTTGTATATAAGCACCGAGTGCTTATATCTCAGCACTCACAATGCACAGTTAAGGCACTCAACAAATATTTGCTAATTAAATTAATAACCAAGGTTGGGTTTTTTTCTCTGCCCATCTTGGAATCCAGGATTCATTTACTGGATACCTATTTGAGCAACTTTCCACACACATCAAGCTCAGAGAGAAAGGAGAAATAATAGAATGGCAAGAAACCAATTATCAAATATTCAGCGTTTGGGCTTGATACAGATTCACAAATTGTGGATTAAAAATAAATCACTTTCACATGATGAATGTTGCTATCATTCCAAACATTGTCATTTAGTCTCTTTTGACAGGACATCACCCAGCCGAGAAGAATGATATGACAACTGTTGTGGTTGGACACAATATAACAAAGTTACCATTCTTTTGAGCGCTGGGTATTTGTGTTCTATGAATTCATATTTAAATCAGATTCTGAGTAGATGAAAGGAATGCACAAGAAGTCAGCTTGAGAAGAGAGACGGGCGTTTTTGCCCCCTGGAAAACAGCCGGGCCTTGGGCAGATGCCAGTATTTTGGAAGAAGGGGGGCTGGCAAGTTGGGGGGAAATAAGCTGTCATTCTGTGTACCACTTGCAGATCAACAGTAAGTACGATTCTGTGGCTTATTACAGCCTGGAGGAGTCAGGGATCTTGAGATGAAGATTTCCATATGGTGATGCAAATTAGGACCCCCCGCTGCAGAGGTGTCGGAAAAGAACCAATAACCTGGGGAAATGTTTGGAAGCAGCTTGAAGAAAGGAAAGTTTGGTGAAGGAAGGAGGCAGAGTGTCTTTGCCTCAAAGCAAGTTGCTGTTGTTGATGGCATTGTTGTTTTATTATTTGGGGGTTTGTCCATGCTGCTCTGCCACCACCGTTTGATTAACATTGTGTTCTTCAAGTCAGGATCACAGATAACATTGAGCTGAGTCGGTCGCCTTCATCATTTAACACGTTCAGCACCAAAGGAGGAATGTTCTCCTCTTGTACTCTGGTTTCAAGGCCCCACCTGATTTCCCTTGCACCTCAAAGCTCATGTCTTTACTTTTAACCCCTCGCGACCAGTGCGTGGTCTCTATCCTGCACCTCTGAAGACAGGTTAGTTTCTCCTCTAGTCCTCGGATCAAGTTTACAAATGACAACTTGGCCATTGATTTATAGTTGGCCAAGCACAGATACATACCTTGTCTTACCAGATCCTCATGATAAATCTTTAAGGAACTGAAGGAGATAAGAGGAAAACTATCAGTACCTACTATAAGTACAAGCACTGAAGCTCAACAGAGCTGAGTTTGAGTTCAGCTCTCACGTCTCAGCTTTGTGACTTCTGCAAGTTACTTAACTTTACTGTATTTCAACTTCTCTATCTGAGGCTGACTTAGTGGAGGAGGTGTATAGAGTTTGCCTAAGAGCTTAGACACAGGTGCCTGACTTCACAGGCAGAATCACTACCATTGACCAACCTTATGTCCTTGGGCAAGTTAGTTCTATTTCTGTGCCTCAGTGTTGACAACCAGAAACTGAGGATAATGACAGCATCCCCTTCTCAGAGGGTTGTTATAAGGACTAAAGAACTTCATATGTGTAATGCATGTAAAACAAAACCTGGTGTATAGTAATCATGTGTAAACTTTACTGTGATTATCTTATTATTTTAAAAATATATGCATATTATTAACTTGCTTGTAAATTAAACACATTGGTGCTATAAACATCCTGGAGAATTTCTATGTAGTTCTGTGGTTTTTCAGGTGTTCACTGAAATATACTCAGTCAACCCCTCCTCCTAGTGGAACCATCCTCTCTCCCACTCGGCTGTAGTAGAATTATAGCTGAGTTGGAACCCAGGGCTGAGGACACGGGGCAGTCCTACAGCTCTCCATCAATCACTTTCCTCTCCCCCACCAACAAGCCACCATCATGGAACAGACTGAAATTAAGGCCAGAAGTTTTTTTTTCGGACCTGGATGCTTATTTGTTTTATATGAGTTCTGTTGTTGTCATTTTAATTTGGCATCTCTGCATTGCTGTCCCTGTAACAAGCAGCTAGTCACTTGCTTCTAGAATCTAGGAAAATGACAAAGTTCCCAGAATGTGTGCTGACCTGGAAAAAAAGAAGGGAAAATAAACACCTACCCTTTTTCCAGGAGGGGAAATGTTCTCTCTACAGCTGTGCCTCCTGGGACCTCTCCAGCAAGACCAGAATCCCCCTCACCTTCTCTATCCAACAAGATGCCAGGCCCCCTTCCCAAATGCCACCCATGGCCAAATGATACTTTCAGCTACACTTGAGTGAGGCAGAGTGTTTTTCCTAAGTAGGTCAAGTATTGGGAACCATACAGTTTCACATCTAGCTCAGGACTTTTTTAAAGTGAAAGAGGGCACAGTTAATAGCACCCAGATGGCAGGCACAGACCAGGATGGGTGGCCACCCTACAGCACACATGGCCACTTACCCATCAGCTATCTAGTAGCTGCATACCTGGGATCTCTTCATGAGACCTCTGACTCTGCAGCCAAGTCCCCTTTCCAGGATTCAAGTCACTCCACCTTAGTCTCTTCTCCAGACTCTTTGTACAATGTTACAGCCTTCTGACCAGGAGAGAAGAAGTAAATATTCCTTCCAAACAGAAAAGATGTGCATGACTCTTCACAAGGAAAAGAAGCAGCTCCATTCTAGTATGAGGCCCACACTGAGCTCAGGTGTCGCAAAGATTCAGTGAATGAGTGCTGTTCTCAGGATAGTAAGATAGATAGTGTTGACTGAGTTCCCTCTGTGACAGGCATGACGCAAAACACTTTGCACATTTTGTCTCATTTGATCCTCATAATAACCCCAGGAGGTTAAGAGGTCTCCCTAAATAGCAGATGAGGACATAGAGGTTCAGAAAAGGTGAGCCATTGTCCAAGGTCACTAAGCTGGTAGCAAGTAACAGAGCCAAGACTCAAATCTAGGTCTCTCTACCACTGGAGTCCACTCTCTCAATTACAATGGACAATAATTATGAAAATGGTGATACTAAAACAAAGACTGTGTACCAGGCACAGTTCTAATAGTTCTAAGCATTTCAAACACACACACACACACACACACACACACACACATACACACACACACACACATACACATTATATTATACCCTTCTTACAGTTGAGGCTAACTGACATGTCCAAGGTCACACAGCTCTTAAAGTGCCCGAGCTGGAGATACAAACCCAAACAGTTGGGTTTAAAGACCCTGTTCTTCACCATCAATCTGCTATTTCTGCTCCATTGTGAGAATGACCCAAGACAGCATTGTTTGAGTGGAAATTTTTCTCTGGGACTCTGATAACATTAAGACCCAGATAGACTTTCATCAAACATAATAAATACTTATTGTATTATTATTTAGATGAGATTGGGCATGTTCAGTGTGGTGGTATGGCCATAGACTATATTATTATTAATTAGACCCAGGGTTTCCTAGGAACTCTTAGGGACATAGAAGAAAACCAACATATGCCTTAGTCATCAAGAACTGTGAGGTCCCTTCAGGTCTGAGATGCCATAAGCGCTAGGAATCTGCTCAGCTGGGAGGAGCACCATGACAGCTCTTTTTGCATTCCTGCTTCGCTTATTCTGCACAACCATCCTGAGATGTAAGCATGGTTTTCACCCATTTCACAATTAAAGAAACAGTGACTTTCAGAAGAGAAAGTGACCCTTAAACTGTTAGTTCTGTTCCCACCTGAGCTTGAGTTCTCCTGGTCCCCATCTTTGGATAAACCAACTTCACATATCCGAGCAGCACTCACATCTAACTTTTTTTCTTAATACCCTGTGTGCATGCATGGGCCCGTGCGTGCACACACACACACACACACACACACACACACACACACAGACTAGTCTTCTAGGAACTAAATATAGAACTGATTGCTGGGTTCAGTGTTTATTCTAATTCGTGCAGGTTCATAAAGTCCACTTTAGACAAAAATAAGGCTGATGTGCATATGTAAAAGAAAATCAGTTCATATTTACAAGCCCCATAAAACCTGCTGCAAATACTTAGGTAGAAAGATACAGCAAATGCATTTACAACTTCACCCAAGTGTCTCACTATCAGTGAGCTAGAGGAGGATCAGAGAGGGATGGAAACCCAGGGCTCAAGTAATCCATGAGGATAATATATTCTAATTACTAAATGAACAGGGTATCTGAGAATACTGGATTCAAATGGATTTTCTTGGGTTTGCAAAACCACTGCAGAACATACCATAAATGGGGCTTGTTGCATATTTAGAGGACCAGTTCATGAATATACACACACACATACACACACAATGGAGGAACAGAGAGAGGATGTGCTGTCCTGCTTGAAATGTCCCAGCAATTATTGACATTTCTAGGGGCAAACACACTCCCTGTGCCCAACCTGTGCTGCTCAGGCTCCTAATTCATTAATCACAGCTGCGCTGCCTCCTGCCCTATTCTTCGAGTTCAGAGGAAGATAAAAAAGGAAATGTGGTCACGCCCCAATTCTTGTCATGTGACTCCAGTAGATTTAAAGAAGAATCAGGTGGGACCTACTTGCTGACAGGCACCAGGCCCCACTAAAAATGACTTAAGGAGACAGGAGATTGTTATCAGGAAAAGCATGATCTTGGGGGACCCAGATGCTGGAGCATAGCCAGGTTTCTATCCATTTCCCCTCTCCAGGGCCACCTGGTCTCACTCCCTCATCTCCACTTACTCTCGAGCTTCTCTCAACTTTCTTCTCTCTCCACCAACCTCCTCTACATCCACTCATCAAATTGTATATAAAGGGGGCAAGTACCCTTGACTTGACAACTAAACACTGCTGCAAAGAAATCAGGGGACCGCTAAATGCTGAGAAATACTGAGAGCCACTCAGAATCATGGTTTCTGAGAGGAGGTGCCACCACAGACTCCTTGCTCCATTGGCTCTACCCACAAAATTGGAGCAGACTGGCTCATATTGCATGGTCTTTGAAGTCAGTCCCCCGGTCTAATTCCCTCTTGGGAGAAGCCACCTCTGCAAAGGAGTCACTTAGAGTCACACCTATGGAGGCTGGAGCTCCAGCAACTACACCTCCCAGGACACAGAAGGGAGAAAATCTTCGTGGGACCTGTGCCCCTGAGCCTTCGGGAGCAAACAGGGCCACTTCGCAGCTGCCTCAGGACATAAGAGATCAACTTGCACTAGCGTCCACCGTGCAAGCACTAATGGATAGGCTCAGCAGACCTCTGCGTGGCACAGGGATATGCAGCACTGGGCAATGCACTCACCGACCTCAGAATCCTACCCAAGAGCATGAACATGCCCCTAAGCAACTCGGATGCAAGGCTGAAGGTGGAGCTTGCCTCCAGATGAAGGTAAGAAGCTGGTTTGTCAAAGACAGCTCTGGGCAGGTGCTCGAGCCTCACACTCTCCCTGCAAGTCAGGTGCTAATGCAGATAAGGAAACCCAGGCTCAGGCAGGCTGAGGACCTTGTCCATGGTCACATTGTTAAGTAAAGGACCTAGAGCCTACTCTTCCTGTGATGGTAAGTGGCTTGTTTCCAAAGCAATGCACTGCCTAAAAGAGATAGAGAAGGCCCAGAGAATGCCAAGGTGAAGGGTGGGCAAGACCACCTGGACCTGAGACTGCAGTGCTGAAATTTCCAACAGCTGGGTTGGAAAAACAGTCATGCAAAGTTAAATTACTAATATGCTCTCACAGTCAACAGTGTGAGGAAGTAGATGTTGGAAGATTTGTTTGAGGCAGACATAATAAGCAATTGATGAAAATGAAAATAGCCTAAGACATACCAACCCCCCCAAACAGCAGTAAATGGGGCCACTTAGTGTAGGCGTAAGTAGACCTGTACCCTCAGCCAGCCCTCTGTGACGATGTTATATGAATTAGCATTCCTAATGATATCTCTGAATTATCAGGAAGTGAATAAATTACGCTTGCAAGCTGTCTGAGGTAAGTAGGTCACGCAGTTCCTACTCTACTTATTGAGACGGAGTGTGCCTTGGGCTGGCTGTGTGATCATGGACAAATCAATTAACTCCCCTGGACCTTATCATCTCACGGGTAAAATGAGAGGTGAGCAACTCTAAGTGTTCTTGAGTGCAAACAAGGTGATCCTGGAGAGAAATTATTCCCACCCATTCCACTCCCCCCTTGCCAGCAGCCCTGGGGAGGTGACTGAGTTCTTCCCTCTGGGCTATCTAGTTCACATATAGTTGCTTATTCCAAGGATGTTGTCTAGCTGCTTTCTCTCTCTGTTCCATTTCCCTCAAAGCCCTTCTTTACAGCAGTTCTACTTTGGTCCAGGTATTGCTGTTATATTATGACCATATTTGTTTTTAAAATCAGGGTGCACCATATAACTTACTTAAAAGGGCCAAATATCATCATGGCAAAATTATGTTAGTATCTGTAAGAACGCAAGTCAGGCTCTTTTGATGCTGAGGCTTCTTTGACATCTATGGGAAGCACAAGTTCCTTGTTTCTACAGAAATGAAAACACATGGCAGAGAAAGCACCCAAGACTCCGCCTTCTGCACTGGAGGGTGTGAGGTGAAGTGAGGCCTGGCCAGGCTGCTTCTACTCTTCTGGAAGCCTCAGTGATGGTGGGAGGGCTTGGGGTACATGTTATTGTCTGTCCCAGTTGCCCTACCTCACGGTCCAATGCCAGAGCCAGTCTAGATCAGGGAATATGAGTGAACCTCCAGGCCCCAGTTCTGTCCCAGAGGGTACTTGAAGTGGCAGCATCAGAGTGTCCTTGGAGCTTTGGGGTCCTTTAATCTCCAGAGCACACTGTTTAAACCAAATACCTCTGAGGGAGGTAAGACTTTAATCTAGGGATGATAAATAGGCTTTATCCAAAGTACCAGCTTTGATCAATTGGTAACGACTGTCTGGAGCATTGTGCTGAGATAGATTCTTAAACTGTTCCCCACAGTGATATTCAAAATATTTAAGAATCCACCAGTCAACACGAACACCAGCTGTAAGGCTAGAGCAAGGTCTCACAGGCTCTCCTCAACCCTGTACCCACCCTCACCCTTCTGAGCTCTTCCAGGCCCCCTGTTGATTTGGGTATTAACTCGTTATTTTCTGGATCATTCTGGGGAAGTTCAAGGCCCCAGCTATTCACCGATTTTGGTTCCTTATCTAAACCATTGAATTCTAAGTTGAATATCAACTCCAGTTGTCCCCTGGATTCTGGGGAAGTGGGCAGCAATGAAGCAGTATCAGCCTTAGGTGGGGAACAAAAGAGAGTGCAGACCCTTGTCAAGTATTTGCCTGTAACTTTGTGTGTGTGTGTGTGTGTGTGTGTGTGTGTGTGTGTGGACTGGGGATTGAACTCAGGAGCACTCAACCACTGAGCCACATCCCCAGCCCTATTTTGTATTTTATTTAGAGACAGGGTCTCACTGAGTTGCTTCGCACCTCACTTTTGCTGAAGCTGGCTTTGAACTCATGATCCTCCTACCTCAGCTTCCTGAGCCACTGGGATTATAGGCATGTGCCACCATGCCCAGCTACCTGTAACTTTTACGGTCTATAGAATTCATATTTTTCTCAGTGAGTCATAGGAACAGAAACTAACCCGTATGGTCACTGTGAATTTTACTACATACAATCAGAGCTTTAGAAAGGGTGAAACTCAAGACAACTCATATTGAGCATGGGTTCATTGACTTACTTATCCATTGTTAGGAAACTTCTTGTAGACATGAAACCAAAGTACTCATTAGCCATGATGAAATTTTAGTGATATTAACCTTAGAAAGCTAAAAGTCATAGAACTGTTTCTATTCAGCATCAATCAAAATTAGGATAGGATCAAGCCTATTAGTCTAACACAGATGGTGACTTTCAGACCCTAGGAACCCCAGAAAGGTGGTCAAGTTCTCCTGGCCCTCTGTAGATGTTCAATAATTCAAGGATCTTAGGCAGAGGACAGCCCAGTTTTGCTTAGATGCTGAACACCTGGCCTACCAGGTACAGCAGATAGAAACCCAGCCTTGGAAAACTACTGGGTGTAAGAGTCTAGGTCTCTCTGTACTTCAGTATACATCAGAATACCTAGGGAGTGTATTAAAAGGCAGAGTCAGGGGCCCCATCCTACGACTCTAGTAGTGTAAATCTTCATTTTAACAACTTTCCAAATTGACTCTATTTCAGGTTGTGGATCACACTTTGGGAAACCTTAGACAGCAAGAGTGAAAAATTCAAGAGATTTCTGGAGGAGATGGAAGCAGACAATAAAATGGAGAAAGAGAATTCAAGGAGGACACAGGGACAACTGATGAAAACACCACATCTGACTTCCTAAGGGTAGCCAGGTCCTGCCTTCATCACAATAAAGAATTAGGTTTCTTCAATGATGCAAAGTGACTGGTGCTTGCTTTACATTCATTGATTCATATCCCACAGTGGCAGCCACATTTCAAGTTGGGCACTGCTGTTAGGCTTATTTTAAAATAAGGACACTGAGGCCCAAGGTCACCAAACTTGAAGGTGGTAAAGCCCAGATACTTAACATCAGCCTGCTCTGCTCACATAAGAGAATAATTTCAATATATATGAGGCAATAGCTCCTACTATCTTCATAGATGAGCTAGACTATAAAACAACTATCAACTCTTATTCAATTTATAATGAATATTACTGGTGGGAAAAAAAGAACAGAAAATAAAATTGACAATGGCTAAAACTGCATATAATAAATTTCATTACAATTAAAGCTTGACTAAAAAATCATATCTTTGAAAAATGTTGACTTACAAAATCAAGCCTTAGAAAACTGAGCCTGAAAAAAAAAAAAAAGTCATGCAAAAGCCAAAATTTGAAATGCTCCAAAATGGAGCAAAATTGATAATGACTGCTGAATTCTATCACATGCTTTAAGAAAAACTAATAGCAATCCTTCTCAAAGTCTTTCAAAAAAAATTGAAAAAGGGAGCGTACTTCTAAAATCATTTTATAAGACTAGCATCACTCTGATACTAAACCCAGAAAAAGACTACAAGGAAAGAAAATTATAGGCCAATATCTCTGATAATTGTAGATGCAAAAATGCTGAAAAAAATGTTAGCAAGCTGAATTAAACAGTATGTTAAAGGGATCCTTCATCATGATCAAAGGATGATGTAAAGATGGTTTAGCATATGCAAATCTATAAATGTGATACACTGTGTTGACAGAATGAAGGCCCAAATCATATGGTCACCTCAATAGATGGAAAAAGAACTAACTAAATTCAACATCCTTTCATGATAAATACTCTCGACGATTTATGTATAGAAGGAATGTACCTCAATACAGTAACACCATATAGGACAAACACCCAATTAAAGTCATACTCAATAACCAAGAGTTGAAAGCCTTTCCTCTACGATGGAAAAAGACAACGATGCCTACTTTATTGAACACAGTACTAGAAGTCCTAGCCAGAGCAATTAGGGAAGAGAAAGAAATAACAAGCATACAAATTGGGAAAGGAAGAACTTAAATTGTTTCCTTTTGCAGATAACATGATCTTATATATAGAAAACCCTAAAAACTCCACCCAAATGCTGTCAGAACTAATAAACAAATTCAATAAAATTGCAGAATACAAAACAAACATATAAAAATCAATAGTATTTCCATACATGAATAAAATTAACCATTACTTTAAAAGTCAAGAAAATAATCCCAATTATAATAACTGCAAAAGTACTTAAATTTAACCAAGGAGATGAAAGATGTGCACACTGAAAACTACAACATATTAATAAAACAAATTGAAAATACAAATAAATAAAAAGTTATTCAATGTTCATAGATTGGAAGAATTAATATTGTTAAAATTTCCTTGCTACACAAAGTTTTGTGATGTGAAGTAATCCCAGTCAAAATCCAAAGACATTTTTTCTCAGAAATAGAAGAAAAAAATTGTAAAATGTTTATGGAACCCTGAGTAGCAAAGCAATCTTGAGCACAAGAAACAAAGCTGGAGGCATCATAGTATATGATTTTAAACTAACAATAAAGTTATAGTAACCAAAATGCTTGGTACTGACATGAAGACAGATATACAGAACCATGTAACAGAAGAGAGAGCCCAGAAATAAATGCATGCATTTATAGCCCATCGACTGTCAACAAGCATCAAGAACAATCTCCTCAGTAATGGTGTTGAGATAACCGGATATCTACATGCAGAAGAATAAAATCAGACCCTTATCTCATTCCATATTCAAAAAACAACTTGGCATTCAGTAAAGACTTAACTGTAAAACCTGAAACTATAAAACCACCAGAAGAAAATATAGGAAGAAAGTTCTATGGCATTGGTTTGGAGCAATAATTTTTTGAATATAGTCCTTGAAGCATAAGCAATGGAAGCAAATTAGACAAGTGGGATTGCAACTACCTAAAAAGTATTCACACATAAAAGGAAACAATCCAGAGTGAGGAAAGGACCTACAGAATGGGAAAAAAAATATTTGCACACATCTGATAAAAAGCTAACATCCAAACGCCTATGGAATCCAAACAATTCAATAGTAAGACAATAAACAACCCAGGTGAAAAATGGACAAAGGAGCCAGCCACCTGATGTGGACCTATGTCCCAGCTATTCAGAAGGTTGAGACACCCTGGGCAGCATGGCAAGACCCTGTCTCAAAAACAAAATAAATAGAGAAAGAAAAAGACAAAGGATCTGAATAGATATTTCTCAGAAGACATACAAATGGCCAGTAGGAATGTGAAAAAAAGGCTCAACATTAAAAAAATTTAATTTAAATTTTAAAAATTCCCAAGATCATTAATCATCAGAGAAAGGTAAATGATATCCACAAATAAGATACTGTCTCACTCCAGTTTGAAGTCTTCTTACTAAAAAGACCAAAGCTAACAAATGTCATAGAGGATGTGAGAAAAGGAAACTGGCCCACTCTTGGTGGGAATGTAAATCAGTACAGCCATTGCAGACTGAAGTGTGGCAGCTTCATAAAAACTGAGAAACAGAACTGCTGTGTGATCCAGGACCCCTCTCCTGGAAATGGAGTCAGTGTGTTGAGATAGCTGCATGCTCACATTCCCATAATGCCGCAGCATTCTTCACAATCGCCAAGAAAAGAAATCAGCCTAAGTGTCCATCAACAGAAGAATGGATAAAGAAAATGTGGGGTATGTACACAGTGGAATACTATCCAGTCTTTTAAAAGAGAGAAATTCTGTCACTTGTAACAACATGGATGTATCTGGAGGACATTTCATTAAATGAAACAAGCAAAGCACAGACACAGATACTGCATAATCACACTTATTTGTGGAATCAAAAATGTTGGACACATAAAGGCAGAGAGTAGAATGATAGTTACCAGGGACTGAGAAAGGGACCAGTTCTGGAAGATGTCAACAAACGATACAACCTTTCAATTTGATAGGGGTAATAAGTTCAAGAGCTCAATGTGCATCTTGGTGACTATGGTTAATGACACCATGTTGTATTCTTGAAAAATGCCCAAAGAATAGATTTTAAATGTTCTTATCACAAAAGAATGATGAAGTATATGAGGTAATGCATACATTATTAGCTTGATTTAGCTATCCCACAATGTATGTATGCATATTTCGAAGCATATTATAATTGAAAAATATATAAAATCTTCATTTGCCAATTAAACATAAATACATTTTAAAACTAAAGTCTAAGTGATGAATTAAATATTTATTATAAAACATGGAATAGAATTTCTTATAGAAAGGGAAATGAAAATCAAATTGAATGGAAATTTTAGATGCATCAGATAGAAGTTGAGCAAAGAATTACATTTACTTAACAGAGTGCTCTATAAAATAGTTGTTTGACGAATAATGAATGTCTTTATTATTCTAATAAAATTACTTTATGAACATGGAATCAAAATGTCCATGGGGGTTAAAAATAGCAAAGAAGCCCTCAGGACGTTGAACCGGGCTGTACTTACAAATGTTTCCTGTTGCTTTGAACATCTATCCCAGGTCCTCATCCAGAGTTAGAATCTGTGTAAGTAATCACAGCATAAACTCACATGGCAGGGGGTGAGGTGCTGGAGAAGGGGACGTCCCCAACATCCCTCCAGCAATAATGTGCTGCTACTCCTTCAAGGGAACCCCAGCTGGGAACTGCTTCTGAATTGATAGACTGTTAATGTTCCCACGAGGGCAGAAAAAAATGTTTGAGAAGCATTGCTTTACACATCGAGACCCTCCTTTGTGTCCCGTGCCACACAGTCCCCCGGGGTGTCAAATCCCCAAGCACTATTCACTGCTCCCTGGTCCTGACTGCGCCATCGCCATGCCTCAGGGACCACAGCAGGAGGTCCTCACCAGGTGACCTGCTTCCACTCCTGCCTCGCTACAGTCATGCTTCAGTCTGAAGCCAGACAGACCTCTCAAAAACATGCCAAACCAAGTTTCTCTCCTTCAAACCATTTGTTGGTCTCCTACTGCACTTAGAACAAAATATAAAATTCTCATCCTGGTTTCTGAAGCCCCTCACAACCTGACCCCTGCCTGCTTCACTGGATATGTCTTGTTCATGTGCCTCCTCCTGCCTCTCTGCTCTCTTCTCCAGCACTGCCTTGCTTTGCTTCCTGATCCCATCCAGATCCCATCCTCCCATGCAGAGGAGCTGGTAGTTTCCTCTGCATGGAGCTCCTTCCCCTATCTGGTCCTGAATGGCTACTCCTCGTTGCTTGGCTTACATGCCAGCTCCTCAGAGAGATCTTTTTTCACCACTGCCATCAAATCAAAGGAACCACAAAGATGCTACAACTTCCTCCTCTTTTAATTCTCTTTATAACACAACATCTCATATTTTCATTTGTTCAGTTTTTGTTCGATCCTCCATTACCATGATAAGCTCTACAAGGGCAGGACAAATTTTATCCTGTTCACTATTTGTAAGCACCCAATACACATTCATGAGTGGACAGTTGAATGAATGAATGAATCAATCAATCAATGAAGGAATGAATGGGCAAATAAATAAACATATGAAGTAACCTGTAGGCTGCTGAAATTGTTGGAGCCATTGTGCTTGGAATATCAACAAGAGAAGAAAAGATGCTCACTCTTCTGTCTCTCAACCCAAGAACTGGAATTCTCCTTTCACTCTTTACCCCATCCCCAGAGACTTGGCTTTGCTCCAAGTTTCTATCGGGTAGTTTACATTTGCAATTCACCCTTTAATCCACAGTGACAGCATTTCCCCCACTAGATTGCATTGTCTTCCCTATTATATTGCTCTGACTCTGTCCTGGCTTGGGTTTCATCAACAACAGTAACCACCTTTGCAAGTTGGAGTTATATTTTTTATGACCTGATCTCTTAATAGGCACCCAATAAATATTTCAAAAGTAGTAGAAGTTCGGGATTGAAAGTAATCTTAGAGATTATGTTCTCAAAACTCCCCTTGTAAAGAGAGAAGAGTACTGAGACCTAGAGACACAAGGACTTTCCTAAGACTGCATGACAGCTAGGCACAGGACTGGTCCACAAGGCCCTGGATTTCCTGTTCCCTGGCCAGTCCCTTCTTACTGCACCAGTGGAGAGGCCTTGCTAGAAATGCAGATTCCTGGGCACCTCACGGACCTAGAATGGTAACTGGAATCAGGTGCCCAAAGCAATTGTGGCCATTATGCTCCAGGGGTCTAAGACAGTGCTGCTTCTGTAACCTCGAGAGGGGTTAAACCACACAAAATTGCTGACATTTGCAGTTTGGGGCATCCAAAACCACTATCGCCTGTGGTTGAACTTAATAATAATCTCTAGGGTGTAAATGTTAAGTGCGAAAGAGGACAAGTCCCAAGAAAGAGAGGACAGAACTCTGGAGGACTAAGATGAAAATCCGAAAAGAAAAATGATAAGCAGGCCCCCGAGGAGAATGTGACGAAGACAGAGAGAGCTTCCTAACTGGACAAAAGCTGCCCTGAGTTTATAGCATACAAGTGACCGTAGCAGGGCCTTTGTCACTGGTAATGTTATGGCAGTAATGAGTTTTTAAGAAGCTCTCTACTGAGGGTCACTCCTTACAGGACCACTTTAGCACTGTGAGTGTTAGCCGTTCTTACTCCCGATCTTGTCCCGCTAGTAGACACTCTCACACTCTCAGTGTCCCCACTATACGGATGAGGAAACCGAGGCAGGGAGAGGGCAAGGTACCACCCCAGGCTGTAGTTTAGGAAGTGGTGTAGCTCGTGCCTATACCCTCCTCACTATTTCAAAGATGTTTCAGGGAAATTTGGATGATCTTTCAGCAGGGACTTCGGAAACTTGTCACCCGCATGAAGTGAATAATTCCTTTAAGGAAACTTCTGAGTCCAGGGTTTAGGATTCTAGAGTTGGGATTGGGGGGGGGTCTCTGGTGGAGGGATGACTCGGTACTGTGGGTGTCTTCTTCCCAAGCTTCCTCTTGTTCTAGCACATGGTGTTCCTGGGCAGAGCCAGGATGTGGGGTTTTGAATTCTTATTTATTATACACCTCATGTGTGCCAGGCATCTTCTACCCACATAAGACATTGTGTTTTAGAGAGTCTTCCTAACACCACCCAAGTAGATATTTGCCCCCTTTTTACAGATGAGGAGACTAAAGCGTAGGAGAGGGGTTCATCAGTGACAGAGCGCAGATGGGGACCCATGCCTGTGTGATTCTAGAAGTGTGTGGCAAGTGCCTGTAGAAGGTGGTTGCAAAAAACAGCTGTCTTCCCTATTTTTTCAATGCTGTGAGGCCAGAGAGCAAGGGGTGGAAGGGAGTTTTTAAATGATCTGTTCTGGCAGCAACAGGCATGTCCCTCCTACAGCCTCAGTTTGGTCAGATAAGCTGGCCGCCCAGAGATGCTTATCCCAGGCCGTTTCCATGCACTTCATTCAGAAGCCAGAAGGTGGGATACACAAGGTGTCTCTTCTAACCTTAATTGATGCACAAGCTTGGAAAATTGCAGGAGACTGTCCAGGCAATCCAGTCACACACAAAAGAGAATCAAGATGCTCATTAAAGATTTAAAATCTACACCTTGCCCAGCCCTCAGGAACAATCCTCCTGGTCAGGTGAGCTCCGTGGGCCTCCCCTTGCTCCTATGAGCACGGCTGTCCTGCGTGGTCCGGGGAGCAGCCCCCTCCCCAGCATCCTCGGGCTTGCTCCTACCACAGCAGGGACAGATGCTGTTTCCTTTACTTGCCTGATAATGATATCATTTACCTTGCGGGTTCCTTTGGCTGGTTTTGTTTTATATGCTGCAGGAGTTCTCAATTAGCCTCACTCCTCTACCATCTGCTGGTGAGAATGATGGAGTGCGTGAAAAGCAGCCACACAGCCTCCCTTCTCTCTCTACTTGGAACCAAGGAGAAGGGGATGCAGGACAGACCACAGCTGCTTCTCCACAGCTGACTGCCCAGCTCCTGAGGGCTTCCCTGGCTAACCTCTGCCTAGCACACCCAAGGTCAGCCCCCTAGCCTTTCCAAATGCCATCCTGGCTAGGACCTGGCCTAGGGACCTCAACTTTGCCCCTAGTGAGGGCTGCAAGGGCAGCAGCCTAGATAATGCTGACCAGCCCAACACAGAAGCCAAGTTTCCCAGACTGTGTTCTTAAGACTATCCATAAGCACGTTTTCAATTTAAGTGTCCCTTAATCAAATAGAATCAAACAATTCCACCTGTAGATGTTTACCCAAGAGAAATGAAAACATACATTTACACAGGCACTTGGATGCATAGCAGTTTTATTCTCAACCTCCTAAAAACTAAAACACCACAAGTTGCCATCAGCTGGGGAGTGGATAAACAGTGGTACATCCATACAGTGGAATACTACTAGGGCACTAAGAGGCACAAATTCCTGATATAACATGACTGATTTCCAAAAACAAACTTCCAAAGAGAAAGGAACCAGAGACCCAAAAACTACTTATTATGACTCCATTTTTATGAAATTCTAGAAAAGATAAAACTCAAGTTACAGAAAGCCAAGCAGTAGTTTGCAGGGTTTGGCAGCTGGGAAGGAGAACTGACTGCAAAGGATCATGAGGGAACTTTACTGGGAGGATGGAAATGTCCTGGATCAAGTGGTTCCATGAGTGTATACATCTGTCAATCCTCATTGACCTGCACCCTTAAAATGAGTTGATCTTATTGTACATAAACCATGCCTCAAGAAGACTATTATTTTTAAAAAGGAAAATAAGTTAAAAAAAAAAAAAGACCCACAGGACATTTCAAATACCTTAATACGCTAATGTGCATTTTGAGTCTTCAAGAAAGAACTTAGTGTCCAAGGATTCCCAAGTTCACTTGACAAAGGAGTGAATACAAATTTTTACAGAACATCAATTAAAATCTTGAGGAAACAGGTAGAGAAAATTTCATTAGAGAATTACCAATCTGGTTAAAGCAACACTCTCTTCAGCAGCTTCTTTTAAAAATTTAAGCACCCTTGAGAAAGGAAGTACATTCAGCTTGACATCTCCCTGGGAGCTGGTGTAGTAGGCAATTTCCTGCAGATTGGAGGGGCCTGGTGTGAGCCCGAGTACACCAGGGCAGAAGGGGGCACTGGGAAGGGAAGCAGGAGCAGGAAACCCAGCCGAGCTCCCTGTGAGCTGTGGCCATCATCCATTCATCCAGCTGATGGTGTTCATCCTGCTCTGCCAAGTGCCAGGGAAGCAAGGCAGGTATGGTCCCTGCCCTCCCTGAGCCCATGACCTTGCTCAGTCTAGTAAAGAACTGTTCTGTTCCAGGGTCCCACTGGCCACCCCCACTGGCTTCTCACTCCCTCTTTCTAGCAGGGGTTGGTTCTCTGCTTGGGTTCTGCACATGCTTGCATCCCTCCAGCCAGAGTGGTCACCTGCTCTAACCACGAGTTGCCCCCCAGGCTCAGTCACTGATCAACAGAAAGGATCCAGCTCTGGCCTGAGGAGTTTGGGCAGACAGCAGCAAAAGGAGAATCTTCCATCTCATTTCCTCCCAAGCCACATCCAAATTCTCCCAAGCCCTCGAGGGGCCTGCCCTGTTGCTCTGAGTCACAGAAAAACCAGACAAAACAGAGCATCACAGAGACGGCTGCGTGGAACATGCTTGCTTTGCTAAGTGGATGAAGCTCTGGTCCACCAGCTCTGCTCCCTCTGCCTGTCTCCCTTTTTCTTTTCACGTGTCTCCCTGACATGACCACCTGGCTCCTGTCCAGAAACCACCATCTCCAGAGAAGATGAGTACTGACCCAGCCTGTCTGATTCCAGAAACTGAGCTCTTAATTGCAGCACTAGACTGTTAAGTTCCTTCCTCCCCTCACTAGGCAAGGAGGCAGGCCCTGTCATGTGGCAGACTCTCCTCCCTCTTCTGTATTCCGTGCATCTTGCCTGTCATCAAGCCACAAAAGGTCCCTAAGCTTCCAAGGCTTAAAAATGAAAGTGCACAGGAGACTGAGCCAGAATTGGTAACACACGCCTGCCCTCTATTGCTAGCTCCCCGGAGTTCTCAAGGGATGTGTTTGGAGACAGCAACCAGCGCCCAGGAAGTTCTCATTAACATGCCATGGTGTGGGGAACTTCAGCGGGTTCTCTGGCCGCCCCTCACTTTATACACTGGGGTCTTGGTGTGAGATGGTGCCCACCTCCCTCTAAAGTATGAGCCCAAGCAGTCACACTTGCTTCCAGAGGCTCCACAGCTTCTGGGCCTTGTTGCAGGACCTGGATTTCACAATGATGTGGTATGTCCACTCCAGACCTCACACAGGAGCTGGGAACCCCAAGAACCAGGGATGGCAGACAGCCTGACAGCAGCAGCCTCCTCCAGTTTCCAGGGCAGCAGGTACCTCCAGCAGCGGTGGAGTGAACATCTTGGTATCCCATGGTCAGCAGAGACAGGGGGTCCTCACCAAGCTAGCTCTGTGCCTCTGGCAGCAACTGGCCCTCTAGCTTCCCTTGATCCTGCTAGCTTTCCAAAAGTAGTTCTAGGGACTTCCTACAATTCTTCCCCCGAAATCCTTTTAATGAATCCCATTGCTATTGGGAACTGACCAAGACACCAGATGAGAAATGCACACTAATGACTTTACACCAGAATCTGTCAAGCATTTTTGTCTCAAGACCTTGACACCTTAATTAAAGATGCTGAAGAGTTTTGTTTTTGTTTTAGTTTTTGTTTTTTTGTTTTTTTTTTATGCTTCTAAAAGTTCCATATTTATATATTTTTTTTAATTTTTTTTATTATTTTTTTTTTACGTTTACATAGGGTAATGATGTTTATTTTATTTTTCCCCTCCCCCCCACCCCTCCTACCCCTCCCACCCTGTGGCATATTTATACAATGGAATATTACTCCGCAATGAAGAATGATAAAATTATGGCATTTGTAGGCAAATGGTCGAAATTGGAGAATATCATGCTAAGTGAGATAAGCCAATCTCAAAAAACTAAAGGACGAATGATCTCGCTGATAAGCGGATGAGGACATATAATGGGGGGTGGGACGGGCTAGCATTAGGTTTAGGGTTAGGTTTAGAGTTAGGCTAAGGAGAGCGGTAAGAATGAAGGAAAGAAGGACTGTGTAGTTTTTGTTTTTAATGTGGGTAATAATTTTTTGGTGTTTTGTTTTGTGCAGTGTTGAGGATTGAACCCCAGGGGTGCTCTACTGCTCCACATCTCTAGCCCTTTGTTTCTTATTTTGAAACAAGGTCTCCCTAAGTTACCCAGGCCGACCTCGAACTAGTGATCTTCCCGCCTGGGTTTCCTGTGTAGCTGGGATTACAGGCATTTGCTACTGCACCCAGTAGGTTATAGCTATTGATATTTACCACATTAGAAATTAAAACTGAGACATTTTTAAAGACATAAATTTATTTAAAAATAATAATGGGCTTATTATATCTTAACATAAACTCATAACACGTGAATATAAATTAGGCTTTTTTATGAAAAATAACTATGTTAACCAAAATTTAAAAGAAAAAAACAGTACCCAGGTACGGTGGCACACATCTATAATTCCAGTTACTCACAAAACCAAGGCAAGAGGATCATAAATATGAGGTCAGCCTGGGAAACTTAGTGAGACCCTGTCTTAAAATTAAAAAAAATAAAAAGGACTGAGGATGTAACTCAGTGGTAGAGTGCTTGCCTAGCATGTGCCAAGTCCTAGGTTCAATCCCCAGTACCGAAATTAAAAGAGAGAGAGAGAGAGAGAGAGAAATGAATAGCATTGTTTTGTATGTTTACAAACCTCTCCAATGGCTAGCTCAATCAAAACAGTTGGATTCACATATCTGCTCCTCCAATCTCTTTTGATACCACATATCATGTAGCCTTTGGATAATTCTGCCATATATCTATGATAGAAATTTAAAAAGACAACAAATGTTTCGGTATTATTATAAAAAAAGACATTTGACCTCACACACCCTTGTAAGGGTCTTGGAAATCCAGAGGGGTGTCCAGGCCACACTTTGAGGATCACCTTCCAAACTTGTTTGAAGGGTTGATTGACTGGCAAAAGATTGGGGCTTGAGCTTGTGGAGGGACAAATGGCTGTGACACTCCAGCGTCGCTGAGAGGAGTGGGATGCCAGCCGCAAACCAGCCGGACTGAAAGCAGAAGTCACCACCCCACCCCCCAGGACTGCGAGTCCCACCAGGGCAGCTTATGGTCCTCTTTACTGCTCTACTCCCGGAGCCCGGACTCCTAGTAGGTGATCAAAAACACTGGGTTGAATTAATGAAGGACGCGCACAAATGTCTATGTGTGTACGTGCGTGCGTACACGTATGTATACAGGTATATACACTTAAAGAACTATTAAATGTTTTGCTGTTTTTAAGAACGAAGATAAACCATACACTGATATGATAAACCATGCACTGAGAACACTCAGAGGTTCAGAAGAAGAACCAGGCAAGGAGCATTGTAATGGCTATGCTCCCTAGTGCCTCAAAAAGAGCTCACCTCCTAATCAGTGCTCTGTGTTGATGCAGAGCTGGAGAGATGGCTTGCTCTGAGCACAGCCTGAGTTTGCTGTAAATATCGTATCCTTGTAATGCTTTCCCCAAGAATCTCCTGCAGGCAGATTCCTTAAAGCTATACAATCTGTGAGGAGGCCAAGGAATTATCCAGTTATTTCCAATTTCTTTATTCACAACAGAATCATTATTTGGAAAGGACTCCTATGCTGCACAGGGCAGGAGAAGGAGGTGTTGCTCCAGATAAGGCAGGCAGGGGAGTCCAGAGCCTTTCTCATCGCCCCTCTATTCACCCACTTCCAGCATCTGTCCCAGGAGATGTCAGTGGCCACAGCTCACCCCAGGAACGCCCAGGAGACACTGATTCTGGACAGCATTGAGCTGCTGCTTCCAGGTGAGCTAAGGTTCAACCTCATGTTCATCCCTGATGTGAGTGAGATGCCCCCTGAATCCTTAATCATTTTCTATTTGTTGCCTAAGCCGGTTTGAGGAAGGCTTTTGTCATTTGCAGGTAAAGTGGCTTATTTCAGTGAGTCCATCTTCTGTGGTTGCTCTATGGGCACCCCTACACCTCTGCCTCTCCCCAGCATTTCCCCAGATGGGCCCAGCTGGGAGCCCACAACTGAGGATGGAAAAGCAGCTGGCCATAACTTTCTAGACCCTTCTAGCTGACCAGCCTGTTACCAGACTATAGGGCAGTAGTCTTTCACACTAAATGAAATCAAAGTTAACCCCCTTACCTCTCTTGTAGCAACTGAAAGAGGTGGGAGAAAATACTTGCATTGTTGGCAGGATCTAAATGCAATTATAACTCAGTGGATTCACGAGAAAATTGACAAGAGCCAATCCTTTGCACAAGGCATGCTCTGATTTCATGCCATCAAATTATTTTTAAAGGGCATTAATATCACAAGCTGATGACTTTTAGCCCTGAGCAAATGATGCATTTTAATGTTTCTTTACACATAGCTCTCAGCCCAAGTGAAGCTGTCTTCAGCAAAGCATTAGCAAACATTTACATTTCAAAACTCAACAGAAGGGTTGTTGTTGGGTTTTTTTTTTTTTCCTTTCTATTTTTTCATATATGCCCAGGCAGATAAATCATATTTCACATGTTAAGTGGTGTGTAGCATCCCGTTCCCAACCCCTGGCATACCTTTAGAAGAGAGTGGCACCTGGTTTTCAAGCCTAGAATCTAAAGATTGATTTTGAAAGGGAGAAAGAAATACAGTAGCATCATCAAACACCATGACTTTTGTGGCAGGCCTGCTCTTTCTGAAAGGCGATGTATGCGCAGGTTTCTTTATTCCTCTGCCCAGGGGAGGGCACCTGGTACCTTGTGTGTATGAGGGTCACAGCAGGATATTCTGAGCAAAGCAAGCCCAGTGGTTAGTGTTTGTTTTTCCAGGTAGAAACAAAGCCAGAATGACAGTAAAGCCAGGGGTAGGTGAGAATTGGGATCCATGGGGGGTGGAGGAGGGAAGGACACATTTTCCATCTTAATCAGCTCAAAATTGATTAAGAGTCACAAAATTAGACATCTTGGGCTTGCGGCCAGGATCTGCTGCATTTTTAAGTCATCTTAGAGGTCAAGACTTGACTAAGGTCTCCAAATGCCTCCTAGCATAGTGGTTCACACCTGCAAACTCCGCAGCCATGGGTTCAAATCCCAGCTCAGCTACTCCCTAGCAGTAAGACCTTGTACAAGATACTCAACCTCTGTGAGTTTCAACTTCTCCATCTGTAAAATGGGAATAAGATGATCGCCTGTCATGATGGGTTACTGGATTTTTTTGTAGTTTTTTTTAATTGGTGCATTATAAGTATACATAACAGGGGAACCCATTATGCCATATCCATACCTGCATATCACCTGATTAGATCAATCTCATTCCCTCCCCCTCCTCCCTGACACACTTGTTCGCCTCTACTGATCTCCCTTCTATTATATTTTAATTAGTATGTTATAAATACATATACAGGATTCATCATGGTGTATTCATTCAGGGACAGAGCATAATTTGGCAGATTTCATTCTCCAGTACTTCCCCATCCCCTCCTCTTCTCCTTCCCTTAGGTTACTGTTAAAAACAAATTTGATCATCCCTGGAACACAATTGGCATAGCCCCTGGCTTGCTGTGTCTACACAGGGTGAATTGCCAACTGCTGTCTTTCCTTCCTAAAGGACACTTCCCATCCAGGCTGCTCCACTCTCCCCACTTCTTAGGTTTTTGCAGGTCCCTTTGTTCCTCTGCACAGGGAAGGGCACCTGGTACCTGGTGCTGTGTGAGGGTCAGAGCAGGATCCTCTGAGTAAACCAAACCTAAGACTGACCGTGTGTCCTCTACCACCCGTTTTAATCCCTTCCAAGAAGCATTCAGCTAAACATGCAGAGAAACAGGATGATCGGTGGTATCGACAGGAACTGGTTCCAACCCCCAACCCCCGCCCCCCCACAACATTTGCAATGTTCAAATTCCTTATACAGATCGTCAGAGCATTTGCGTGTAACTATGCACATCCTCACGTTAGTTTTAAGTCATCTGTAGATTACTTATAGTACCTAACACAACATCAATGCTATGCAAATAGTCATTATACTATGCTGCTTACGGAATAATGACAAAAAACAAAGTTTGTACGTGTTCAGTACAGATGCTAATTTTTTTTTTCTGACTATTTTCCACCTGGGGTTGGCTAAATCCATGGAGGCAGAATTCACGGCGTATGGAAGGCTGATCATATATTTACTGAAACTCATTGAATTGCACATGCACGGTGGATGAATTTTATGGTATGTGAATTATATTTCACCAAAAATGTTAAAGATAGGCCAGTTGGGAAAGTTAAACAGATTCTAAAATGAACAAGTGGATTGAAATCTCTCAAATTTCTGAGTGACAGTCTAGAGCAAATGATCTTTAATCCTCATATCCTTTAAAGATCACTTGGCATGTTTGTCTGTCCTCTGCCCCCAGCCCCTCTGCTATGTGTCCCATGGCTGGGAACACTGTTCTAGACCCTTAAGGTAGGTTCCAACCCTTCTCCTTTCATAGAGGAAATCTCTCCTGCTCTGTACCCACCTTTCCCTTCCCAACCGACACTGATCAGCAGGAACTCTGAATGGTGCTGAGGAATCTCCAGGATGCTTACCCTGAATCCCAGCCCAGGAGCTGTCATGCTACGGAGCCTGTGAGAGCTACCCGGAAAGTGCAATCTATTTCCGCAGGGCTCACTGGCTGATAGCTCCTGCCTCCCACACATGCATCCCCCCAAATATTTATCTCTCTTGCATCCTCTGGGGGTGCACAATGGAGATGGCTGTCATGGAGATAACATTGCCTTGGAAAATGCCTTTTGTGAGCTGTGCTCTTATTATTTGGGCAGTGGCAGACTTTGGGCTGGGGGTGCAGCATAGTTCCTGAGAGTCCCTAAAACATCCTTCAGGGCAATTTCTCTGTGCCCTCTTCCTCTGCATTCTCTGATCCACTCAGGTGGGTGCAATGCAGCCTGTATCAAGGTGACCGTAAAAGGAGGGAGGGGCACCCCTCAAGTGTCTGCAGAGCACACACCACCTTATTCTCCTTTGTAGAAGCTGCCCGTGACCCTACATTCCCTTGCTTCTGTTCCTCTTCTTGCCATGGAATTGCACCTTGAACCAACCCTACCCCCCACCCCCGGAGTTTCGGTCTTGGTTTATTTGTGCTCTCAGGATAAACAGAGTGCCGTTTCTGGCTGTGGTTTTTCTAACAGTCCCTCAGCAAGTTTAACATGAGGCGAAGGAAAATCACAAGTGAGAATCCCTCTGCGACCCAGGAGAGGCGGCGAGATGGGCAGATTGTAATTACCCTTGCTGGGCTCGGGCCAGCGCTTGGGCCCATGCCACCAACATGGATGATTAAACCAGCTCAGTGCTCCAAGGGCCATTCAGGGCCCAGGCTCCCACTGGGGACCTTGATTTTATCTCTTACCCCAGATACATTAAGGAACTTGAGGACTTGGCCAGCAGGTTTCAGCACAAGTGAAGAGTGACCGGGTATCCACCAAGGACAGGGCAGCAGACACCCAAAAGGAGCCCGGGAAGTCCATAGACATGACCAACCTGCTCATCAGATAGGTTTTACAGGGACCGGGTTTAACGACCCCTGCCCCTAACCTGCCCATCCCCGGAAAGTCCACCACCGATTTTCCTTGCAGAATTTTTCACAATTCTGTCCAACTTTCTGAAGCCACTCTGCAAATCTCAAGGCCCGAAAGCACTCATGGCTTCCTGCTCTCAGCCCTCAGGTGTTCTCTGAACATCCTATTGTTCTGAAGCACGTGCAGGTCCGGTGCTTCAAGACCAGCTCCATCCTTACAGCTCAGCATCCCTGCAGCCAGCCCCTGGTGCCTCAGCCTGCCTGCAGCTGCCAAAACCAAGCAGGTGCACACCCTGGCTCCCTCGCTCCTCCTCAAGTGCTCACACGCTAGATAATTGTGCCCCATTGTAGAAGCAGACAGTGAAGGGAAAGGCCAATACTGCAGGTAGGAAGGACCCCAGGAAGCTAGACTTGGATTCTACCTGTCCAAACTGCTCTTCAGGGTGACCTCTGTATGAACTGACACCTAGCCAGTGGAGACTTCTACCAAGCAGCCCTCTCCTCTTCCATCCAGGTCTCTGCTCTCAACAAAACCCCTTGTTCAACAAATTGTTAGCTGGCTTCCGTGTTACTGACCAGATCTGTCCTGCCTTTGTTGACACCCCCACCCCACTTTGAGCTCCTACTGCCCAGACATAACCCTCTGACCACGGGACTTGGACATGTCCAGCAACTACCCCTGGATCTTGGCATAAAACCCACACCTCCTCCCATGATCCACATCATCCTACTGGGGTCCTACCAGGCTTCAGACTACCTGCCAGACCTGCCTGGTGCCTCCTACCTGCCCAGCGGTCAATATACGTTAAACCCCATCTTTCTTTACTTCTTAGGAAAGATTCAAATCATTCATGGGGAGCCTCTGGGTCGTCCTGAGAGTCACCAGAAACCTACCCCACCCCAGAGTACTTTCCAACCTCCCCAACCAAGGTAAAAATTAGGAGCATCAGTTCCACATCTAGTCAGTTTTCAACCGAGAGGTAAACTTGTCTTCTATCACATATATATATTATTTTCTTTCAGTGTTGGTTTTCTCACTCCAGCCTCACACATTGTAGGAAAGTGCCCTTCCACTGAGCCACATCCTCAGCCCTCCATCATCCCTTCTAAATTCACAGTTCACAGTCTTTTCAGTGTTTACCTATTTCCTACACAACAGAAAATGCCAGCCAGCAAAGCCAGGCACCCAGAAGTAATGGAAACTCTTTGGTGCCCCCTTGTGGCCATGTCTAGTCAGCCAGCTGAGAAGTGTCAGGGCCAGAGAAATGCCTGCCTGCCCTTCTTCCAGCTTTGAGGGTGAGGGTAATACCCAGGACTCGGCAAAGCGGAGCCTGAGGCTGGAAAGAGAAGTAATTCCAGGTGCCAATCTTAGAGATACACCCACCCCTGGGAGAGGAATCCACGTTAAAATATATACCAGCAAATACTTGGAGTCTCAGATTCCCGGTTGTTAGGATGGGCAAAATCCCTGCCTGGCTGTCCTAGAGAGTGTGGCAAAGCTACTTTGATTTGAGGTGAAGTTACACCAAGATCGTATGCACCTTTTCTGGTTGCCTTAAAAAAGATATATTCTAGTAGTTCAATCTTGATCAAATCCACAGTGCTTCTGCCCCTGCACCCTGGACGATTCATGTGAACTTTCTGTAACCACCACATGAGTCAGGCAGGATGGGAATAAGGTGGATTTGAGAATAATGTGTGTCTGACAAAGAGGTACCCATATGCCACTCATCATCATACAAAAATGTACTGGAGAAAATGTCAGTGACAAGAGTTTGCAAGTGGTGAAGCAGGAAGGTGGGGGAGTTGTCATCTCTCCCAGAGGAACTCAGAGGCAGATGCTGGGTTCTGGCATTTGCAAAGGAACAGGAACCCAGGTCAAAAGTTACATATCTATGAGTAAGAGAACAAACCCTAATTCCTTATGTTTTCAGCATTTTTGATACTTACCTGCACTTCTGAACCTATGAAAGTGTTTGGCACTGAATGAGTACTTAGTAGGCAGATATTAATGGAACATCTGCCTATGATGTTAATGGATATTAATGGAACAACTGAACTTGATCTTTTTTTTTTTTTTTTTTTTTTTTTTTTTTGCAGTGCTGGGGATTGAACCCCGGGCCTTGTGCTTGTGAGGCAAGCACTCTACCAACTGAGCTATCTCCCCAGCCCTGAACTTGGTCTTGAAGAAACACTTGCAAGGTTGACAACCTCACTCTGAAGTTGATTCTTTGCTGGTCCTACCCAGGCCTGAGGAGCCTGTTCCTGTCCCGAGAGCCCCAGCTCTTCTCTCTTATTTTGAATAGATTGAAAAATGGAACATAGCTAACTTCATCATAAATGCCAGAAGCCTCTCTCCGCAAGCTAATTTTGTTTGGTCTGCCTATTGCCTCGTCTTAGTCTGATTGAAGAAAATCTAACAGCGAAAATGGACAACTTTTTCCTCTAAATCGGTAGTTCTTAACTCTGGCTGAACATGAACCTGGGAGGCTTACACACACACACACACACACACCCCTACACACATCAGCATGCAGGTCCCATCCCAGGCCAATTAAATTCCTTAGGGATCAGAGCCTGGATATGAGTTCTTTTTTTTTAAATTTATCTTTTAATTTTTTACAGACTGCATTTTGATTTATTGTACACAAATGGGGTCCATCATTTCATGTCTATGGTTGTACACATGTAGATTCATACCATTCGTGTAATCATACATGTACATAGTGTAATGATGTCTGTCTCATTCTACCATTTTTCATACCCCCTCCCTCTCATTTCCTTCTACATAATCTAAAGTTCCGCTGAGTATTGTTTTGAAAGTTCCCCAGCTCATTCTCATGGGCATCTAGAGTTAAGAACCTTGCCTATTAGCTGAGTTGGACCTTTCCCAGAGGACAGGGCTACCCACTATAAACAAAGTCAAAGCAAGCATCTCCATGGCTTCCCAGCACTCTTAGACCCAGGCCAGAAAGCAGGGGAGGATGGAAAGATTGCTTTCGCTCTTTCTTGGGCACCTCCCATGCCAGTGTCCAAGAAGGGCATGGGACCCCAAGGAGCGGGGCAGGCTGGTCTGGAGGAAGGGCCAGGATGGTGAAGGGTGGGGTGAGGGGTGTGGCTAGCTCCCTTTAGGGCACTAACCGGGTGGAAGTAGGGCTTTTAATGCATATAGACAAGACATTTGAGGGATGATTCCTGTGCCCTCCATTCACTTTCAATCATGTTTTCAAAAGCCACTCATATATTTCAAACACAGCACATGAGCCTAAATTCAATCTGCCACATTGTAATTTCTTGCTTTTAATTTAAAGGCCTCCGGGCTTCAACTAATTTAAGGGACAATCTGGTGATGAAAAGGAGACCATCTTCATTCAAAAATGTCATTAACATAAAGCAAGGCTTCCCAAATTCGGTGCACAATTGAGACTTTCCAATCTTACGTACACTTTGGGAGTCTTTTGAGCTTTGCACCTGAGCCCATAAAATAAAATAGTCTGTCTACTAGGTAGCAAATCATGCCTGTGCCCATCTCTTCTGTTCTCCACCAAACCATTTGATCATTTAACGTTTCAGTGCTCTTAACCATGAGATGTCTGCCTTTGAAATTCATCACTTTGCCATGTTCAAACAGTGAGCCGACCAGGGTCCTGCTGGCTCTTGGTGAGCTCAGCAGTCATCAGGTTCATCAACAAGCCCCAAGCTGAGATCAGAAGTCCCAGCCCAGCTCCGGGCACCAGGAGCTCATCGCTGATGAATGGGAGCATTGGAAGGTGGATGATAGAAACACACTTGGGAGAAGGCTGTTTTAGGGCTCTTTGTAGGCAGCACTGATTGACAGGCTCAGGAAACTGGGGGTACTGACTCAAAGGAAAAGAATGCAGATTGGCGTTTTCTTAATTGCATCTGCTAGATCCAAGCAGGTGATCTGAGCTCAACACTCCACACAGGTCCTGGCCTCAAAGGAACTTTGTTCACAGTAAAAAGTAAGTTACAGCCACTAATGTTGACTTTGAGATCTCGTCCCTGGGATCTGCAGCAAAATAGCCTATGTTTTCAAAAGCCTTGACTTCCTCTGCCTCGCCCTTCACCCGCCTTCCTCACCTACTTCCCACTCTGTCCTTAAAAAGTGCTTACAGCATAGAGGTCATTCAGAGGATATTTATAGTAATGTTCCCAAAGAGCAAATAAGCAACCTTCCATTAAAGAACTAACCCATAAGACCAGAGAAAGAAATCCAGGATATATTCTCCTCTTTTATGAAAAGTTTTTGTTCAGAACGCTTCCACTTGATACAGTCTTAGAGCACTCAATCTTAACCAATCCAAAACTCACTAAAGAGGGTAGAAAACAGAAGGTATTGCTGAAAGGAGACTTAGAGGTTTCCTCAACAAACCCCATTCTTGGGCAGAAAAGGCAATTGAAAGCCAGAGAATTATCAGGACTTACACCGAGAAGATTTTCAGTAAAAGTTGGTTCAGTGGATAATTCAACAGCTGTAAGGACCATGCCAACACCTTGGTGGCAAGCTCCCCATCTGTGCTCAGTCCAGCATGCTGTCCTTCAGGGAAGCAGGGCCAGAAGCAACCTAACCCACCTTCCTATACCAGCACCCCAGATGTTTGGGCCTATAGGTGTCCACTGGAGCCACTTCTAATTCCCCCTCTGGAGCCTCACAGCTGTTCACCCAGGCAATGCCTCCAGCAAGCAAGATACACAACAAACCTATGCATAATGTTGCCAGTGGGGAAACTAAGGTACGCTGGGCATTTGAAAAGGGGAAAAGGGAAATAATCCCCAGATTGGCCTGTGCTTAAAGAGAACTGGCACCTGAGGGAAAAAAGAAGGGACAGTTGACTGAAGAGGAGAGGGCAGGAGTGTCGGTGAGCCCTGAAATGCAAAGGGAATGGTAGATGGGAAGGAGCTGGGACATGGGACTCTCCCACCTCCAGCACTCACTGCCTGAGTGACACTGGGCATGTTAGAGCTCTCCCTGTGGGTGGCGGAAATTTCCTGAGAAGTTTTTCAGGAAACCCTGCGTCTCCTACACTGGTCTTTCCCAGGACGAGAGTCCCAGCACAGCATTCCTGCAGCTAGGAAGCCTGACTCACCCTGTATTGCCCACCCTTAGTGACCACTCAGCTCTTCTTCCAGGAGCATCTCTAAGAATGAGATCAGTGGCAAACCAGCCTGGGGGCAATTTTCCCCTAGGAAACACTGATTGATGTCTGGACATACCTTGGGCTGACATACCTGGAAGCAGAGTACTGCAGGCATCTAGTGAGTGAAGGTCAGGGATGCTGCTAAACACCCCATGCCCAAGACAGCCCCCCACAACCAAGAACTGTCAAGTCCAAAATATCAACAGTGGTGCATTTCAGAATTCCTGCTCCATAGTCATTTCTACAAGCCCTCACCCCTGACTCTCCTCCATCTCCGGTAACTGCCCCAGCTTTCCTTCCTCCATCCACTGGACTTTTCACCCAGCCCGACCTTTCTGTTAGACTTAAGTGCTAATCATTCATGCCTTTCTTGAAACTCTTTCTTTGGCTTCTAAGACCTTTCTTCTGGTTCTTTAATCTCTGGTTTTCTTCTCCGTGTGACACATCTGTCACCCACAAAGCACATTTTCCCACCTCTCCTCTCTTACGACTCTCATCTTTCCCTAGAGACCACTGCCTCCCTTAGGACCACAGGATCCACCCATGATTTCTACATGGCCAGTGCTTCGGAGAACAGGGATGCACAGATGAACAGGACATGGGATCGGCTTTGGACAAACTGATCTGGAAAGGAGAAAGATAAGTGTGTCTCTTGCAATAAAGGACCTACTAAGTGTCTATTGGGTGCCAGACACAAAAATAGATATGGTCTCTGCCCAGATGGAATTTAGAATCCAGTGGAAGACATAGAGGAAAATTGCTTTCAGGTAAATGCTTCAGGGAAGAGGTTCCTGAAGTGCCTATGACAGGGAGATAGGATCTGGTCAGGCGAGTGACACCTGACTTATTGTCTAAAAGGATGAAGCAGAGACAAGCTGGTGATGAGGGGGAGAGACAGTGTTCCAGGTGGTGGGATAGTGTGTACAAGAGCTCCCCAGCAAAAGGGAGAGGCAGAGGATTCCGGTCCAGGGCAGCTGGAGCTGGGAGCATGGGTGTGGGCGGAAGTCGTGCCAGTGAGGCAGGAAAGCTCCCGAGATCCATATCTTGAAGGGCTTCTATAGGTCCTGTAAAAATCAGATTGGAATTTTAACCTAAGTGGATAAATTTAGGGTGTTAATGTGGACAAGATGGAGGAGTTGGGGAATGGGAATGAACTAGGCAGGTAGTTTTTAAAGAGATTACTCTGTTGCTTACAGAATGGATAAGGAGAGGCCACCCCTGTGAGGGGACCATTTACATACCCACAGAATAGGGAGCTGAGCTTCGATGCAATCACAGAAGCTGGCAGTCGCACACACATAATCGGCATTGTCCTCAAGAAATCCTTATTAACCATCCAAAGTCAGTAAAACCACAGCTCCCAGGAAGCCCGGCCCAGGCAGCATTGGAATAGACCACCAACTCTTTGATGGAGCCCCAAATGAAGTAGTTAACCATGGTTAATGTTTAAAGAAATGGATTCGACAAGCAAGCTAGCTAAACTTTAAATACTCAGTTCTCATCTCTTGCATTCTTGGACACCTGGGGGAACAGACCCGAACCAGGAACAGCAGCTTCCCACCATCTCACACTCACTCCTCGGCTCCCTCTGGCTGAATGTGAGGCCTGCTCAGGCTGCCATAGCAAAATACCAAGTGTGGGGAGGGGGTAGATAATACACAATTATTCCCTCACAGTTCTGAAAGCTGGAAGCCTCAGAGCAAAGCCAGGCAGGGTCTGTTTCTCCAGAGGCCTTTTTCCGGGGCTTATAGATATCCAACTTCTCAGTGGATCCTCACCTGGTCTTTTCTCTGGGCATGTGCATCCTTGGCATCCCTCTGTCTACATTCCTCTTCTTACAAGGATACAAGTCATATTGGATTAAGGTCTACCCTAACAGTCTCATTATAACATCATCACCTCTTTAAAGGCCCTATGTCCAAACACAACCACATTCCGAGGTACTGGGGGTCGGGATTCAACTTGTCAATTTGGGAGAGATGGGTGAATCCTCTGCATCCCTCTTCGGCACTTTTCGGCAGACAGGGTTGAATTTTCATAAGATCGATGCCCACACAGTAAGCAGGAGCTGTTTCAAGGCACAAGATCCATGCTGAGTAGGTGGCAGGTACAGTAAGGGGCTCAAGTTCAGAGGACAGTAAGTGTGCAGAGAACGGATAAGGTCCACTGGTAGGAAAATGGGAGGTGTGACTTCTAAGGGCACTTGTGGACAGGTTCCTGGGAAGGAAGCAGGCATCTAATAAAGGGAAGTTCAAAGAAAAACACAAATGCCAAAGGGGTCATGATGTACCCAGACATGCACAGCAGCCAAAGTGGTCAACAATGGCAGAAGACTCACACCTTGAAGGTGGGGAAAGAATGGGGCAGGGGCAAAGTCAGATTGGATCCGACCTTGGAGGGTATGTTAGTCTTTTGTTACTATGACAAAATACCTGAGGCAAACAACTGAAAGAAGGAAAGATTTATTTTGGCTCTTGCTTTCAGACTGTAGTCACTTGGCCCCATTGCCATGGGCTTGTGGTGAGGCAGAACATCATGGTGGGGAGGGTGTGGCAGAGCAAAGCTGCTCACCTCATGGCAGCCAGAAAGTGGGGGTGGGGGCGGGGAACAGAATAGGCCCCAAGGGCATGCCCCCAAGGACCTCCTTCCTTCAACTCCTATAGTTTCTACCACCTCCCAATAGTCCATTTATCTATGAATCCTTCAGTAGATTAATCCACTGAAGAGGTCGAAGCCCTTGTGATCACCTCCCAAAAACCCACATCTGAAGACTGTTGCCCTGGGAACTAAGTCTTCATTCAGCACATGAGTCTTTGGGGGATATTACATATCCAAATTATAAGCAGAGCATCCTCAATGCTGGAACGATGAGTCTAGAGTTTACCCTACAGGTGTAGTAAATCCATTCAGAACTTCACAGTCTAGGAATGGTTCAGAGAGGGAGGAGAGGGTGTTGCTTAACAGGAGAGATCAACCAGAGGTATCATAAGATCGTAAATAACCAGAGGCTTGGGGTGACATAAGGTTTCCCAAAATGTTCTGCTCAAAGTCAAGGTCAGAAACAGCTATTATGATCTCCGTCTGAATACCTTGCGTCGGAAATACCAGAACCATCACGTGACTCTCCAGCTCCAAGTCACTGATCAAAGTACAAAAAACCAACCTCATGCCTACAAAAATCAATTTCTGTTTCGCCCTTTGCTTTATGAACGGGCTAGATTTTCCAAGTGCAGTAGAAGAAATAAGGTAACTTTTCCAATAAGATTACTTCATGCAAGAAACAGTCTCCTTTTCAATAAATAGTTTTAAGCCATTCTCCCTGGTTTCGGAATCACAGTACTCTCTGAAGATATATAAATATCAGGTAGCAGTTTTATTTCCTGTGAGTGGGGAGCTTCGGTTTAATAAGGAGAGAGGCAGGGGGGTCGGCTTCTGGAGATGGAGCGAGATCTATTAGATCATCTCAGCCATTTCGCTACGTGCTTCCAAGATTGCTCCCAGCTGTGTTGGCCTCGTCACTACTGCTCAGGCTAGTCCAGTTTTAAATGATTTAAGGGTCATATATTAAGTGCCCAGGACTCGCTATGAAGAAATGCTTCTTCCTGAGACACCAGTGAAAGTTTGGCTGCAATTGTAGAGGGATGCTCCTCTTACCAGAAAGTGCTACAGCACCTTGCCCTCCATGAGGCAGTGCCACACCAAGGTCAAGGAAGTCACACCCACCTGGACAGTGATCAGCACCCGAGGAAAAGGGCAGAAGTCATGTGCATTTACCAAAGCCTGAAAGTCACCAAGAGCTGTGCTGCTGAAGCAAAGAACTGCATTCCTGGCAGGGCATGGTAGCACAAGCTTGCAATCCCAGCAACTTGGGAGGCTGAGGCAGGAGGACTGCAAGTTCCACATCAGCCTCAACAACTCAAAGAGACCCTGCCTCAAAATATAAAAATGTGACTCAGTGGTGGAACACCCCTAGGTTCAGTGCCACCGAAAAAAAACAAACAAACAAAATAAAATTGCATTCTGAACACACCCGGGTCTCAGTTCTGATGTGGACATTCCTTCTCCTAAGCCTGCTTTGTACAAGGGAGAAGCTTGTCTTGAGCAGTGGGGCCTCGTCTTGGGATAGCAGCGAGGAGTGGGGCAGATGTCATGCCTCCTCTTCGCCATGTAGTGCGCATGCAGTCCCACTGGGTCCTGGGGGTGACCCAGGCCCAGCCTGGGGCCTCTAGAACCAGGAAGATCAGGTGTCTCTCGCACCCCCTCCCACCTTGAGTTCACAGGATCAAAATACTGTGAGGGCATCTTGGGCATTTGAGAGCCTTGGTGGTATGGTCCAGGCTTAGAAATAGAGGAGCATGCAAAAGGAAATGGGGTCACTCAACCAGGGGACCAGCGACCATTGATAGTCTCTACACAAGACTTAGACTACAATAATAATTGCTAGGTTTGGCAAGCTCTTATTACCAGACACATACACAGTTTCTCCTTTATGGGTAGCATCCTTAGGTACTCACTGTTATCAGCCAGGGGAGCCAAGGTTTGGGGCAGTTATCCTTATTTTCAAGGGCCTGCCCAAACCCTCGATGGCAGTGGTTAACTCCTCACAGACTTGCTGTCACTACTGTCCTCTGGGGTCACTGAGGCATTGACCTCCCATGATATGCACACTAGAGAGGTCGAGGCTCCCTGCTGTGCTATTACTGACCCTGGAAACAGGAGATGTTACAAGCCACATCTCTCACTGACTGCAAAAAGGCCTTCCCTCTGGTAACCTTGGGAGAAATGTCTTGCAGCCTGGGTGGTTGATAAGAGCTGCATAGCTACTGAGCAGTGGTCTTTATCCCCAGACACTATACAACATACAACTGATGATATATCCCTTTCTGTCTTTGCATTTATGAAACTGAGGGGTGAATTTCTATTCCCCTCTAGCAAAGCATACTAGATATTCTACTATGAACTTGAACTTGGCATGTAGCAAAAGCAAAAAACTAGTTTTATTTGTTCTTTAGGGGTAAATTTTCACGTTTTTGGATTTAGCAATGATTTCTTAAACAGGACACTAAAAGTATGATCAGAAAAAGAAAACCATAGATAAACTGAAATTCATCAAAGTTAAAAAGTTTTGTGCCTCAAAGGACATTATAAAAAAATGAAAAACGAAATTACAGAATGGGAGAAAATATTTTTAAATCATACATCTGATAGAGATCTAATATATAGAGTGTGTAAAAAAGTCTTATAGCTCAACCACAAAAAGACAATCCAATTTTTTAAATGACCAAAAGATTTGAATAAACATTTCTCTAAAAAAGATATATAAATAGCTAAAAAGCACATGAAAAGATGTTCAATGTCATTAGTTATTATGGAAATGCAAATAAAAACACAATGAGGTCCCACTCCATATCCAGTAAGGTGACTGTAATTTAAAAAAAATAATAATTTAAGAAAAGAAAATTACAAGTATTGATGAAGATGTAGAAAAATTACAACCCTTAAACATTGCTTTGGGGAGTGTAAAATGTTCAGTGACTATAACAATTTGCTATTTCCTCAAAAAATTAAGTATAGAGGTACCATATGACCCAGCAAATCTGCTCATAGGTCTTCATCTAAAATAATTGAAAACAGATATTCAAACAAACACATGCATGTTCCTAGCAGCTCTATTTCACAATACCCCAAAGTAGAACCCCAAGTGTTCTTCAAGGGTTGCCTGGAGAAGCAAATTGTGACGTTTATATATGATAGTATATCATTAAAATATATATATAAAGAAAGGAAATATTGATGCATTTGCATTAGTCAGCTTTCCACTGCTGTGACAAAATACCTGATAAATAACTTATAAGGAGGAAAGATTGATTTGTGCTTACAGTTTCAGAAGTTTCAGTCTATACTCACTTGGTCCTGTCACTAAGGCAGCGCATCATGGCAGAAATGTGTGACAGAGGAAACTTGCTTCACTCATGGGAACTAAGAAGCAAAAGTGGATAGAGAAGGAGGAGCTGGAGACCTGATATCCCCTTGAAGGGGGCACCTCAGTGACCTAATTTCTTCCAATAGACCCCCACCTTCCTAAGGGTTCATCACTTCCCAAGAGTGGCAAGGCTGCCAACCAAGCCTTCAGCATACGGGCCTTCAGGAGATATTTAAGATCCAAACCTCAACAATGCTACATCATGGATGAGCCTCAAAAACATGCCCAAGTGCAAGAAGCCAGATACAAAAGGTCACACATCATGTGACTCTATTCATATGAAATGCCCAAACAGGTAAGCCACAGAATCAGAAAGCAGGTTGGTGGTTGCCAGGGGCTGCTGGGAGGGAGTCATAGGGAGTAACTGCTTTCTTTTGCATGGAGAGGGTGTGAAAATATTTTGGAACTCGATAGATGTGGTGGTTACACTGCATGGTGAATGCACTAACTGTCACTGTTCACTTTAAAACGCTTACTTTTATTTTACGTGGATGTCACCTCAACTAAGAGGAAAGAATGAAACAGATAAGCCAACTTTTAAAAAGTTTGTTAACACCAAACAAAGCTACCCAAAAGTGGATATAAAGTCTCATTCATCTTACTTGATCTTTAGCACAGACTGGCCCAGAGAGAGAGAAACAATGAATAGTGTTTGCCTGGATGAATGACTCATTTAAAGAAAGGCCATATGTAAATTTAGGGGATTCCGAAGTCCTATAGGATCTTTCTTACCTTTCATACATCTTTTTTATTTTGTTTGTTTGAATGTCTCCTTAAATTTTCATTCCCAACTACAAAAGCAAGACCCATAAGAAGCTACAAGCTGCAGAGAGATAAACAAAAAATTTCCACCATCTGCCCATCCCACCTCTAAACACGGTGCTTCTGTACTCACTAGGTTCCCATATTAGCAGATTAACAGTATGGTGTGTGTCTTTCCACCACTTTCTTGTGCTTATTCAAATGTCCCCAAATGATGCATGCAATCCTCCTCTTGCTTATTATCCCAGAATTAGTATTCTGAGGGTGAGTGACTCTAGTCTGCTTTTATTCCTTCTTCTCCTCCCCCGAGATGCTGGGGGCCAAAAGGAAACGATTAGGAAGCATTTTCCCAGGTCAAAGGAATGACATTTCCACCACTACATGCATTGTCTAATTATTCAAAGTGGGAGTTTGATTTGAAACTTGAAACGAGGAAGCTTAAGTGGGTGAGACATTTGGCAACACCCTTTCTCCCACCCCCAGTGTTGTGCGTTGTTCTGTAACCCTCCCCATTCATCAGTAGCCACCGTCCCCCTACAGCATGGATTTTACTGGAAAGCATTTCGACTTGTAGTCGAAGATAGAATTTCATCACTTTCAAACGTTGCCTCCCTCACAAGCCTGCTACCTCCACCGGGCAGAGACCTCAGCCTGTTCCCGTCACTAACAACAACCAGCACCTACGATTCTGCCTGACATATGGTAGGTAGCTGGAAATATTTACTGAATGAAATTCTGGGTGATCTCATCTTTGGGGCCTCTTGGAAAGGTCACTACCTTCTAGAAAAAGTCAGGGGAGAAGTCTGAAACATTTCCTCTCCTCTCCCTCCTGGTTTCCCATGGAGATGACACTTTGAGTGGCAAAGGGGGACTGGTTGTCTGATAAGGCTCTGGCTTGCCTGTCCCCAGCGTCTCACCTTGTTAGATCCCCGGTGAGGTCAGAGAGGCCCACCATGTGCATCATCACCCTGTGACAGTCACAGAGGCCCAGCACACAATCTCATCAGGTCCTTAGCCTCCTTTGGGAGAGGCCAGAGAAGGCTGTCCCATTTCAGGGATAAACACTCAGGAGTCTTCGCAGTGACACGAGGGAGCTGATATGAGAATCCAGATGCTCACCATGGCAGAGAGAAGCAGGATTTCTCCCCCGCAGGGCTTAAAAGTGTCAAGGTTGCAAAAGACAAGGAGAGACTAAGGAATTATTAGAGACTGCAAAAGAGGAGGGAGAATAATGAAATGCGAGGTGAGATCTTGGACAGGATCCCTGGGACAGAGAAAGAACACCCGTGGATGAGCATTCAGAGGTGTGTTGTTTAGTTGACCATACTGCACCTGGGTCAATTTCTTAGTCTTGATAATCACGCAACAGCTGTAGACGTGAGCACCTGAGGAAGCTGAAAGAAGGGTTCAGGGAGACAGCACTATCTTGCAACTTTTGCTGCAAGACTAAAATTAGTTCAGAAAAAAAGCTAAAAAAAGTGGGTTTGGTTAGTCCTTGTTCTCCCCACCTGTGTTTCCCTGGAAAGAGAGAAGAAAAGATATCCAATCTTTCCAGTTCCTTTAGACTCACAAAGGTAGATGCACCTAAGCCCAAAGCAGAGGCTCCAGACTGCTCCTGAACCCAGAGGTGGATGAACAGCAGGGAGTGGGCTCCTCCCAGAGTCCTAGGTGTTCCATCCCTCACAGTATGCTGGAATCCGTGTTCCCATGACTTAGTTGCATCCTGATACAAATAACAGTCCAACTTTTTTTTTTTTTTTTTTTTTTTTTTTTTTGGTACCGGGATTGAACCCAAGGCTCTTAACCACTGAGCAACATCCCCAGCCCATTTTACATTTTATTTAGAGACAGGGTCTCGCTGAGTTGCTGAGGCTAGCTTTGAACTCATGATCCTCCTGCCTCAGCCTCCCAAGTCTCTGGGATTACAGGTATGTGCCACCACGCCTGGCTAATAGTTCAACTCCTTACCCAGGTGGGAGACATTTTCTGCCCTGCCTGTCCACCTACTCTCCCTCTCCTAGGCAAGGAATTCTTAGCATCTCAGAAGATTTATTCCCCTTACCTGTCCTCACACTAACTCTGTCATAATTTAAGCTTGATATTTTTTGCCATAATCCCAGCTCTCAGTGCAGTATTGTGGGTGTGTCTATGTGTGTCTGTGTGTGTCTCTGTGTGTGCTTGTGTGTATCTCTATGTGTGTGTCTGTGTCTGTTATGGTTGAAATGTGAAGTGTCCCCCAAAAGCTCATATGTGAAAGAATACACGAAAGTTTAGAGGTGAAGTGATGAGGTTATGAGAGCCCAACCTAATCAGTGCTTTAAGCCACCTGAATGGATTAACTGGGTGATAACTATAGGTAGGTAACTGAAGGCAGGTAGGGTGTGGCTGGAGGAGATTCATCTCTGGGGGTGTGCCTTTGGGTATAAATTTTTACCTGGTGAATGGAAATCCCCTTCTCTCTCTCTCTCTCTCTCTCTCCCTCTCTCTCCCTCTTTCTCTCCCTCTCTCTCCATCTCCCTTTCTCTCCCTCTTTCTTTCCCTCTCTCTCCCTCTCTCCCTCTCTCCCTCTCTCCCTCTCTCCCTCTCTCCCTCTCTCCCTCTCTCCCTCTCTCCCTCTCTCCCTCTCTCTCCCTGTCTCTCTCCCTCTCTCCCTCTCTCCCTCTCTCTCTCTCTCTCTCTCCCCCTCCCTCCCTCCCTCCCTCCTTCCTGGTACCATGTCCTCAGGTGCTTTCTCTGCTGTACCCTTCCTCCAGGATGTTCTGCCTCACCTCTGGGCCAGAGCTATGGAGTCTACGATCTGTGGACAGAGACCTCTGAAACTGTAAGTCCCAAATAAACTTCTCCTCTTCTAAAATTGTTCTTGTCAGGTCTTTTGGTCACAGTGACAAAAAAAACCTGCCTAAAACAGTGTCTGTGTGTTTCTGTGTCTCTGTGTGTGTGCCGTGTCTGTCTCTGGGTTTGTGTCTCTGTGTGTCCGCGTGTGTCTCTGTGAGCTAACATGAGTAATTTTCTACTTCCACTATATAATTTCCATGCCAACGAACCACACTTGAATTAATATTTTAGTAGTTTCTGTGAGGTTGAAGTTGAGTCGATCCTTGGGAGCAAAACAACAAGGTACTTCCAACAAACTGCCTATCGCATCTCAGTTTATTCATTAAATATGCGTTGGAAACCTTCGTGTCAGGAGCTGCAGAGCATAGGAGTGACATCCCCAAGCCTGCCTTCCACAGCACAGAGCATGAACCTCTTTGACCAACCTGGGCCCATCCCATGAGGTCAAGAGGTCAAGTTTAGTCTCAACCCAGGATGAGTGCACCCACAGACAGAGGGCACAAAGCTCGGGATCCCCATGCTAGACGTTTGTAGGGAATGAGCAAGGACACCTGCCTATTCATTGCTATGGAGGAATCTGGAAGATGAAAGGGAGCCCACCCTCCAGCCCTGTTTATAAAGGCCTCAGGTCACCTTCTAGCAGGAGCCTTTACCATCCAACCTCAGTGCCTATTTCTTCCTGTAGTAAAATGTCCTGGGTTCATAAGTGGAAATGAAAAACAGGAATGGCTTGAGTCCAACCTGGGGGAATCCTGGGTTTCTGGATTCCCATAGGGCAGCAGAGGGAAGAACTCAGCAGCTTTGGGAACTGATCCACAGACACACAGAAAGCCGTCAGGCCCCAGCCCACCTTTGCAGATAGGAACTGTGATTCCTCAGAGGCCACTGATCACACCCCCAGGCCCCTCATCCACCGTCCCCCAGACCACAAGGGCTGCTAAGCTGGGGAATAACACCGCAAGAGTGCTCAAAACCACCTTCTCTGCCTGCTGAGAGGAGCTGCTTCTCATTCAGTCCCTTAAATGTCTCCCAGCGTGAGCGAGAGGCGGCCAGATACCTTGTTGCCCCACACTTCGGGGAAGTGAGGCTGCCCCACATCTGCTCAGCCTGTATTTTTAATTGCTTAATAACACTGAGTGGGCTCCCCTCCTTCCCTCCAGCTCAGCAGCGTGGGGGGCTTTGACATTCAGGGCCTGGTGTGTGGGCAGGAAACACAGATGAGGCAGGGAAAATGTCAACCTCCTACAGCTTCTCTCCCAATTAATCACCACGCCATCTGACAGGGCACACCTCATCTGAGGAGCCCTGGGCTGGCAGTCCAGAGAGCTGGGCTCCTGCCCTAGCTCCACTGTTAAATTAATTGTGTGACATGGAGCAAGTAGCTCACCCTCTGGGAGCCTCATGTTCCTACCCGTTTGAAACATTTTCAAGGCAATGGGAATTGGCCCAAGGATGCTTAAGGGATGGATTCATGGAATAGGGAAGAAGAGTATGGGCTTAGGATCTAGGCCATCCAGGGTCACTCCAGAACCCACCACTTGCCTTTAAGATCCTGGGAAAGTTAACTCAGCCATCTGTGCCACAATTCTCTCAACTACAAAGCAAGCTACATAAGGAGGCCATTGGGAGGGCCTAGAGCAATGCATAGCATGAATGCACACCCTAGAAATGGCGGTCCTTACCACTCCCACCCCAGTCGTCTCATTTAATTGACTAAAGTTTCAAGGGAAATATTTTCCAAGATATTATCCCCAGATACTAAGTATCCCCAGATACTTAGTCTTGTTGGGAAGATAAATACGTGCATAAAACAGCGGGGGACGGTGTGGGCTGCCAGCCCTGTGCCCTGTGGCAGAAGTAAGTGACAACACCACGTGCCAGGAACCATGTTGAAGGTCCTGCCTACATGGCTCCCTTGTAATCCTCAGTTCCCCCACCCAACCCCACTGCCCCGTGAGGCTGGTCCCATTATATACAATGGAAAGCAGTTACAGAGAAGTCAAATAACTTGCCTAAGGTCATACAGCTTCTAAGCGGCGAAAACAGAATTCAGACCTGGGTCTGAAGTCACTGTGCTTCTTCACTCTATCTCCCGGGGACTGGGTGGGACTGGAGAAAGCAGCAGAGGAAATGGTGTTTGAACAGCCCCGGCCTCCGCTCTTGTCATTATGAAGAGGCAGGATTTCCAGAGCAGCTCCCAGCCCTGCTTATTTCTGAGCTCCGTAGGGGAGTTCGGTCCACTGAGCAGAGGCCCCGTTTCTTCATTTCTGAATAATAGCAGTGCCCTCCCTGGGGCTGCTGGGAGGCGCACGAGAGCTGGCGCGTGTAGAGCTCTTTACCCAGCATCAGGCACACATCATCAGCATCACCATCGATGCTCAGTCCCCCATCAGCTGACTGTCAAGACCATCCATGGTTAAAAAAGAACCTCCACTTTCAAATAGGGCTCTCAAGACCCTTCCCAAACTACTTCCTAGCAGGTGTGTGAAAATATGACAATTGGCCATTTATTCCTCTGGTGAGGCATCTGTCTTAGGCCTGGGGTCTCCTTGTACATACATAGGCCATCAAGAGGAATGAGTAACCTGTGCAATTCTTTAGAGTGATCAGTTAGTTGAGAAAAGTCTGTGCCCCCAGCAAGGATAGAAGACTAGGAAGATGAAGCAGAAGGAGATAAAAGCCATGACACTTGGGGACTAGAAAATTGGGAGTGGGGAATGCTGAGCGCTGACTGTCTCCTTTGCAAGTCCTCCAAGGGATCTTTGTCCCCAGTCTCTGGGTAAGGGTGGTATAGGAGCAGCACCCTCATTAGCATGTGCCACCGGAGTTCACAGGGTGAGTGATAAAGATCCCCCAGGACTGAGGCATGTTTGATGTAGGCTTGTCAGCCCTGCCATCCTTCACGGGGACCTGGGACAAAGATTCATATCCTCTGTCAGAGGCTCATCCAACACCCTGAGCTAGCCTCTACCAGGGTCCAATTTTTATACTCTCTCCCTGAGGATGGCAGGCAATCTTTCAGTTCTTGGAGATGGAGAGACACACAACGATGCTCCATTTTTCCTGGGAGTTAAGGATTGGAGTCAGGAAAAAAAACCAAGAGGAAGAAGAAGAGGAAGAGGATTCAGAAGGAATGCATTAACTGCAGCTTTTTACCTGATTGCTGCCGTTATCGATCATGCCCTGGCTCCCCCAGCTGCATGCCAGGTTTTCCAGGCAATATCACCCAGCATAATGGTTTATTATTCAGTATCCGTTCAGGATACTACTCTGTCACAACAGAGAGAAAATGATGCCATGACATGCCAAGGTCAGATTCATATGAGAAATAAAATTCTCAAACCAAGATGAAACGGTTTGAATATTTTAGTTGGGAGGTCTGTATTGCTTCTCCTCCATTCTGTGCCTCACTCAGGGTGCCATGTTTTAATTCAAGTCATGAAGTCCCCAAGGGGTGCTGGAAGAATGCTGGGAGACACTTGACAATGAATTTGGCCAATCCCTCGCCAGGCGCTCAGAGTCTTGAGCATGTGACTGTAAAACAAGCCAGCCAGGCCCTAGGTCTGTGTGACTCACTCTTCCCTGTGGCTTCCATAGTGACTGGCTCACAGTAGGTTCTCAAGAGTTGTCTCTTCAGTGCTAAATTTCAGTAGCATCTTTCCCAGAAAAATGATGCAGAAAATAACAAGAGCAAAATCTTATATTATTTTCCCTTATCTGATCCATTCCAGGGGAAAGGGTGTTTTCCCCATTTTTCGTTAAGATTAGACAACAGAAGAGATGCTACAAACATTGATACCACACCCTCAGGCAATATCGGCCTTTGTTTGTGTGGTCCTGGCAGAAAGAATCCTGGACCAGGGGACTCCACTTAGTGCTGGCTGCTCACATCACTGTGGAACTGTGAAGCCCCTGGACTTGCCTGGGCCTACACCATGTTAGGTTCAACTTTTACTTTAGAGATCAGGAGCCAAGAGGAGCTCAGTGGTGCTATAAAACAGGACCCTGATCTGGGTTCTGAGAGGTCACTCTCAAAGTCTAAAACTGAAAAAATAAAATAGTAGGCCCAGATATGGATTTTGACCCATGTAGGACTTTAAAGAAAATTAAATCCAGCATTTGAAAATTGGGGAAATTTTATATTTTAAAATCTAGATTTCCAACTTCATCTTGAAAAATATTGAAAACACCAGACCAGAAGCTGAATGTGAGAATAGGCTTTTGTAGTTGAAGTTCAGGTCAGCTACATCCTTGAGACTGGACCTGTGCTCCCTGGGCCTCCCCTGTCACCACTCCAATAGGCTTCTCCCTTTCAGGCCACCTCCTTAGACCTCTAGGCATCTGGTTGATGAATAAACCTGACCAGGTTGACCAGTTGTCTAAGACAGCAAGTGTCCAGGAATTTATAGTTATCAGAATGAGTTGTTTCTAAAAATTCAGAGGAAAGAGAGTCCCAGGGTATTGGGAAGGGCAAGGGAAGTAGTCAAAGAACTGAAACAGACTGAATTTGGGAAGCACCCTCTGAATTGGGAACAAATTGCTCCTACTGATAAAGGAAGTTGAAAGCCTGCAACCCCCACCCCGACAGGCACCAAAGAAGCTGGGAGCAGAGATCATCCCCTCCTCTGGCCTGTCTAACCAGGTGTGTATAAATATATATATTTATTTCCTGCCTTTGTCTCACTTCCCTGCCACTGTTGCTTCTCCCTTTCTTCCTCTCCTTTAAAATTTCTGCTCAATTTCAGGAATTTTGAAGATAGGACCTTTGAAACAATTAAGTTTCTTCTTGCATCCTTCAAAGCTGACTTAGAATAAAACCTATTTTTCTACCAATTTGATTCCAAATGTTTATGGATCAGCGAGCAGTGTAGCCCAGCCTCTTCCTTCCTGGGCGAAATTAGAACCACAAGGTGACAGACCAGAGTGAGTAATGTGTGCATGGTCCTATTGGATGGGGGTCTAGAAGTAAATCATTCTGGTCAGAGTAGAGGTCTGTGCAGAAGAACAGGGAGGGGTGGGGGCCACAGCTGAGAATGATAAGTCGAGCCCACATTGTGGGAATGAGGGTCCCAAATGCCAAGTAATATTATTCTCAGGTCTTCCTGCCAGAAACTTCAGATCTAATGTGGAGCTTAGGGGATAAGGTTGCCAAACTCACCCCTGTGCACACTTCCGCCCCCACCTTCATGACAACAGTTGAAGTGGGAGTCTAGGCCTCTGGAAACACAAGGCTGAATACAAAGTTCTGAGAACCACCCTCAGCCCTGCAAGCTCCTGGTTCTGTAGGTTTCCTAAAGCAGCCAGAGGCAGCCAGCAAAGACGCAGTGGCAGCAGGAGGCCAACATCCATCCAGGTTGCATCTTCCCAAAGCACGTCAGGGGAAAGAATGGGAGAAAGAAAGATGGGGAAAACCTCCTTTCAGCCTCATTAGAGCCTTTGCTTAACTGAGCTAAAAATAAAACTAATTGCTTTTGCTATTCTAATGTGAAAAATCAGTTTTTAAAGGATCAAGATTCTCTCCCTGGCTGGAGAAATCATTGAATCGGTAATAGACTGACTGCCAATGAATTATGAATATCGTAATCAAGTCTTCTTGGAAGGCCAAAGTCTTGGTTACAAATGGGCACTATAATTAGAAATGTGCTGAAGCTGCCTAAAGCAGACCTCCTTTGTCTTTTTTTGTATTTTTTCTCTTTTTTAAGAGGGAAGAAGCATGGGCTACTCTCCATCAAGTGTTTGGCTGCTTGGCTTGTTCTTGAACTCTACCTTGTTCTCACCACTTGAGGAGATAGCTACACACACACACACACACACACACACACATACACACACACAAAGAGCTCAGGAATACCATTCCATTCCCCTTCCCCTCTAAAGAGCCCCACCAGTATCCCCCAACAGGAATTGGTAGAAGACTTCAGTTTGCTCCATCTATCACTTGGGATGCTATAAATGAAAGATATGAGGACAGTAAGCAGCTCTATTCCAGCAGTGGCAGGGGTGCCAGTCAGTCACAGCTTAATGGGAATCAGCTGGGTTCAACCTTTTTTCTGAGCTAGCTGAGTTCTGCAGGACTGGGAATTAGAGGGAATGGGGTATGTACATCAGGGAGGAAAGTGAGAGAAGGAGACCAACATTGACGGTTGAGGCTCAAGGAAGGACAAATGTGAATAGGGCTGCCTCTCAGGAAGCAGTCTCCACCCATCCCCCAAAATTGAGCCTTCAATCAGGAAGGAGGAGCTGTCTCCACCCACCCCACAAAATTGAGACGTGAAAAGCCAAAGGAGAATAATATTCTTCTAAGAAATTCTCATGCCTGGATACAGGTTATCTTACCTCATTTTTGGAGGATAAATTCTTTTTTAGCAAGCAATGTCCAGGAGTTGACTTCTTTCCTCAAATGTTTGCCTCAAGAGATGGACTCAGCTCTAATCAGAGAGCTCTTTCAACAGGAGCTACTTCCAAGAACTTCCCTTACATTAGCCCTGGGGTTACCAGTTGGGAACAAGACAAGGCTTTGCTTCTCTCTGAGTCCCATGTTGAATATGGACCAAGCGACTCGATCTTTGGCTTAAGTGGCTGATTTTTCAGCCCTGAGTACATATTAGATTCACCTGGGAGATTTTAAAATGTTGATTTCCCCCATCATTTCCAAAGACCAATTAAATGTAACATCTAGGTGTGGCTTCGAGCACCACCATTTGTAAAAATGTTCTAGTCATTCTGAAGCACAGACATGACTGGAAACCACTTATTTAATCATTCACTTCCTACACCTGTTCTCTGACTTCACCCCCTGACCACCATTTCCCAGAGGCTGAAGGAAGCAATGGCTTCATCTCTCAGGTTCAGGGACATCTCTGTAACCCACGCCCACGTGATTCCACTATAAAATAGCTTAGGGTACATCTTATCCAGGATAACAAATACAATCTATCTTTCCAGCCAACACTGTTGGACCAGAAGCAGTTCTCTAGAGTACTCTATTGAGAAATCCTTCTCAACAGCATATGTTCAATCTCTATGAGAAAGAATGCCATGATCAACTATTAATGTCAGCAAAAGGAGCACGGAAAATGACACAGAAGACTTGCAATTATCAAGTCTCAAAAAATGACCTCATCTAGCCTATGGGAAAAGAGAGAGAGACACAGATTAGGAATGTGATATGCCCATTAACCAGTTCAATAAATCAGGCTAGCTTAAAGATTTGGTTTGTGTTCAATACTGCAGAGTCTTTTTGCCCTGAGCGAGGTCCACAGACCAACAGCATCAGCATCTGCTGGAAGACCATGAGAAATGCAGAGTCTTGGGCTCCACATCAGACTTACTGGATCCACATCTGCTGTTGAACAGGTTCCCCAGGTAATTAAATCTCCCAGTGAATTTGGGAAAGAATTGCTAGGAAAGAAATAAAAGATGGGCATAGCAGTGAGCTTGGTCCCAGTCTAGATGAGGACAACCGGGGGGATAAAATCAAGTCAAGAACAAGATTGGAAGTGTAATAGAAATGCTGTGTGAGCCCAGAAAGTGAAGGGGTCCACATGCAAAAGCATAGTAGGCTTCTGAGAGCAGGACATGTTTGGGCCAGGTCCTAAGTGATGGGTAGATTTAAATAGGCAGGAAGGTACCTGCCACTCTCCAGCAGCTCTCCTGTCACTTCTGGGCCTTCCATCTCTCATCCTCTCCCCTGCCATAGCTCTGGATATGGACCAGTTGTTCCTGGTGCTGGCTTTCTCTCCCTAACAGACTTGGGAGCTTCTTGAAACCAGGGATGGTGTCGCTACTGCCCAACCTGTGTCCTGTACACATCCACATGGGACGAGGACCACTTACATTTTGAGGGCGTACATTAGTGACAATAAACAAAGGACTGAAGTCGGGTCCACAAGGACATAGAGCCCAGCTCCATTCCGCCCCTCTCATTACCATCATCCCACAATGACCCAGTGGAACTTGAGCTAGTGCCCCAAATGATCAGACTATGACTTTTTAAAAATATTTTTTTGTTGTAGATGGACACAATACCTTTCTATTATTTATTTATTTTTGTGTGGTGCTGAGAATTGAACTCAGGGCCTCACACATGTTAGGCAAGCCCTCTCCACTAAGTCAAAACCCCAGCCCCAGACTATGACTTTTAAAAGTAAAAAGTTAATCTAAAATTCCCAACCTCACTCAGTTCTGGTTTGGCTGCTAATTCATTGGGTCCTTTCATTCTTCAAGTGACCTCTCCAAGCTCATGGTTCCCAACATGCTTGCTGAATCCCAGAGGGAGAGAAGTCAAGGAGAAGGCTTGAGAAAGGGTAGAGGAGCCCTGCCTACAGTTTTATGGAAGGGTTAACTTTCCCATATTCAGATCATTCCTTCTGATACAACAGAGCTCAAAGGATCCCTCCGGTCAGTTCTACAGACCTTACCCACCCGACCCATGCCATCCACAAGGTCAGCACGTGTGGAGGTGCTTTGTAAACAGACACACAATATAAAGTATCATCATTGCTTTATGTTTTAGTCAGCTATTTCGCTGCTATGACTAAAAGGATCTGACCAGAACAACTATAAAGGAGGAAAGGTTTGTTTGAGGGCTCATGGTTTCAGAGGTCTTAGTCCGCAGAAGGCTGACTCCATTCGTCAGGGCTTAAGGTGAGGCTGAACATCATGGCGGGAGAGGATGGTGGAGGGAAGCAGCTCACATCGCCATGATTAGGAAGCAGAGAGAGACTCTACTCACAGATATATATATACCAAAGCCATGCCCCAATTCCCACCTCCTCCCGCCACACCCTATCTGCCTCCAGTTACCACTCAGTTAATCCCATCAGGGATTAATTCACTGATGAGGTCAAGACTCTCAAAACATGATCATTTCTCCTCTGAACCTTCTTACATTGTCTCACATGTGAGTTTTTGGGGGACACCTCACATCCAAACCATAACACTATATGATGGGAAGCTTGAATGGCTTCTTAGAGTCACAGGTATCATCACACCTTTATTTATTCCTGTAGTCATGCATGTGTGAACTCTTTAGAAGAAGGGTATGCAGGCTCTGGGGTGACGCTACTTGTGTTGGAATCCTGACACAGGCACTTTTTAGGTGTGTCACCTTGAGAAAGTTGTTTAACTTTTCTCTGGCTCAGGATTGTCATCAATAAGAGGGGGATAACAGTAATAAAATCTGCCCCACAGCAGTGCTCCGGGGATTACATGAGCTCATGCAGATGTGAGTGTGTGGCTCAATTCCTGGAACATACTACATATTCAGCAAAAGGCAGCAATCACCCACCTGATCTCCCAGGGTTCTCCCTCAGCAATCGTCACCCACCTCACAGGATCATCCCACTACTCCTCTCACTTCGTGCCCTTTCTGTTAATGCTGCTGCTGGTGGTCCAGGGCTTCCCACGGGTCCCACCCCATTCTGGTGTAGGACAGTATCTCATGCTTCAAAGTAATTGGAGCCCTCTAACATTTGTACAATTCCTGTTCTCTCAGGGTATTCTCAGCAAACTGGAAAGAAAGTATTTGATAATGTAATTTATGTGTTATAGACCTGTAAGTGTCTACTTTCCTATGAAGGCTTATGATATCTGCTTTTTAACAGGGTCATAAAGATAGCAATGCCTCAACCAAAAGGAATCAAGCCACCACTACTGAAATTTCAGGTACAGTCATGGATCAGATGGGCAGGTTTTTTAAAACTGAATGAGGAGAGAAAACTGAAAGCCCAACTATGTGAACAATCTTCTTCCTAACATGATATTAGAAGAAAAGAAAGCCCTAGAAAGAATTTCAAGGTAGATGAATGATTTGGTTGATTTGTACTCTTCCTGAATTTGGGGTCATACTTTTTGAGGTAAGAATATAGGGAGACATCTGTGTCTCTGTTATCACACCAAAAGATCACACTCCTACAACCATAGACTACAGAGGCCACCTCTTCCACTAAGGTCAAAGTCCCCAGTCTGGGAAAGTGAGTCCTAGGAGCTGATTCTTCTGAGCATTCTTCAAGCATAATCCAGCAAAAATCCTCCATTTTCTCATCTCCATCCAAGGAAACCACCTTCCCCAAAGGTGGGACACAGTGCCAAGGTCAGGAAGGCTTAACAGTCCCAGTCCCACTTTCTCTAAAGCAGGCCAAATGCATCAGCAAGTTGTGTAGGGAAAACCTGGACAGGTAGAGGATGTGGTTCAGGAGTGGTTGCTGGGAACCTTCTCTACATGAGCAACTCAGACCACATTTAAGAGTGTTATAGGAATCCAAAAGGAAGATGTGGGACTTTATTTTCTAATTCCTCCTGTGCAGTTGGCATCTGAAGCTCTGGCATCATTTCCCCACCCCACCACGTCAGTGCAGGATTCTTCCCATTTTGACTTTATGCCGAAGCTCTTTATCCTGGAGCATCAAAGTCTTGGTTATGTGTCTGTTTCCAGTCTTCCTGATACCATTGCCAATACAATTCCTGCTGGAGTGCAGTCTTTGCCCCGCCTGTGACAACAGACCAGCCCTCTGGGCTGCATCTTCTCCCCAACAGCAAAGACTATTTGCCATCCTCAGATGTCCATAGTTGAGGAACCTCTGTCCTGGCCAGAATATGGCTACCAGTTCTGAAGGGGCAGTCTTCACATATGTATTCATACCTACCTACCATTAGAGAAGAAGAGATGGCATAAAAAGGAGGGGACTAGATTTAATTCTCAGCCACCAATCATCCTCAAAAGATCAGCCAGAAGCCTCCATGTCTCTCTTTGTGTAAACATTGATCCTGTGCACAATCTACGAAAAGTCAAGATTGTTTAGGGGAGAGAATTCATGATCCAGGAAGAAAAATAATAATCTTAATCTGAAACGTTGTCTCATTCATGTCCTCTATTAGTATCATCTGCATTCCTGAGGAGTGCGTCACTTGCACCTTGACTTAGAATGTGGTAACATCCTGATAAACCAGCTGTAAGTTACAAATATTGTGAATTGAAAATACACTTAATACACCTAACCTATCAAACATCAGAGCTCAGCACACAGCACACTCCAGAGAGTCCATGTTTATTTACCCTGGTGGTCACATGGCTGCTGGGGAGATGTGGTTCACTACGGGATGATGCTGCTGATCTGGGAAAAGATCAAGGTTCAACATCCAACCTATACTTTCTACTGAATGCCTTTTGCTTTTGCACCAGTGTAAAGTCAAAAAACCCTAAGGTGAACTACTGTAAAACTTGGGGCCACCTACACTGTTCAATTTCCTTTCTAGATAAAAGTAGAGTCACATACTCAAGAGGGACATGAAGGTGGAGCTGAGAGGGTGAAATGAAAGAAATTGTTTCCATCCAGTGTTTAAATGCCACCCAAAACTAGGGGTTCCCTTAAGACTTGAGAAGGAGGAGTTACGATAACTGATCACTTAGGAAGGCTAGGATCTCCCTTGGTAGTTGGCCGTTGAAACCGGTGACTGAATGAGAGGGAAGCTTACAGAAACAAAGAAAGAAATGAGTTCTAGAATCAGAAACACCCAGGTTTGAATTCCAGTACCTTCGCTTGCTGTGTATCCTTGGACAAGGTTCTTAAATTGTATGGAACTCAGTCTCCTCCTTTAAAATGGCATCATAAAATGTGACTCATAGGAATGCTATTAAGATTAATTGGGTCACTGAGTGTCAAACCCCTGGAATTAAATAGACACTCAGTAAAAGGAGAAAGTGCATTGACTTTTCAGTTTTCCATATGGGTTTTCAATCTCTCCAAAATAAGATTCGGCATGTTTTACTGCAGTGACTTTCAAATTATTTAGAGAGAAACATATTTTCTTCAAAATAAACCAAATAAAATTGGAACTCCTGTGATCCCATAAACCTCTCTTCTCCTTAAAGTTTCCCTGAGACACTGTCCTGCACCTTTAGGAAACTAGGGGCAAAAGATGGACCACATAGGAATTGGAAGACTGGGATTCTACTACCTGTTATGCCATTAACTTCCAAAGACACCGTGGACAAGCCACTTCCCCTCCCTAAATCTTAGGTCCCTCATTGTTAAAATGAAGAATTTTGAGTATATGATTACTAAGGATTCTCTGATTTCCAGAACCCAAGGAAGGCATTGGTCACTGGATCTGATCATTGGTTTTTTCTGGTTTTTTTTTTTTTCATACACCTACCCCAAACTGCCAAGTAAAATAAATATTTATTGATGTTCTATTGAGACAGCTACATCCCCAACACCAGAGTCCCCCTATTTCTACTTAATGCAATAATATTATCATGCGTTGTCTCACTCCACACCTGGGCATTTGCATGTGACAGAATGTGACATGCAACTACCATATTGAGAATAAGCTAAGGGCTCTGGACTGTGGCTTTGGTTGAGGAGGAAAAGAAGCAAAAAGTGAAAGATATGAAGACCCTGAAGTATCTTCCAGAATGGGAAATCAGGAGCTGAAGTTCCTTGGGAATTTTAAAACTACATCATTTCTCTTCGAAAGGGAATGTACTTAACCTCAGGACCTAAAAGGCAAGTTTCCCTGTGCTGAGTCAATAGCAAGACTTGAACAGGAATCATGAGAAGGCTGATTTTTACAAGGAGACGGTCAGGGAAAGAGAGTAGTGGAATGACCTGGCTCAGGCAGGGATTAAGGAGTTGATTGTAGACCTGGGCAAGATGAACACCAGGATGAAGTCAAAGATCTAGTCATTCCATAAAAGGTTATCTCATAGGATATGCAGGCAGGGCATGATGGGCCTAATGAGAAGTTGAAAATAAGAGCATAATTATAGAAAGACTTACAAGGTAGGCAAGGTCAGGTGGTGTACAACAAGGATCCTGAACTACTTCCAGCTCCTTCCCTTCACATACAAAAACTATGACTTGCATACCTCTCAGAAATTATAGTGTAATTCAAATCAAAACCCACTTTATAGTTCTTTGAAAACAAATGTCTAACCATCATAAGACGCTACTTATTAAGGTACTGGAATCAGAGAGAAGCAACTTAGCAGTCAGCACCAAGGACAGCTACCACTAGGGCTAAGTGCTCTCCTAGCCTTCCCTGAATTGTTAAGATCCTCCAGTACAGGGCTTATCCCTGAAATAATGGTTGGAATTTAAAAAGCATAATTTTCTAGGGTAGGACCAGATTCTCCATAAAGGATTCCCAACATATATGTTATTTTGTGGTGCAGTGCTTTCCCAGTAAGGGGTAGCATAACTGGGAAGATTAACCAATGGATTGCATAGGTTTAGCTTTTCCATTGCCTTCTAAGGATGTGTTTCAAGGTCTTGAAGGAAGGCCTTCATGCAGTTTCCCGGACAAGGCAAGGGTCCACAAAATTGGGACCACTCAGGGAGTAAGCTTAGATCTGATGAGACTCTCTAGGGATTGGGGGCTCCTGGAAGTGTTCTCTCGCTACCCTCCCTGCTTAAAAAGGACCTGATTGGCAGCTGCAAACTGCATGTGAAATCCATCCCTCAGGGCTGCCAAGTTGGGGGTGTTTTAAAGCAAAGCTATAATATGCCTGCAATAAAAATTTACCAGCTTTTATATAGGTTCCCAATAATGAGAGGAGATATTTCAGCAGCTCGGATAGTGCCGTGAGAGGAAAAGCAATTCCCAGCACCATCTCTTTAAGGTGAGGGTATGCCTCCCCCACATGATTCATAACTGGGAGTTTTTCTCATTTAAAGGGAACGACATCAACTTATGTGTCCCTTTTACTCCTTATCAGAGTTCGTAATGGTTTATCAAATCTTCTAAATGAAAAAGAGTTCAAAAACTGACTTTGTATTGACATGGATGGTGAATTTTCATGTCCCCCAAACTTTGGAAAAGTCGAGTTACTGAAACAGAGAGGTGAAGAGGTAAGGGATTATGGAACACTGCAGTTCAGGGTGGGGGTAGGAGTAGGAAGAGAAAGTGTGACTTCAAGTCGGAGTCCTCAGGAAAGATGGTGAGTCTGTATCCAAGTGATATAGCAAGGACTTTAAGAGACCACAACCCCATGAGGCAGTCAGAAACTTAAGGGTGGAGAAGAGCCTCCCAGGATTACAGGGAAGAAGGCACAACTGGAGAGCCAGAGAGAGGATGACCAGCCACCTGGAAGCAGAGAGACTGGGGAAGGGTCAGAAGAAGGTGAAGGCCAAGGTAAGGGGATAGCCTGAAGAAAGCCAGGACACAGGCAGATGAACCTGCTGTGGGACCAGGAGGAGAGAAGCCTGCTCTCCACAGCACCCAGAGGAGGAGGACTCTTTCTCTTCCCCAGGGAGCTGAGTGCAGCCTGTGCCGAGATGTCCTTGGGATGTGCTGCAGGCCTGTGGGGCCCCCTAGTAGTCACTGTCTAATGGGCGTCATGTCAAAGCTCATTAATGGAGACGTGCTTGTGTTCAAACTTGGGATCATTAGGACACAGACAAAACTCGAGTTGACATATGAGCTCTCGATGAAAATAGTTTGTTACACAAATGGAGAGTGTGAAAGAATTGGGGGCAAAAGGAATAATTAACCTGCTTGGGGAAAAGCAACTAACTTCAAGAACTTTGACTGACATTAGCTCCTCTCCCTTTGCATCGAGCCGTGTCACTTACAAATGATTGCTGCATGAGCTTGGCATATGTCCATCAGGTCCTCTGCCTCCCAACACTTTGTTAGTCACTAATTGGTGTTGCTGCACATGCCTGAAATGTCCACAGTAACTCTTCTTCTAAGGTGCAGATCAAATCTCCCCTCCTCCAAAAAAGTCTTCTGGGACTTCTCAGCCTGAACAACTTTTCCTAAGGTCTCCAGTGTCTAGGCCACCTGTGTGCAGTTTATGGGCTCCCTTCACTAACTTCTCCTGTCCTGGGCCCAAGTCTTGCAGCTCTAACTGGCTTGGAAGTACTTGGAGATCAAAAGTCGGTCTTCTTTATGGCAATTTGCACCATTAGGCCACCAGGAACTCTATTGGTTAATCGAAAAAGACATGTAATTTTTCAGCAAAATCTTTATATATGGATACTATGAAACACTAAGAAGCAATTAAAAAGAATGAGTTGGAGCTATATGTATTGATTGACCTAGAAAGATCTTCAGCTCACTTTCAGTGAAAAAAAATTGATTGTAGGGCTATACACATTATATGATGCCATTTTCAAAGAAAAAAATTCCTTCTGAATATTTTATAAACATTTAAATAGGCTCGAGCGAGCATAGAGAGAAGGAAGGAAGGATATATACCAAACTGTTAATGCTGTGCTCTTGAAAACTGGGGACATGGGGTGGGAAAAAGAAAGAAGCTAGGTTTTCCTCTGCATGTGCATGGCTGATTGCATGGGTGTGTGTTACTTCGTCTTTTGGGAGGAGTTAGTGAGCATTGCAAGTAGCACAGAGTCAAGTTCAGCCAACCTTTACAGGAACCCAGATGGCATTACCACTTCCCCATGAGGCCAAAGACCAAGCTCAAGCTAGGTGGGAGAACCCTCACAGGTCAGCCCTTCCCCACCACACACAGGATCCCTGAGGAGCTTCGGGAGGGGCCTTCACGCACTGCACACCCCCAGCACCCGGCTCAGGTTCCATTCCCATCACAGGTGGCTGTCTGTCTTCTCCGTCCCAGAGAGCCATCTGAAAGGAGGAGATAGCACTGAGAGCTGGGTTTGTCTGCTCTTCCTTCCAGAGCCGCTGCCACCCTATTCCACCCGTTGGAGGCTCCAGGGAACTGGCAACCATGACCTGTGCCAATAAGACTCCCTTACTGCCTTCCAGCTCAGAGGACAGGAAGGAGAGAGCTCAAGTCTGTATCCTGGCCCAACTGTAAGCAGGCAATAGCTGGGTCCTCTGCTGAATGCCAAGGCTGCTGCGGGGCAGCCCCTTCTGATCTGCAGCTGTCTTGGGTACAGTAAGTGGTAAGTGTTTCAGATCTTTCAGAAATAACAGTTTCTCTCTGTTGTTCATCTCCAGGTGCTTCACCACCCCTTACTGGTCCCCTTAAACTTCCCTACACGCTTGGGACCATCCTCTTATTAAACTGTCTTCAGCACCTCCCTTCCTTTTAAACATGCCATCTGTCCTGGTGGGCCCCTGAACAGCTGCTCCACTCTCTGCCACCAGCAAAGGGCCCCAGACACTCCATTGGAGACCAAGGGCTCTCAAACACTGCCTGTGCTTTGATAGCCTCTCCAAGTTGGGGATGCTTCTCTCCAGCAGACTTCCCAGCCTTCACCCTGGGGGTCGGGGGGCTTCGACAAGCACAGTGATACTTCTTGTTTCTTTCTCCCACCACCAATGAATAGGATCTGCATGAGCCCAGTTTACCCCTTGCAGTCCATTCGAACAAAGGAATCCAGATGAACTAAGGGATGGAAATCTCCATGCCCCCTCAAGTGCTGGAAACAATCAGAGGGGTGCTGTGCAGCCAGCCAGTGGAGCCAAATATCTCCCATAGCAAAGTCATGCTCCTGTGCCTCTTACCCAGCGGGTGTCAATCAGGCAAGGAACAGGGAGAGAACAGATGCAAACAAACCAACTAAAAATACCCCAGTTGCAGACTTCGTTAAATGTGCAGGAACATTCTCAGTCCCCTGGGGCAATGATGGGACCTAGAGATCTCAAGGGGCCTAAGAAGAATGAAACTAAAGTAAGACCCAGTATAAAAACAACAGCAATGATGGCTGTGTGTGTGTGTGTGTGTGTGTGTGTGTGTGTGTGTTTCCAATGGAGGAAAAAACTGTTCATGCTCAAATGAACAGTTAGTTATTCATTAACCTGAGCAAGAATGAACTGTACCCTCTGAACCAACCTCCTTCTGCTATCCAAGCCCATCATCCAATCTGTGTCTGCTAGTAACCCCATGAACTCTGGTGATGGGTGGAGGGAACCCATCCCAGGCCCAATCCAGATGCACCAGTAGACTCCAACCAAATAGGGACTGAAGGGCAAACATAGGTAATACTGACAAACAAACTAGTTATCAGCTCACGCACTGCTAGCAGCAAGAGAGCTAAGGATGTGCTAGACCCAGGTTTAGAACAGTTAAGAGGACAAAGACTTGCGTTTCACATCTATGAAGGCGGATGTGAAAACACTGGCTTAAATCAGCATCAGCAGAAAAGAAGACTGACTGACTCATTTAATTGAAAATTCCATGGGTAGTTCAAGCATGGCTGGATCTGGGTGCTCAGTGATATCACCAGGAATCTCTGTCTCTCAGAGCTCCTTTTCCTTGCTGGTGACTTGATTCTTACCACTCACGGGTGGACCCCAGCAGCTTCAGGTTGACATGTCCTATTAACCATAAGAAAGTTCATTCTGCTTTCCCAAGATTTCCCATGTGAGTTTCAGATTTGAGTTTCAGTGGTATGACTTGTGTTACTTGCCCATTCTGTAACTTGTCTCTGTGGCCAGGAGAATGCTCTGATGGTCCAGGTCTGGGTCTTAGAGGTGAAAGAGTCTAGCACACGGTAGTCACTCAATAAATATATATTGAATGCATGAGTGCATGAACACATGAATGGGAGGCCCAAAGATACGAATGTCCGTGGCACAGGGAAGACAGCAGGTTGGCTATCGGGGGTAAAAGAATGTGATTCAAAGTCCAACAATGGATAGCCAGGTCTCGTGCCATTGCCATGGGTAAAGCATTTCACCCACCACGCCACAGCTTACCACACAGAGAAGCCCAGGGTGACTCTTCACCTACAGAATTTACAATCCCATAGAAGTGACATGCCAATCACATAAATGCCATATGACAAGGAAAATGTGGTGAGATCTCTAGGAGCAGAGAAGTGTCTTCCTATCTAGGGAGGGAGTCCAGGGTCAGAGGCTTTTCAGTGGAGGACCCAGGGATTCTGTTTGGACCCAGTGAGCATAGTTTGGACAGGTGAAAATGAAGATGAGCTCTTTAGGCAGAAGGGTGCTCAGGCCAATGGGACAGAGGACAGGGAAGGTAGATCCATGGAGATCAAGTCTGTGAGGGGCTGAGGAATCAGGACCATAAATGGGCTCAGCACTCTGGGGGAGGCCAAATCTCGAGGGCTTTATTCTGTTGACTGTGTGGCATCCAGGCTGCCTCTCAGACTATGGGTGGGTCCCTTCTGAGGGTGACAGCGTCAGGCTGTGACGTCAGGCTGTGAATTGCGCTCCCTGACTCTCAGCCATTTCCAGCAACACTGGCATAGCTCATCTTAAAGAGCCAGGTTTCCCGGCATGCGTGCTGAACTCGACTTTAAACTGATTATTGAAACTACAAGCTGTTAATCCAGTGGCTGCCAGCAAAGCCCCACTCTCTCCAGTGTTTAATCTTTACTTACGATGACAGAATTCATATGTTCTCTCAGCTGCTCTGGGCAACCCCCACCGTGCCTTCCAGAGACTTCTGCAGCAAGCCACTCCACGCAAAGAGAGCCGTAAGATCCTCACCCCGCCGCCCTGGCTCCCTACACACACCCCACCACCACCGTGTGCCTTCATCTCTACTACCTTTTTTATCTCTAACCAAGGCAAGGAGAATCTGGATGTATCTGAAATTAGTGGTCAAGCAAGTAAAAATTCACCAGGGGCAGGAAATTCTGTGCAGGGGGACTTACTGGATTCTCAAGGATTTTTACAAGAGCTTGCCCACCTGATCAGGGGGTGGCTCTGCAGGCCCAGTGGACATTTTGGTTTGACAGTGGCCTCAGCTGCCCCTCTGGGTTGAGCCCCTCAGCTGTGGTGAGTCTTGCCAAGGGCCTCCATCAGGTAACCTGGGAGCATCCCCTCCAGGTGGTGCTGACCAGGATCCCCAAAATAACACAGGCCTGGCGCTCACAGATGTCAGCTCATCTGGCCAGGTTGCAGCTGCCTCCCTGTCCCCAGGCCAGGTGAGCCACAAGCTGAGAGAGGGCCAGGACCCCACATCACCTTCATCATTGTCCTCTCTGTCCCTGCTCAACTCCAACGATGCCCAAAATGGCATTGTGTCCTACCCGGGCTGGGCCCACTTACTTCTCCAGCCCCCTCCACCCCAATTCTCATAAAGCCTTGGATCCAGTTAAACCGAGCTGTCCCCGTGCCCCCACACCCTCCTGCCCTTTCCCATCCCTGTGCCTTTGTTTCCTCTGACTCCATTATAGCACCCACCCAGCAGCCATCCTTCCATGATAAATAACCCAGTTCCAAAATCCTATTAACCTTCAAGCTCAAATGCCACTTCACCACAAAGCCTTTCCAGGTTCCTGAGATCACATGGTCCCCTATCTCTGAATTCCTACGGCACTGATTGTATCAAATACACTGATTGTCTTTGTGGATATTCATCCTGTTCTACTTTGTTTTACAACTGTACAGCAGAGAGTCTCAAAGTACAGAACTTGGCTGTGTGCCCCTAGAAAAACATCTTAGCCTCTCTGTACCTCGATTTCTTAATCAGTAGAATTGGTCTTCCTACCTCTGAGAGTTATTGATACAAATGCCTTGGGAACACTAAAAAATGGTTTCTCTCATCCTGTCCCTGAGGCAGAAGGTTTCCTCCTGTCCTTCCCCTCTACATCCAGAGATTCCAATGGAAGAAATTTTTTTGTCATTCCATGAAAATACCAGCAGGCACCTCTTTACTCTTTCTCTTGCTTTTGTCCAAAACCAACATATTAAAGCACTTTCAAGACCTTTAACTGTGGGTTGTGCAAGAAAGAAAATAAGAGGGGAAAACTTTGTGAAATAAACTTGGGAAACACTGGATTCACTAAAGTTAACTAGGTGTTCTTGCTGCAGGACTTCTCAGAGCTATTTGATGCTTGAGAGTTTCTTAGACCAATCTGACCACACAAGACTTTTTTACAGAGCTTCCTCTGGGCTTCCAGGAACAATTCCTAAGACTTGTTGTCTTAAACCACCTCCACCACCAGCATGGAACCAGGCAGTATTATAGCTTGGATCTGGAACATCCACCGAAGGCCTGTTTGTAAAAAGTTTCATCCCCAGCTAGGTATCACTGGGAGCTGGTGGAGACTTCAAGAGATGGAGCTTAATGAGAGGTTTTAGGTCCTTGGGGTGTGCTCTCACAGGGACCATGGGACCCTGGTCTCTCCTTTCATTTTTTGTTTCTCATCCATGAGATAAACTTTTGCTCTGCCATCTATTCCTGTGATGGTGTACCACCAAAGCCCCAAAAGTATTAGGGCCAATCACAAACTGAAACCTCTGAAACTGTGAGCCAAAACACAAAACAAAACAAAACAAAAAATCTTTTCTCTTTATAAGTTTGTGACCTCAGGTATTTTGTTACAGGAACAGAAAGCCAACTAGCACAAGCAGCTCTGAAAAGGCCCCTCACTCACTTGGAGAATTTGGACTAGAGACTTGGACTAATGCCCTGGTTGGTCAAGAGCAGTGATTTTCATCCTCAGTTGTACACTTCAGTCACCCAGAGAGCTTTGAGAATGGACTCTCCCCCTAGAGGTTCCAGGTCTTTTCACCTGGGGTGGAGCATCATTGTTTTTGTAATTCTTTTCAGGTGAATGTAACATGTATCTAGGAGAAAGTATGTTACTTAACTGAGTTACTTAATAGGTCAGTTAGGACAAGGTTCAGCTGTACGGATAAGACTAAATTGTTTAAATAAACAATGTCTAGAGATAAAATAGTCTGTCTGATATAGTAGTTCTGCTTTATAAAATCCTCAGGAACTAAAGCTCCTTAAAGTTATGTTCCACATCCTCATAGTCCAATATGATAGCTAAAACTCCAGCCATCACATTTGTGTCTCCCAAGTAGCAAGAAAAGCATAGAAAAAAGAAGGGGCAGGAACATATACCCACTTCCTTAATGAAGTTGCTCCTAAGCTGAGAAATGACACTTGCACTTACATCTCATTGACTAGAACTTGGTCTCATGGTCATACCATGCACAAAGAAGGTTGAGAAATAGAGTCTTTATTCTAGTAGCCATGAGCCCAGATAAAGATCAGATGTTCTACCAAAGACAGAAAAATACATATTAGAGGATGACCAGTAGGCTCTGCCATAGGTAACAAGAGTTTAGTGAAGCAGAGCATGCACTTGCCAAACATCCCACCTGACTACGGGTGACCACCAAGAGGCCAGATTAGTCCTGAAGGGTAGTAGCACCCTGCTCTCACCAATGAGCAAAGTGCGCCCCCTGGAGGCTGTAAAAAAGCCCAGAGGTGGCAGAGCTCAGAACCAAACCCGGGGTGGTCTGGGTGGGAAGCTCTGAGGCCTTGATTACCTGACAGAGGGAGGAGAAGTCCAGACAACCTTTATCTGAAGCAAAAAGTGACCACTTCTCCACCGTCACCACCCACCCCCAGCCTTACTTTTTGTGTGTGAAGACACAGAAAATCTAGATGATTATTTGGAGCAGGGGTACTAGCAGGCCTTCCAGGTGCCCATCCTCCTGCCTCAGGGAGATGCCAAGGACAGGCATCAAGTCCTCCCCAACACCAGTGTTGATGAGCATCTGGGCACCTTCTTCCCCTTCTCCCTTGAAGAGAAGTGGGGGTTAGGGAAGAACCAGGAACCTAGCGGGGAAGGTACCCCATGGGGTGGAGTGAGGAGGACTGGCATAGGAAAAGAAGCTGATCCCAGGGTTGGTCTCCTGGAACGGAGTAAGCTGCCCATCTTCCTTTGTCCACTTGGCCTGTCAAGCGAAAAGGGAGCTGTCTTCACTCAGCGGTGCCGTTGGTGGTGTCTGCTCATATGGCTCCAACCAGCCAGGGCCAGCAGGATGGTACCCAGAGCCCTGTGCTTGATCTCAGACCAAACAAGGGTGCAGAGGTGGGGCATGATGTGGAAGAAGTGTGTCTTGCCCTAAGAGAGCTTCTACCTCCTTGGAGGGATAGAAGTCATCCCCCAAACCTTTCATGACAATTCAATGACAGCCAAAGGCGAGCGCCACCTGTCTTAAGAATGATTCACAGAGATGCATGAGCGACACTTCGGCTTCCATCCCATCTCAGACATGAACGCATCTGGGTCAGCTGGGCTGGCAGAGGGTGCAGCGTGGGCGATCCCAGAAGACTTTGTACAACTGCAGACTAGGCAAGGGCTTGTGTGAAATGTGGGCACTGACGTGTGGTGTGCATTTTCAGACTGGCCTTTGGTGAAGTGTCAAGCCCTGGGTTTGCTCCTGCCTCCTTTCCAGCACCCTTCGCCCCTACCCCCACCTTCACCTCCTCTAAACCCACCCACAGCAAATGTCAGACTGTGCAGACCCTCCTGCCCCACCCCACAGGCTCCATATGCATCCAAACACAACTCACACAAATAAAACTGCATATATTTATGTCTTAGGGTTTTCTAGAGGAATGAAGAGGAAGTGTGATTATAAAAAGGGAATTTATTAGATTGACTTACACGACCAGAAGCTGGATAGTCCACAATGGCCGTCTGCAGGCTGGGGAGCTGGAAGAACCAACAGCTGTGCAATTCAAGATGCAGAAGCCCCAAAACAAGAGAGATCAACAGTGCTACCCTAGTCTGAGACCAAAGTTTCTGGAAACTACCTGGAGAATCACTGGCAGAGTCCACTTTGGAAGAGTGAAGAAGCGAGAGTCTGATATCCTCAGACAAGCAAATCAGTGATCAAGAGCCCCTTCAAGAAGATCTGAGCTTGCATCTGCATCTGCTTCCTTGTTCTTCCAACTTTTATTCCATCCAAGCCACCATACTATTGGGCAGTGCCGCCCACACTTAGAGAGGGACTCCACTTCAGGTCGCTATCCCACATGCCAGTCCTTCCTAGACAGGCCTTCATGGACACAACCAGAGGTCTCTTGATCATCGGCTTCTCTTAATCCAATCAAGTTGGCAATTCAAATTAACCATTACAACTTATCCTGTACAACATGGGGTTTCAATGTACATATACATTGTAGAATAATGAAATCAAACTAATCAACATATATTATTGAGAGGGGGCAGATGTGAGCAGTGGAAACAAGAGGTTAATGGTAGAGTTCTATAAACTAGGCCCACAGTGCTGACCCCCATATGTTTCTTCTAAAAGCAATTTACCTGCAGCCCTGGCTGTCTTAAGTAGAGAGAATATGTTACATTCCTCAACAAACTACCTATTATCTGCAGGAGAAATGCAGACCTAAAATGCTGATAAGAACACAAGTTACATCAACAGGGGTGAGGGTGGGGGGACTTTTGTGACCCTTAGACCAGACCCCAGAACTCAGGGAGATAAGGAATATTTCCCCCCAACCATAAAATCGGTAAGAATGGGTTCCAATTCAAACCAGCCAGCAGGGGTCAAAGTGACCTAGACATGTCAGCACAACGAGTACTTGAGAGTCAGATGTCATTCTGCTGTCAGTCAAAAAGCAAGAGGTGTGCCAGGTGGGACTCTCAGGAAACATCCCTGGGACCCACAATAAAACTGTGGAGGTCAGGAGAGCCAAACTGTCCTTCTTCTCTTTAGGGGACTCAGTCTCTCCCATGAGTGTCCCCTTTTCCCCTTTCCCATTCCTTTTAATACACGTATGTCTGTTACTCTGAGCAACATGTCTGAAATTTTTCTGTCATGGTTGCAAGAATTGTGGTTTAGAGAGGGGGACTCTAAAGTTGTCTCAGTTTCACAGCAGGTCTCTGGCCTGCAGCATAATCACCTCACATACTTTATGTGTGTGTCTGTGTGTGTTGTGTGTATGTGTGTATACTGAGAATACAAAATCTACTCTTACCAATTCTCAAGTATACAATATTGTCAGCACAATGGAAAGTGAATTTCTTGAACTTATTCCTCTGACAACAGAGATTTTTGTCTTCTTTGACCAACATCTCCCCAAACTCTCACTCCCAACCTTCCCGTACATGATCTCACTTAACATTTGAAAACTTAAAAAGTTAAACTCACAGAAACAGAGAGAGGGCCAATTTATTATGTTGCAAGGCATGAATTAGAGGCAGTTGCCTCTACACTTTGACAAAGGGCAAATTTCAACAAATACATGAAAAAATGTTCAACATCATTAGCAATTAGGGAAATGCAAATCAAAACTACACTGAAATTTCATCTCACACCAATCAGAATGGAAGCCAAGAAGAATACAAATAATTATAAATGCTGGAGAGAATGTGGAGAAAAAGGAACACTTTTACACTGTTAGTGGGAATATAAATTAATACAACCACTATGGAAATCAGTATGGAGGTTCCTCAAAAGACTAGGCATGGAACCACTATATGAGCCAGGTATACCACTTCTTAGTATTTATCCTGAAGAATTAAAGTCATCATCCTACAGTGACTCCTGTATACCCATGTTTATAGCAGCACAATTCACAATAGCCAACCTATGAACCAGCCTAGGCATCCACCAACAGATGAATGGATAAAGAAAATGTGGTGTACACACACAATGGAGTTTTATTCAGCCATAAAGAAAACTGAAATTATGGCATTTGCAAGGAAATGGGTGGAACTAGAGATCATCCATTTTCCTGCAAATAAAGTTAAGTGAAATAAGTCAAACTCAGAAGGCCAAGGGTCATATGCAGAAGCTAGAGAGGAACAGGAAAACAAAGGTGGGGTGGATCTACTAAAAAGCAAAGGGAGACCAGGAGAGGGAAGAGACAGGTGCTGGAGGTTGGGGCCCCGGGACCCCCAATAAAACTGGAGGAAGGAAGTGCTGGGGTCTGATGTTGGTCAAATTATGTTGTGTGCATGTACAAATATGTAACAGTGACTCAAATCCCGTCGTTAGGTACAACTATAATGCACCAATAAAAAACAGAAAAAAATTAAAATAACAAACATCCTTCTCCAAAATAAATAAATTGATGAAGCAAAGAAAGAAAGAAAGAAAGAAAGAAAAGGCTTTAAAAGGGGCGGTGGGGGGGCGGGGGTTCCCCGTTTCAGATTTTAGTAAGAAAGTCATTTCTCCGGGAAACTTAAGCCCTAGGCCTTGGAAGTGAAGAGATGGGGGACCCCCGTTTGCCAGCAGCTTTTAGAAGTCTCCTCTAAGTTTTGGACAGTGCTGGACCAACCTCTTCCATTATCTTGGTCCATCCTCAATAATTCTGCAAAAGACATATTCCCCAGCTTTGTGTCAGAAAGGGAAACTGAGACACAGGACTAGGAAGACCTTTTACCCAAAGTAACCCAGAGGCAGAGGACAGTGCGCCTTTTTCACTACTTTATGCCTCAAAAGTAAGAAAATATTGGGGCAGGGATGGAGATTGGAGGTGGAGGGGATATGCTCTTTACTGTCCCCTGAGACAGCACAGAAACCCCAGAGACAAGGCTGAGGCCACATCCGTCAGGCCCTAGGGCCTTCTCGACCCACCAGCCCAGCCCTGGCCTCTCCCTGTTCTCTTTCCCTCCCTCTTCTCTCCCTGGGCCTCCCTCCCTCCCTCCTTCCCTCCCTCTCTCTTCTCCTTCAGTTGGGGAGTAATTAACAAAGTGGGAGTAGCTTGCCCTTGCATTCACACCTCTCCAGAGGAGGCACTGGTTTTGGGCCATCCCTGAGCAGTTTTTAAGAAAGCAATCTCAGATGAATAGAATGTACTTCCCCGCTTCAGATTTTAGCAACGGAGTCATTTCTCCGGGAAATAATGATAATGAAAAATGGCCTCCAATTATTCAAAGGCTGTTTCCATGAATAATTCAGGAGCAACTGAGCTGGGCTCCTTACCTGCTTGTCACATCAACCCTCCTCCTCCCTCCAGCCCCTCCCTGGTTCCTGGGATGTTTCTTAATTCCCCAGAGATGACTATAGCTCTGTGCACGAAGATGCCTCCGAACTCTGTCACTCGGAAATGCCTGTTATGATAGCGCCCGTGATTTCAGAACCCACGCATGCGCCGGACACTGGGGAAACGGGTTGTGCACACGTGTCTTATAGATAAGGAAACGAAGGTTCAGAGGGGGTGAGATCTGTGCCCAATTTTATGTATAAGTAGAAAGTGATAGAGAAAGATTCAAGCCCTGGAGATGCAAGAGCCTGGCCTCTCTCCTGTGGCACCCTCTGCTGACGTCCTCTGACGCAGAGGGACGGGTCATTTCCTGGGCTGCCTCGCAGACTATCCCTTGTCTGGTCCCTACTCTCACCTGCAAACCAGGATGGCTCCTTTGCTTCACTCAGTGCATGGAATCATCCCTCTCCCTTGGATGTTACTGGTCTCTGAGTTTATAGGGTTGGCTTCTTGCAAGACTCATTTGGTGGATGGAAAATTGGGAAACCTTCTCAAATTTTCTAAACCCTCTGGCATCCAGAGAAGGCTCTCAATTCTAGCTCCTTAGAGAAAACGCTAAAAAGTTTTCTGTGTAAGTTAAAGGGGACTGGCACCCACCACCCCTTCTCGTCTTCCCATCTCCATAACAACCCCCATCTGACGATACTAAACAGGAGAGATGGGAGGGGATGGGACTTGAGCTTCCTGTATGTACCGGGATCTGCTCTGCTTCTTCACCTCCTCCTGTGAGGTGGAGGCCTTGGCCTCCTTCGGACATTCAGCAAGAAAGCCAGACCCAGCCAAGCTAGATCCCTAAATAAGGGGAGAACAAAGAAGGCACAGCCCACTCTGCCTTCGCCTCTGCTGATAGCGAGAGGGGTTGGTCAGCGCTGAGTAGAGACAGTCAGAGGACTTCAGCCTCCATCCCCCCTTCTTAGAACCAGAATCCTGGGATTTATTCTCATGTGCTGTCTCCAGGAATAAAAACTACATTTCCTGGCCTCCCTGGGCAGCCAGGTTCTGTCCACATAAAATGTGAGCAGGAGTACAGCAGGAAGTTTCCAGTAAGTCTTCTGTTTTAAAAATGGGTGGGGGAGGCCTCCTTCTCCTTTCCTTCTTCCCATCTACTGCCAGATGTGATGGCAGCAAAGACCCAGAGCCACGGTCAAACTGTAGGGAGAGACCCTGGCCTCTCTGTCTCCTGCCTGCCTGGCACCTACGGGCCCTTCCCATTGGTCAGACCCACCTGGAAGGTGGAGGAGGAGGAAACCAAGTCACCCCTAGAGGTTAGCCTCTGGGGCCTCAGAGCAGGCAGAGAGGGAACAGGACGGATCTGGAGGGGCAGAGAAGTAGCACAGCCACGGATTGACCAGCCTCTGATGCTCAGCTCAGCTGAAAGCTCCTGCAGATGTTCACCTGCAGCACAGGAGCCTGCAGGATGCCTCCCTCTCCTCCTCTAGGGATAAGGAAGCTAAGATGCTGCCCAATGATGGCACCAAGCCTGCCAGGCACAGAGAGGGGAGCCCACAGTGGGTGGCCATGACTCCCAAAGACCCCTTACCCCTCCTCCTTAGGCAGGATCCAAGGGGCTCCTATCATTTCTGCTGCCTCCCCCCCGCTACCCTTTCGCACACCCACTTTGTCCCAACAGAAGAGAAGGAGCTGTGGCCAATCTGTGCACCGGCCATTAATTGTACTCACCCATTCTTTTTGTTGTTTTCAATTTTTTATTGTGGTAAAACATACATAGTATAAAGTCATTCTACCCATTGTGAAGTGCTCAGCTTAGCCATGTAAGTACACTTTGTTGTGCAAATGTCATTATTACCCATCTCTAGAATTTTTCATTATCCGGAACTGGAACTGTGTCTAGTAAACACTGACTCCCCCTTCCCTCCTGCCCCAACCCCTGGCAACCACCATTCCACTTTCCATCTCCATGAGGGACTCCTCCAGGGACTCCGAGTAAGCGGAGTCAGAATGTGTGTCCTCTAGTGACTGGCTTATTTCACTCCATGTAACGCCTTCCAGGTTCATCCCGGCGGCAGCCTGTGTCAGAATGAAATTCTTTGTTAAGGCTGACTAATATTCCACTGCCTGCTTATACCATATTTGTTTATCCGTTTGTTCCTTAATGGACACTGAGGTGTGTCTCTGACACTTTAGGCTGCTGTAATAAAGTACCGTAGACTAGATGACTTATAAATGACAGGTACTGAGTTCTGGAGGTTGGAAGTCTGTGACCAGGGTCACGCGTGGTTGGATTCTGGTCAGACCTCTTACAGGTAACAGATGGGCATCTTCTCACTCTGGCAGAGCAAGGGTGAGAGAGTTCTCAGAGGGCCCCTTTTTTAAAAAGAGCAATAAATGAAATTCCACCTTTGGGACCTAATTACCTCCCAGAGACCTTTCAACATATGAATTTTGGGGGGACCCAAACATTCAGGGCGTAACAGGTGGCTTGCACCCTTTGGGTATTGTGAATACCGCCGCCATGAACATGGGTGCACTGATGTTTCGCAGAGTCCCTTGGTTGAATTCTTTGGGGTGACACCCTGAGAGGGATTGCTGGGTCATAACTGATGTCTTGTTGTTCATTCGATGCTGGGAATGGAAGCAGAGCCTTGCACGCGGGGAGCGTGGACCCCCACCCAGCCGCACTCCCCAGCGCCTCTCGGAAGGTGGGTCATTTTTGGAGGAAATGCACCGTTTTTCACGCAGCTGTGCCATTTTACACGCCCCGCCCCAGTTCATTTTTCACCGTCGCTGATTCATTTTTCATCCTTGTTCCCATGACACTTTATGCACCTGTGTGTGTTTCCTCTGCTGTTCAATCAGGGTCACCACGTGACGGCACCTTCTCATGCAGGAACCTCTTGTGGGGAACCGGCTGCGGCAAGACCCCACGCACCTGGAAAACGGTGACCATGACTCTCCTAGACTCGAGGCCTCGAGATTTCCAACCTAGAGAGAAGAACAGCCGAGAAGATAAATGCAGTGACGTGAGGCCCGACCCGGAGACGACACGCGGGTTCCCACGGGCGCTCGAGGAGGCTTCCTAGTAAAGACGGCACTGGAGCCAGGCCTTGAGAGGCAGGAAGGACGGCCACCACCAGCACCGAGGAAGGGGACTTCCGTAAGGGAGACGGCTAGAACAAAGACACACAGGATGGAAATTTCTGGAGCGTTTAGGGAGTCGCAGGTGTGAGGGGAGGTCAGCACCTGAAGCACAGAGACGTGAACTGAGAGGCAGAGCGGAGGAGGTGGGCTGCGGCCAGGAACAAAGGCCATCTTGGCTGCCATGTCGGGCTTCACTGAGGAGGCAGTGGGGAGCCACTGAAAGTTGTAGAGTGGGGGACATCATCATCAGAACTTCGTTTTAAGATGGTTAAAGCAACAGCAGGGCGGATGATGGAGTAGGAGATAAGAGATCAGAGGCGGGGAGGCAGATTGAGAGGCCATTACAAATTCAACCTACGCCTCATTCTGAACCTTGAAAGCAACCTGAGGAGAGAAGGGGGTCTGTGATTGGGACTCTGATAGGAGACCACTATGCAGGGTTCCCTGCAGAGCATGGGCTCATCCTCTCCAAGCCGGGGGAACCTGGTGAGAGGCCCCTTCCCAGCCTCACCTGGCATGGAGACTCCAAGTCAAGAATCAGTTGGCTGCATGCTGGGCCCCGTGGCAGGAGAGATGACCCCCACAAAGGCGCGACAGAGGCCAGCTGCGTGGGCCTGAAGGGAAGACTGGCAGAAACAGCGTGTCCTGGTAGAGGAGCTAAGGGGAGGCCAAGGCAGGCTCTCTACCAGACTGCAGAGCCTGGGAGCTGCCTGAGCCTCTGCCCTCCCTCGAGTGTCAGCCAGGAGAGCAATGGCCAGAAGGACAATGGTGTCACTGCAGACGTCAGGCCGACCTGAGAATCCCTGGACCTCAGTGATTTGGGAGAGATCCCTGCCTACCCAACAACACCTGGGAGCAGGAGAAAAATAAGAGAAACCGAGCAACAGCCCAGATGGACCAACATAAAGCACACGTCATCAGGACGCCAGGTCTGTGACGATTAGGACGGCAGAGCCACATACTCTGCACCTGTGAAGGAGATGCTCTCCTGTGACCTTTCATCCCCTGCACTTAATGAAACAGGACTTTACCTAAGGAGCCCGCCGCCATGTGGGGTTTAGCATGCCCTGCGCCTGCGAGTCCAGGAAGCAGGTCCAGGCCACGTCTCAGAACTGCGGGAAGTCGGTGTGGGGCTGAGGAACACAGGTTACACCCCTGCCAGTCGCGCACTGTACAGGGCGCCCTTGTCTATGGAGTAGCCATGGCCCTGATGAGACAAAGGCCTCAACAGCAGCCTGGGGCTTCTGAAATCATCTTCCCTCCCTGATGTCCCCAAGTCACATACCTCCAGCCCCTTGTATCACCTGCCAGTTATGAATTTTTATTTATTTGTGTGACTATTCATCCTTGTCTACCTTCCCCCTGGGGGCTGCTTTGGTGCAGGGCCTGGCACATGGTAGATGCTCTGTGGAGCTCTTTATTTAAGTGAAAAGGACTGTCCCAGCTGAGGGCCACCACCAGGTCCTACAGGTCATTCATGCTCCAATTCCTGTCCCCAGCACTGGGCCACGTTTCCCTGGAGAACTGCTATGGATTGAAAGGGAGTGGGAAGGAACGTGGCCTTCCTGCCTGGCCATCGTCATCTCTGGCACCTCCAGGTTTTGAAGGGAGCGTATGAAGCTCTCTAGCCACAGGCAAGAGAGGAAACCTAATTAGGCTCCTTCACCTCTCGTGTCCCATCCCTTATGCCAGCGATAATGCAATGCACTGGCCAGGAAATCCCATGACAGAATGATGGAAAAGTCCAATTTTCTAAAAGGCATCTAAGTCAGACTCTGTCTGAAACCCACACACCCTCATGTGCACACAGAGAACATTATTTTAGGCTGCAGAGTTACTCACAGAAGTCAGCAATAGGAAGCAATGTGCTTTGTAACTACGGGGGAAAGTGATGCTTTTCAAAGGAATCCAATTTCTTTTTTTTCCCCCCATAAAAGTCATCACCCTTCAGGTTTAGACAGCAACAGGCTTGGCTTTCAGAGGAAGATCTTTGGGAAAATGTCTGTCTCTCCCACCTCCCTTTAGTCTTCCATTTGGATAATAACCAGCCAGTTCTTCAACTCCTTGATGTTCCACTCTTTCTAAAAGCTGCACGTCAACCCTGAAAGACAGCCAATGCCACAAGACCTGTGTGCTTTTCAGCCTATATTTTAGGTGAACAATTGTATTAAGCAGTGGTTGCTGCATAGCGAACCACCTCCGAATCTCAATGGCATCCAACAATGAGCATTTATTTTTCACTGAAAAGTTTGCAGGTTAGCTGAGGCAGCTCTGCTCCAGTGTTTTGCATCCCCATCCTGAGTCAGGGGCAAGTCAGGTGACAGTAAAAGCACGGAGGGAAAGTCCATGTCACAAGAGCAGTCTAAGCCTCTGTTGCATCATATCTACTAGTATCCGAAGCAAGTCCAACAGCCAAACCCAAAGTCAAGAGCAGGGAAGTGGAATTCACCTTTGTGAAAAGAAATGCAAAGCAACATAGCACAGGGTGTGGATAGAGAAGGGACAACCCCATCCCTGTAACATGCAAACAATCTGCTCTTCACCAAGGGCCACAATATATATGTGTGTGTGTGTGTGTGTTTATGCACATATATATATATATACACACACACATATATGTATGTGGGTGTGTGAATGTGTATGTGTACACCCATACCATACACACACACACACACACACATGCAAGTACATGCACAAGGTTACCATTGTGAGTTTGACAAAGTCTCCACTGTCAATGTGACAGCCCTGAGGACAGCAGAATGCTGTGGGGCCCACACGCTGCCCCTTTGCCTGGAGGAGGATCTGAATTCCCTCTGCAGGTGCCTAGAGGCAAGTGACTTGAAGCCTCCAGACTCCAAAGGGATCAGATGAAGCCAGATGGCCTTCCCAGAACCTGGAGATTAGCAGCAAGATTGCTCTACAGATCCACCTGCTCTCAGCCACACTGGGAAACCAAGGCAGCATGGTGGACCCTTCTCTCAATGACGAGCCAAACGGACAGATGTTCAGGGGCATCTAGAGGAATTCTCATTGTGGGGTCTAAGAATGATGGTCAGAGATGATGAACGCCCTGAAAAGTATTAAAATGCGTTTTCTGTCTTTTGGAGTAAGAATTCATAACTTCAATATCATGTATGTTTTCATTGTAATTATGACCCCTTGCTATAGTTTGCTCCCCAAACGTCCATGTATTAGAGACTTGGTCCCAAACTTGGCCCCATTGGGAGGTGGCAGAAACTTTAGGAGATGGAGCCAGTAGGAAGACAATGGGTCATTAGTAACTCCAAAGGAGTTGTAGGATGCCATTTCTTCCTCTCTTGCTTTCCGGTCATGAGGAGAGTAGTTGTCTTCATCGCATGCTCCAGCAAGATGGGCTGCCTCCCCCAAAGCAATAGGGCCAAGTGATCATGAACTAAAACCTCTCAAACTGTGAGCCAAAATGAACCTTTTCTCTTGACAAGTTGATTATCTTAGGTATTTGTTACAGTAGCAGCCAGCTGACTAATACATCCCCACTCCAAGAAGTTAAAAACTCCCGTCTACTCGATGCTTCATTTGTTCAATTTATTCATCCAACACTTTAATGCCAACAATTTGGAGACTGCACACCCAGCAGTGGAGATTCAGGGAGCTTAAGACACCACCACAATCTCCAGAGAGAATCTATATATCATCTTGGGTTTCCAAGGGGCCTGTTAGGTCAACAGAATTTAAAACCTTTCAAAATGTGGGCCCCAGCCACCTGACATTTCTCCTCCTGATTTCCTATGTCCTTTCCGCTCTGCACCACTCTTTCCCCACCTCCTTCCCTTCCTGCCTTCAACTGACATTTAAGCAGCACCCCCTGAGTCCTGGCCAGCTTGGATCTTGCTGAAATGCTGGCGCCCTGATTGGACACGGCAGTTTTCAATGCAGTTCATCTCTATGGAGAGAAGTTCTAAGTCTCCCTCTTCCCTTCCCCCATCCTCCGGCCACCACACTGCCCCGCCTGTCATGGAGTGCTTTGTTTTCTCCTCCTAGAGGCTGTGATGCAGACTCCCCCATGTTCATGGTTTATGGAAGAAGAGTAGAGAATCGCCATGGTTACAGGCCCCGTTCTGCCTCCGTCTGAGGACCAGAGGGAGCCGGGGGAAAGCATCGCGCGGCGGCTCCTGGTGCCACTCAGCCCAGAATCATCATTTCAAAAAAATGTTTACATCGGAGGAGAAATTGCTTCTCAAATAGCGACGGGAAAGCGCCGGGTTTGATGAGATTGTTACACCGAATCTTGGCTGGGTCCCCTCCCTCCCTCCCCACCGGCCCCATTATTATTTAAGGTTGTATTAAATCAGGCAAAGGGAGCCGATGACAAAATGCAAGTTCACGCCGGCAGCTCTGGCAGGACGCCCAGGCCTCGGGCTGGCCCCACATCCTGCCTCTCCATCTCCAGCAGCTGCTGAGGCAGTGGCCTCTAGGATCAGCACCACCCTGCAGGCCTTGCTCCTAACCTCCCAGGGGCCGCAGAATCAGCACCTCTCCAGCCCCCTGGGGGTTGAGAGACTCAGGCAGGCCACTCTGATACGGAAACAGAATGAGGCCAGGCTAGGGCCCCTTGACCTGGGTCCTAATTCAGCCCTGCTCCTCACTAGCTGTGTGTCCTAGGCAAGTCTCTTAGCAGCGGGATGCTAACTCTAAGGGTCAGGCTGCCTGGGCTCACATCCATACTCTACCAGTTTGCTAGCCAGGTAACTCTGGGCAAGGTACTAACCTCTTGTGCCTCCGTTTCCTCACCTGAGAACAGGGCAGATGATAGACCAGCAGTAGGCTCACTGTGAGGACACACAGCAGCACTCAGAAGCAGGCAGGGCCTTGGCACATGCTCGGTGAATGGGCTTCGTCATTTCAGTAGCTACGTCATGTCCCGAGTGACTCCATTCGTTCCTGAAGCACAGAAACCAATGCTTTCTTCAGATAGGAAGTGTCATTTGCACTGCCAGATGGAGAAAGAGGTTGTTGGCATTAGGATAGAATGACTTTGCACCCCACTTCCTTCCCTCTCCTCCCCAGCCTCTCCCTCTGAATAAATGCTTGGACATAGGAGTAATAGTTGCCATCTGGAGGGCTCATCCTGAGGGGGAAACTCAGGGGAGACCCCCTGCTGCAGCAGGTGTGAGTGACCTTGATCGGGGGCTCCCCTGGTGTCCAGCACCAGCAGGGGACCAGGATTTCTTCAGTGCCTGGAAGCAGAAATGACTTCAGGGTGTTGCTTGAAGTGGTACCTAGGAGCTGAGAGAGAGGACCCTGGGGAAGCCATGAGCTGCAGCTGAGGAACCTGGTTGTGGTCCTTAGTGGCAATGGCTGTGTTGGTTGCCTCAGGCTCTGTGTGCAGGTCAGAATGCTAACCTTACCCTGCCGCAGCCCCCACTGGCTATGCAAGGCTCCTGCTGATACCCTCCTTGCTTGGCACATGCAATGCGTAGCTTTTTCACAAGCTCACTCAGCTTCCACATAGCTGAGCCTGACCTTGACCCTGGTGTGTTTTGGGCCTGGCCCTTTACTCCTCTGCCTAGTTTCCCAACAAGGAGCTGCTAGGAAAAGAGTCGTGGTCATTGTACAAAGTTCTACAAACTGCAGGCCCCAGAGGGCCAAACTTCTGCACGTTCTCTCTCCTCCTGTTCTGTTGTCTCCTTTTTATCTGCAAGAATCTAGTAAGGGAGTGAAAACCCAGCCTTGCTTGAGTAGCGCAGAACCAGGAAGGGGAAGGGGGAAGAACAAGAGATAGCCTAGGGGCCCCACCCCATGGGGGTCACTTTACCTGGAACTGGTCTTGGAGGAACCAAGCTGGAGTTCTCCCAAGATGGGGCTTCCTCACAGGGGCCTGAGGTGCATTAGGCAGTTTAATGGGTGTGGCCAGCACAGTGCCAGGCCCCTAGGGTATGCCGGAGGAGCGTGCATATCAGAGGCCTGGATGCCATTTACTCTTGAGCCTCATACCCTGTGCTGGGTACTATAATAACCACCTGGTGACATAAATACTGTAGTGATACCCAGTATAGGGATGGAAAAGGAGCATTAAGTGCCCTCTTCATGTTCACCAAACTGAAAGTGACAGTCGGGATTTAAACTCAGGACCGACAAATTCAGAATCCAAAGTCCTTTCTCTGTTCCCACAGGATCCTGTTCTCAAGGCAGAACATAAGAACTGCTGAAAGAGCATTAGGCAGGTCCATCTGACCCCAAATCCTGGCTCTTAGCCATTAGAATAAGTGCCTCTCCTTGAGGAAGTCCTGCCACCTGGAGGACAGCAGAGCTAACAAAATCAGCTGCTATAGTTTGGATCTAGAGTGTCCCCCAAGGTCCATGTGTCAAGGCTTTGTCCTTAGCTTGGCACTACTGTGAGAGGGTAGAAACTTCAAGAGGCAGAACCTAGTGAAAGGTCTTCTGCTCAGTGGGACTGTGCCCTCAAAGGGAATTGTGGGACACCAAGCTCTTCCTCTTCCCCAGCCATGATGTAAACACTCTAAGGACCACTGTGTTCTCCCATCATGAAGTACTGTCTTGCCACAGGTCCAAAAGCAACAAGGATAATTGACCATAGACTGAAACCTCCAAAACTGTGAGCCAAAATGGATCTTTCCTCTTTCTAAGTTGCTTATCTTGGGTGTTTGTGTTATAGTAACAGAAAGCTGACTAATACACTTTGAAAGGGTATCACTCTGTGTTGGAACTAATGACACGTTAACTAACTCAGGCTGACTCCTTACTCCCCGGCAGGTGAGCAAGATCAAGGCCTCAAAGGCGGTTTCAAAGGTTAATGACGATAAATCGGACCACTGTCAGGGATTGGTTAACAACAGTTCCGCAAAAGTGATCAGCTCGTGCTTGCCATATAGTCCTATGGGACTCTCACCTGAGTGAACACCCCTGCCTTGCTGATCTTTAAGCTGATTGGTTCCCGCCTAGCCCCCACCCTACATAAAAGCTGTGTGACTTCCTCAATAAACGAGTTCCTGCTGTGACCGGTCTCCCTGACGCGTCTGATTGTCCTCCACCCGGAGGACTGGGAGCGGGCGGTCAGTCAACCCTACCTATCCCAGTCTGACTTTGTTGGGGAGTGTCCCCTTCCCTTGTCGCTGGTCGAGAAGAGCAAGGGGGCTTAAGACCCTGACAACTCTGAAACGGTACACAGTTAGGAATGAGGCAGGAGGCACACTGGAAGCTTCCAGGAGGAAATACTCCTGAGGACTCCTGGGAGGACTTGTGAGGAAAGGTGAATTGACAGGACCAACTCCTTGGAGCAGAGGAGGGACCAATCAGAGCAAAGGCAGAGATCGAGATCGAGATGCCTCTGGAAGTAGGAATGTCCAGAGACCCTGAGTGATGAGTGAGAGCAAGCCACTGCCTGTGGGCAGTGATAGGTGGTGGGAGGTCTCTGTGTCAGGTGTGTGGTGGACTTCATGGTCAAGAGCAGTACCCTGCCTGTCCCAGCACGGCCCTGGGAAACTGAACTATGCAGCTTGGACCAGGAAACCCAGATTCCGCATCCCCTCCCACCCCAAGCCCCAATCAGAAGAAAAATCACTTTCCTTATGAATATATCTGGGTCCAAACATGCTGACCCAGGCAAATCCCTTCCAGTGATTGATTTGTCTTCTCTCACTAAGACAACCACCTCGTTATTTTAAGTCACACACGTGGCAGGGTCAGGTTAGGCTTGCTGAGGAGGCCAGAGGAAGCCTGGAAAGGGTCCCTCCCTGCATTGCTCAGCAGGCCAAACAGAGCACTTTGGTCCACAGATCTTAAGGACCTTGGAGCCCCCAGGTCTTGATAAGGCCAGCAGAGGCCCCACCAAAAGGAGGTCTGGGTTCATGGTAGTCATTGGTAAAATAACCTCTGCAAGTTTTACTCTCTCTACCCCTGAAACAGGTTACCTGCATCCTCGTAGACACCCTAGGAAAGCTTTCATGGAGTCTATACAGGGGCACAGGGGCTCATGATCAGAAACAATTTTAACTTTAAAATCCCTTGCATATTCTCAACAAAAAATAAAAATAAAAAATGACAAGAACCCCCCCCCCGCCACATACACACACACACACACACACACACACACACACACACACACACGCACTCACTTCATCCTTTGCTGGAAATGATGTATGTTAGAGATTAGTCGGATCAAAACCAACTCAGAAATGGAAACCCGGTTCCAATGGTCAAATGTTGATCCTGCACCTGGCGCCTGGCAGCCAGGATGGCCAGTGAGCCCTGGAAGGAAGGAATGACGCACAGGGGGTGATGTCAAAGCCCTCCCAGCCACCCTTGACCAGACAGGCAGCCGAGCGGAAAGAGCTTGAACTCGGGAGTCTGCAAGCATCTGGGCTCCAAGCCAGTTGTGCTCCCGAAGCACAGCAGCAGGCGTGCTGTGACACCTCCTGCCATGTTTCCTCATCTGCAAAAAGCGGGTGCCAACGTCACAGCAGACACTCGAGGTGCGTTACTTCCCGCTCTTCTCTCGTCTCACTCTTCCCACTTGGTGAGATCCTTCAAAGCTTGCCTGTGCCTGGAAATATGAGCTGCCACCCCTCTACCTCCCGAGGCCTCCTGGTACCTTATGGACATTCAGTATGTCGCCAACTATTTTCATGTCCTGGACTGCTCTGTTTTCAGAGTGGATGGACTGACCCTCAATTATGGGCACAGTTGCTTGGGGATGAGGCTGTCTTTATACTTATTGTGGATCGTCTCTGGGATCTATCAGAAGGCTGTCATGGGACCATGGGGGTGGGGATGAAGGGGAAGACTCAAGTGAGAGTTGTTTAACTAACTGATCATGGAGCTAGAAGGGACTTGAGGGCCAGAAAACTCAGTCTGCTGGACTAGTCAGGTTAGGACTGGCTCACTGAGGATGTGGCCTGCCCATTACCTCAACGGACGAGGAAAGGAAGGAAGGAAGGAAGGAAGGAAGGAAGGAAGGAAGGAAGGAAGGAGGGATGGTGCATGGATAGATGCACATATACGTGGTTGCACGGAGGCATGGATGGAATGACCTTATTCAGAAGAGATTTCTCTGCCTCTTAATCCTTTCAAAGTTTACCCTGAATCTTTAACTTCTTTCTTCCTCCATGAACTCAGTTATTCCAGCCAGGCTGCACCCAAAGGCTCCAGGAGCAAGCTGATTACTTTCCTCACTTGCTTTGACATGGAATAAATAATGTAAAAACCAGTGTCATGTCTCAAATATTTCTGTGAGTGCTGTCAGCCTCCTAATTGATGCCATTGCCTGGCAGGTGCTGAGCAGCCTGTCCTCCTGAGCTTCCCCAGTATTCCTGCCAGGTTGGGTGCAGCTTTCTTCAAACCCAAGCCCCTGCATCCTCCCCTGCCCACCCTAGAGACAAAAACATTTCAGACAAGTTCAATGAGAGGCAGCTTAATGCCACCCTATTCCTGGAGACATGTTAACAATGTCATGAAAGAAAACACTCTGTCTTTGGGACTGTCCCACCAGACCTTCCTTTCACAGCCTCAAGTCTGTCCCAGCCAGGAAACCGCCCTGGTTTCTCATCCCCCATTAATCAGTTCCCTCCTCCCACCTCTACCCTTCATCGACTCTTATTTTGGCCTCAGGCCATTAGAAAAGGCATATCTTACTAGTTTGTTCCCCAAAGGACAAGGAATTACACATCAGAGTTCAACATTCAGTGGGCCACATTTTCTATTTGGGCAGTTACCAGGACCTTACTAATGGCACAGACCATGCTCAACTTCCTCGTTCTTTAAATAAAGCAGCATGGGGCCATAGGTTTGTGTGATCTGAGAAGCCCTCATTAAGAAAAAAAAAATACAATGTTGCAGATACAAAATTAGGTTGAGGCCTAATTAGGTGAAGGCTAACCTTGGGAAGCTTCATCCTTCCAGCTCCTAGAAATAGTGCACGCCTTGTCTGCTTACTGCCCTCGCCACGGAAACGGTTGCCTTTGGGATGGGCATGGACAGTGCTATTGGAAGCATCCCTTCCAGCTTCCAAGAGGTGCCGCCATCCTGCTGGATGTGGAGCTGAGCTGAGCTTGTCCAGGCAGGTGGAGAGATGAGTGGCCAGAGTCTGCTTCACAGAACTTCTTGTTTCAAGGAAGCACTGGTCACAAGTCCCATGGGGCATCCAAGACCAAGGCTTTCATATCTGATCTACCCAACTAATAGCATTTTATATAACTCCACTGGTAGGAAAAGTTAATAGAGGAGATTTTCAGTTTCAACAAAATCAATAATCCCAAAGTATCAAGTAAATAACCATGGGTCCATGCTGATAAAATAAATAATTGAATACATTTTATAAAGGGAGGGAAGAGACAAAACTCCTGTGCTGACTAATTCCAAATGATTGATGTAAATATTCCACCCCCAGAGAAGGGAAGCACGACTCCCCATTCCACAAGTATGGACCATGACTAGGGACTTTCATTTAAAAAGTATAGTGTGGCAAAATGGGAAGCTATCCTCCATGTATGTATGATATGTCAGAATCCATTCTACTGTCATGTATAACTAAAAAGATGAGCATTAACTTTGGGGCTCCATCAGCTAGGAGGGTTCTTGGGTTCATGATCAGAGTCTTTATGGCTAGGTTCCAGCATCTAAGATAGTTCATTGCCCTTAATGGGTACTTAATTTGTTGAACTTAAATAAGCAAATATATGACTTAATGAATGGATTAAAATGTTTTTGACTCAAAAAAAATTACAGCGTGACAAGAGGGGAAAGTATAACTTTATAATAAAGAAATCTAATAAATGGTACCTAAGCTAGGTGATTAAGTCAAGGTCAACAATAATGAAAATGGTACTTTACCTCTGTGCTCTTCTTACCCAGATCCCGTAACCCCCGTCAAATCATAAGGACATCAGACTCCATGAAGGGATGTCCCGAGAAACACTGACCAGTGCTCTTCCACACTGTCAAGGTCATCAAGAACAACAAAAGTCACAGTCAACCACAGAGTTTGTCACAGTCAAGAGAAACCTAAGGAAATGTGACCATTAAAGGTAACATGGTATCCTGGACAGGATCCTAGAACAGAAATAGAATATTAGATAAAAATTAAGGAAATCTGAATAAACTTTAGTTATATGTAAATACTGGTCCATTGGATAGAACAAGTGTACCATACTAAAATAAGATAATAATAATAGAGAAAACTTGGTGTGTGTTACATGAAACTCTCCATACAGTCTTTTTTTCCCTTTAAATCTAAAATTGTTCTAAAACTTTTTGAAGTTAATGGAATGATTTTGATTTAATTTTATTTTTTAAAAGTTAACAAAGGGCTGGGAGTAAGCTCAACGGCAGAGTGCTTGCCTAGCATGCATGAGGCCCTGGGTCCAACACACCTAGCCTGAAACCCTAACACATATGAAACATGAAACCCAGGAAACCTAACACACATGAAACCCAGGAAACATGTTCAAATATGGCCTCGCACAGCCAAAGAGTGTCCTAGCATGGAACAAAGCACATAGTAGGTCCTCAATAAACATCTGATCACTTAAAATACCTCCCTACCTCAGCAAGCTTTGGGGGTGAGAAGAGATGGTGAGCGCTGCCCAATCTTGCAGGTGGTTATATTTTTCACAAGGAAGTCAACAGACTGTCAGAGCCTCAATGAGGCACGTTAGCACAACTTCACAATCAGCTGACCTGCACAAATGAAAGATAATAAGGCACGAGTACTGAACCCTCATAACATACCAGGTGTTGTGCATCACCTCATTTAATCCTTGTGAGAGCTCTAAGTAGAAAGTGGTTTCTATCATTATGATCCCCATGTTATAGGTGAGGACACTGGAGCTCAGTAAGATGGTGGGACTGACTCAATGTTCTGGAACAACCTGGCCCCATTGTACAAGAACTGGCCCCAGGATGCTGTGAGACTGAAGAAGGAGCCAGGCAGACCCAAGATCATGCAGAGTGCAATTTACTGGGGACTTACTAACAGAAGTGTCATCCTGAGCAACAGTAAGATCAGTGGATTCCATGCTTCAGAAGGAGGGAGCTTATGAAGTGGCCAAGACAAATGGGCTCTGTCCAAGCTGGAAGTCACCTAGTTTATCTTAAGCTAATACCAAGGATTTGGACACATTCCTAGTGCTGTTGGGGTCTAGTACTTGTACAACTTACCAACCTATGTTGCTTATTTCAACCTGTTTCTCAACATGATCTCTGGGTGCCAAGTTTAAATGATTACAAATTCCCACTGAGCAGGTCAGAATAAACAAGGATGTTTACAAGTCTCTCTCCAGAGTAACTGAGGGGTTGCCCAAAGATTCTAGTACAGCAGCTTCTCCTCCTTAGCAGAAGGCCTTAGGTCTTCCATTGCTGTTGGAGTCTCCATTCGGGTCCAGCCTGTGCTACCCAGTGGCTGTGTCACCTCAACCTGACCTCAGTCTCCACCCTGTGCAATGAGAAGTTTGCACTAACGGGTCTCTGAGGTCCCCTCCAACTCAGAGTTCTTCAGACACAAAAGGAGTGTCTAGGAGGACGGTCCTGCCTATGCCAGAACACTGGGGCCAGGGTACAGATGGGCTCACTGACCAAACACATGGCCCTTCCTCATCCTTGCACTCCAAATAATCCCGGACTCATCCCTCAAAGCTGCAGCTCCATGATCTGTACTTCAAGGCCCAGATCTCAGTAGTGACCTGCCCATCATCCCTTCCTCCAGGACTAATTTCAGTTCCCACACAGTCCTCTAGAACAGGGACACTCTCAGCCCTGATATAAGAATTTCCTTGAGTAAATCAAATAAGAACTTTGAAGAATTCCCACATTCATCCCTGGGTTGTGTTTCCACCCATTCCTGCTGTCCTGGAAGCTCATTCACTGTCAGGCTATTGGACATATTAGTAGTGTTTGCAACCTGTGGGCTGGCAGGTGCCACCTCTAGCAGCATTCGATCTGTTCTCAACAGCCCCTGCAGATGCTGCTCAGGACCTCCTGTAGCTGCAGCTTATGGTGGCTCCCCCACCACAGAACAGAACCAAGACTTGGTCCGAACAGGCCAAGGCCTCTGCTGGCTCCAGCAAGTGCCTCTGGAATAACCCCCAGGAAGAGATAGCCTCACCTAGCCCTCCACCAGGAAGTCCTGGAGCCAAAATACCTGTGAGAGAGTGTGAGGTTGTTACAGGCAGAGCACCAAGCTAGAGTTTAGGGGACCTGACGTCTAGTCCCCACTTTGGCACTGGTAAGCTGTGAGTCTTTGGGCTGGTCAACCATCCCTCCCTGGGACTCTACTTATACATTCAATTATTTTAAAACATATGACCTTACCCTAGAGGGATGATACAAATCAACCATGGGTCTATCACATGTAGTTGATCCCTCCTAAGCGCCTCATGCTGCTGAACAAATAGGCAGAAAAGGGAGTCAGAGAAAAGATTGGGGCTATCTAGCTGGAGGAAGCTAAGGGAACTGGATGGCTATTCCACAATGGAGCAAGGGCGATCATGTAGGGAACTCTGGGGGACCATGGGTACCTTTGGTATTCTTCTGTCTAATACTCCTGGTCAATGGAAAAAGCAGCAACCTAACCAACTCATATACCACAAGAAAAAAGCTTAGGACATGTGCCGGGTGAAGAATCCCACCCCCTGGCACCACCCCATCCGCCTTTTCTGAACTTCTTTCTCTATTTCTGAAAGGAAAAACCCAGGCCCAGTCATTTTACATGGAAGCTCTTTTTTTGTTTTTATTTTAAATTGCTGGAACATTCTACTATAAAGACCGAATCCCAATGGGCAGTCACTTCAAAAGTGGTTCAGTTCAGAGATGCCCACAGTAGTCAGATTCATAGAGACAGAACGTGGAGTGGTGCTGCTGGGGCGGGGGAGGGGACAGGGAGTGGGTTTTCAGCACATAGCGTTTCTATTCTGCAAGATGAAGGGTTCTGGAGATAGCTTGCACAACGATGTGAGTGCACTAATGTCCCTGAGCTGTACATTTTTAAATGGTTACAATGATAAATGACATGTGTATTTTTCCATATTTAAAATAAAGAATCAGTTCAAATAGTCACCACTACCACTCTGCAGAATCCTTTCTAAGAGGCCCATTCCGTCCCCACCAGTGACACATGGAGAGGGCAGAGCTCTGACCAGGGCACAGTGGGGGAAGGGAGCTCAGGGAGAGGGATCAGGGCAGCAAGCAGGGGAAACAGGCCTCTGCAACTCTGAGCTGGAGAAACAGTAGAGGCTCACACTTGAGATGTGCAAACACACGCATGTGCACGCGCACGTACACACACACACACACACACACACACACACACACACTCCTCACCCCGTGCCTGCTTGCTCCTTCCCAGGAGAAGATCTGGGATGCAGCCTTTCCCTTTCCTGGCTCCTGTGGTCAACTGCTTGCTGGATTGGACTAGTGGAGGCTTTAGCAGGAGGAGGAGAGCAAAAGACACCAGAGTACACCCACCTTCCTTGTCCCAGCAGTGTCTGCAGCAGTAGATGCTTCTCCTGCCCAGCTCCACTTCCCATCACAAGCGACCCCCTTCCCTTTGAACCTCCAGCCTTTCTGTTGTAGCTAGTCCTGACTCGCCTCACCCTCCCTTTGAGCTGGAAGTTTCTCCGTCACACAGCATAAGTGCCCAGAGTCAGGAACACTCACGTGGTATCAGACTCCCTGACTAGGCCCTGCCTTCTGAAACCAACCCAGCCAGAGTCTCAGCCTGGAAGCAAATCACCTTCGCTCCCTTATACTGCTGGCCGCTCAGCCGCACCTGGGCTCCAGATGAGTGACCTTGGACCCCAAGATACTGAGGGAGGAACTCCTATATCTCATGAGCCCAAGAGATCCTGCCCTAGCAGTCCCCGCTCATGACTCAGGCTCTTCCTCACTGTGGGCCCTACCCCTCCCTGCAGATGTTTTGAGCACTCAATAGCCAGATGTACTCAGAGTCCAAGAGGCTGGGAGCGCCAGCTGATGATCTGAGAGAGGTAGGGTTTGGAGGAGGGTGTCGGAGCAGTCCTGGGCAGCCTGCCAGGAAGCTGACCCCCTCGGCACTCCTCCTGGTGGAGAGACATAGCCCTTCCCAGGCGTTGGGGGTTCTGAGCAACAGTATTTGGAGGCCACTACCTTCTACCCAGGAGCAATGTTGTTCCTAGATCTACATGGTCCATAACAGTGGCCATTTGCTACATGTGGCTTTTCAAATTTTACATTTAAATGAATTAAAATTTAATAAAGTTCAAAATTCAGTGTTTCAGTTGCTCCAATCCTATTTCAAAAGCTCAACTAGTGGCTAGCAGCTGCCTGCCCTATGGGGCCACAGATATGGAACCTTCCCCTCAGCGTAGAAAGTCCTACCGAGCACTGCTGTTTGTAGACAAAGCTGACTGTCAACACAGAAAGAAATGGAACATGCATAATACAAATTAACCAATTACATTTTAACAACTAAACATTCCCCCTGCTATGTGTGTGACCAGAGGATGATTGGGTTTCTATGCAGAAATGGCTTGGAGTTGGACTGGAGGGTTCAGGCAGAGTGGAAGAGGCGGAGAGATGATTTTCTAATGTTTCTCCCAAAGATGCATGAATAGAAAGCTGATGGGATTTATGTAAGTGCACCAGCCCACCAGAGCGAGGAGCTTTTTAAAAACCAAAAGAAAGATATTTAGTTAAATGGAAAAAAGAAAAAATCACATGTTTACTCTTTGCTTGGTTCTCTAAAAGAAAAGAGTGTCGGTTCTTAAAACATCTTTGCCACACAAGCTTAGCAGATCAGGGCTCAGAAAATGACGCTCCAGATGATGAATGAGATATTTAACCTGTCTGTTCTGATAAGAAAATTAAAGACATTTAATAAGGGCATTAAACTTAGAGAAACGGAAATGATTCCTTTGGTTATACCTTTTCCTGCTGCAGCCTCAGATTAGAAAGCAAGAACTGTCTTTCCAGTTCATTCAAAATCTAACAACTGGGGGGCGGGGTGTGGAGAGGGCCTGGAGGATAATGGAGAAGACATTTGCTAACTCTTAAAAAGTTGGCACTTTGATTATCAAAAGGATGGAAAGGAGATGTCTCTGACCTGGGGAGAGAAGGCCCTTTCCCAGGAACGGGTTCTCACTGGGTTTAACCCAAGTTAAACACAGTTCAAAAATTTGCATTGAATAAGTAAGAATTTCCATTTTAATAAGTTGGGGGGGGGAAGCTGGCGCAGTGGGTGGGAGCTGCTTTTTGAGAATGACTTCCCAAGAGGTAGCCCAAATGCGGGCTGAAGTCACTACTGTCCTTCCAACTGGTCCACGTCTGAAAGAACAGGAGGGAACACGTCCCCTCTAGGGAATGAGATGCATTCAATTTGTTAAAATGTTGCATTAAAACATTTTATATCTTGATTACTGAGGTGATCCAAAGTGATCCCTGTTTCCTCACTCAGAGATGTGTAATGACTCACCCAAGAACACACAATAAGTAAAGTCGTCATTCAAACCCCAGGGCCTTTGACTGTCAAAATCTAGGATTCCTTCCACTAAACTACAGTATGCCAGGTGAACACGGTTTGGGCTGACTCTGCCTATGTTGTGCCACTTTCCCCTCTTTTCATTGTGCATGGGGGCCACACCTTACACAATGCAAGAGGGAAAAAAGCAAGGCCTGTGCATCTGTATTAATCACAAAGATGTTTCCAATTTCTTTTTTCAGCCAAAGACATTGCATACCTACTAAGTACAGGCAATATGGAAACTTTAGAGCCTAGAGCCGTAGGTCTCAGTTCCAGACCCTCAGAACTTTGCCTACTTATCTCTTTCAGGCAGACAGAGAGGCTGGTCCATCATGCATAATGCCCAGATCATTTTTTTTAAACAGAGAAAAACAATAGCTCATTTTTAGCAAGAGAGAAGATGCCAGAAGGTAATTGCTTTGCAAATTACTGTAAGTTATAAACAGATCAATGATTTTTTTCCAAAGTCGGAATCAACTATAATTAGCAATATGCAAATCCCACCCTGAGCCTTTTGTGCCCACAATGAAGTGGGAGGCACCCTCAGCTGCCAGTTACATTCATTCAGAGGGGACTGGGTGTGAATTGAAGGACAGAGTGAAGCTGCCTGCAAGTTCTGCCTGAAGGTGGGGGACTAGGCCTCGGGTCCCTCCTCACAGCTCTTCTGGCCAAGCCTGCCCCTGGTCCCAGCTCAGGCCTGAAGGAGGATCTCAAAGGTCTGGTTGGAAATTACTTCCCCTCCACCCTTGCTATTCAGGAAGGTTGGGAGAAAGGCAGGGAAACCATTTCCTTGTGAAACCAATATGCCTGTCATCTGAACAAGGCAGTTGCCCGGAGGAGAGGAAGGAGCACTGCACAAGGAGTCCAGAGGAGTGGGACACTCCTCCCAGCTCTGCACTGCTCTCCGTGGGGCCTTGCCAGTCCCCTCACCTTGCTGGCACTAGGTTCTTCATTCATAAAACAAGGGGGCTGGACAGGTGTTTCTTGGGTCCCCTCATTTCATTTATTCACTCCCTACCAGCACTTACTCTGCCTTCTAGGGTCAGGCACTGTGCCAAGCACGAGGGACAGAAACATAAATGAAACCTGTCCCCACTAGCAGGCGTTCATAGTTTTCCACAAGACGTTCAGCCTCATCTGGAGCCCACGGAATGGACCCAGCTATCTGTGGACTGAGACCTCTGAAACAGTGCAACCCCAATAAACTTCTCCTCCTCTAATTGTTCTTGTCAGGTCTTTTGGTCACAGCAGTGAAAAAGCTGATGAAAACAGATCCTCCTCCCTCCAGGCTCCTTTTTCTGTTTTTCTCACTCTGTGCAATAGAGGCTGTTCATCCAGCTTCTGCCTGGGGAGCAGAAATCAAGGGGGACATTATAAGAGAGAAGCCAAATATCATGGCAACACTGAGTCCCCAGATCTTCACCTGGTAAGCTCCATGCAGGCCACAGCCCACATGTTACCTCTCAGCCTTCCTGGACAACCCATCCCATTAGTCTGCTTCTCCCTGGTCTATCTTACCTGGGCGAGTCCTTTAATCAGTGACCTGAATACACCTTGCCTCCCAATATTCACCCCACACACAGTCCTGTCCCCTTGAATCTGTACTGGTCCTGTGAGTTTTATTTATTTGTTCATTTGTTTGTTTGTTTTCATTTATACCATGGATTGAACCCAGGGCTACTTAACCACTGAGCCACATCTTCAGTCCTTTTTTAGTTTTTATTTTGAGACAAGGTCATGCTAAGTTGCTAGGGCCTCCCTAAGTTGCTGAGGCTGACTTTGAACATGTGATCTTCCTGCCTCAACTTCCCAAACCTATGGAATTACACGTGTACTTACACCACCAGGCCTGGCTGAGTTTTTTTTTTAAATCGTAGAATATACCAGAGGTAATGGTGGGTCTTAAGAAGGCCTGGTGGCTTCCATTTTTAGCTTGGAAGCTCTGAGCCTCCAGGTAGGAAGTCTAGCATCCCTGCCAAAAAGACCATGTGGAGAATTCATATGGAGAAGACGGCCTGCACTGGAGAGAAAGGGGCTGGGGTCAGGGGGTGGTTCCCACTAATCTCCGTCAATCCCAGATACCCGTTGACCTGCAAGTTAAATGCAGTCACCCAGGCAACCATGAGTCAGACTAGCACGGAACCATCATGAGTCCAGCCTTGATTGTGAGCAGTGAATAGTTACTGTTTCAAGTCACTGAGTCCTGGGGTGGTTCATTATGCAACAATAGACACCTGGTACCATATCACTCTGTTTCATTTTCTTCATACCATCTAGCAAATAACCAAAACCATTTGTCCCCTCCTCTAGAGATCAGCTCCATGAAGGCTGGGGTTATTTGCTCATTGCCGTGTCCCTGAATCTGATACTTGCGCAGAAGCTCCCTCATGGTAATTGAATGAATTCCCCACCAACTCATCCAAAGCTCAGACCAGAGCAGGAGAAACTATAAGAAAATAATCCAAAGCCCAGCAGCCTCTTGGCCGGAGCTGGAGTCGGAGAGACATGTTGATTTTTCCATTAACAAACTTCACAGTAGTCAAAGCAAACTTTAGAGGATTTAAAAAAAAAAAAAAAAAAACAGCTAGCAAGACATTTTATGCTTGTTCAGAGGTGCCATAAACAGCTGGTTTACAAGCAGCAAACTCTGCAGTTCCCTGGGGTCACAGGATGCAGCAGCCGAGACCAAATGGCATTGGCGCCAGTTCTTACACAGTCCCAGAGCCAACATCTGGCCTTCTGCGCTCCGGCTCACCCTGGCCACGCATGCAGCCCACCCACCTGACTAAGGACACTTTCCAAGAGGAGCCCAGCTGCCACTTCCTGCCCAGCACCACCAGCTGCAGGTGCTGAAGGAAGCCAGAGTCCCCTCTGGGGGTGGGCAAGCTGCCTACACTTGGGACAGAGGCAAACAGTGCAGGAAGATGCTCCTCAGCTGCTTTTCCAATGACCCCTAATGCCAAAATTTAGGTTATGCCCCCTTTGCCACTCTGGGGGCCACTGCCACTTGTGTGCTCTTCTGGCCTTTCCTCTCTTCCTGTCTGCGTTTGCAAAGGTGTGAAGGAGACATTCTCCGTAGTTGGCAACTGCCTGCTAGACAAGGAAATGAAGGAAAATGCTACCTCTGCACACTCCCAAAGGTCCCAGAGCAGTCAACGTGGCACCTCAGAAAAGACCTAGACAACCCTCCTTGGCCCTTCTAGGTGTGTCTATCTTCCTTTTGATGAGCACTCCCTTAGTATTTTCAGGAGGGTTAAATTACACAATGTATTGAAAGCAGTAGTTCTCAAAAGTTAGCCTGCCATCAGAATTGTTTGGAGGGCTCGTTAAAACACAGATCGCCAGGTCCCACTTACAGCAGTTCTGTAAGTCAAGGAGGCCCAAGAATTTGCATTTCTAACAAGTACCCAGTCAACTGTGGTGCTGGTGGTCCAGGGACCACACTTTGAGAACCACTGATATAACACAATAGGAATACAAATATGAAGTCTAGAGACACACAGATGCACACAGAAAGCCCAGATTTTCTGGAAATTTCCCAAATCTTAGTCAAGGGAAATAAATAAATCACTTAAACAGCTTCTACTATAGTCCTCAAGGGGCTGTCAAAGGAAAACAGCCTTCCTGGCAGCAGAGAAATTGTAAAGAATGAAGAGAGGAAGGGAGAACTATTTCTTGAGCTTAGAAACTAGTGTTCCTCACACTTTCAGAGAAGGGCCAGGGAGTAAAGGGAGAGAGGAAGGGGATCATGCATCTTCTGAATCCATTGGCCAGGGAGGACTTTTAAGGGGGAGGAGAGTTTATGGGACTGGGTCATGTTGAGGAGCCAGGATAGAGTGAACATCCCTTGCTAAGATCCACCTGCATAAGAACCACAAAGACACAGGCTCCCACACTCACTCCGGACTGTGGAACAAGAATCTATGAAGGGAAGGTTTAGAAATCCTAATTTAAGCACAATCCCCAATAAGACTTATACACCCTTTTCCTAGGGTGTCTCAAAGTTCCATCAAGAACACAAGGACTGAGGTAAGGGGGAAATGGGGAGTTATTGTTCAATGGGTATAGAGTTTAAGTTTAGAGAGATAAAGAAGTTCTGGAGAGGGGCTGGATGTACCTCAGTGGTTGAGTGCTTGCCTATTATCTAGCATGTGTGAGGCCCTGGACTCAGTCCTCAGCATTGAAAAAAAAAAAAAAAGAAGAAAAGAAAAAGAAATAAAATTCTGGAGATGGATGGTAGTGATGGTTGCACAACATGAATTTTCTTAATGCCACTGAACCACACACTTAAAAATGGTTAAAATAGTCAATTTTATGTTATGTATATTTTTATCACAATAAAAAGTCCCATCAAGCAGATAAAAGTAGAATGTGTATCTGACTGATTATAAGTTATCTTGATACAGTTGTCATTGTGTCTTGGATATCGGATGAAGTACAGAAAGGCAAAAGCCCTGGGGGAATAATGTTTGGGGTCCACTCTGTCCCGTGAATGGGTTCTTAGAGGTAAATGAGAACACCGATAACAACATATAGAAGATCTCTGGGACACTACGAAGTGCAGGGGAAGGTTCATCGCACTGAGCTCATGCATTAAAAGAATAAAAAGTCAACAAATAAATGACCTAACATTACATCTCAAAGCCCTGGGTGGTTTGATTCTAAATACAAACACTTCCAAAGAAGGCAAAAGTATCCAACCCCCACGCCTTGCTCCTCTTCTGGGGTTCCATAGGCAATATGGTGACCTACACTGGGGGCCTTCTCAAACACCCACCTCTGGAGCCCTCAGGAGGCCATGACCTACCCTGCAGGTGCCTGCGGCTGGCCTCTGACACCTAAAGGAGAAGGCCTTCGGTTGTCCATTTCCACACAGGCTGTGTGCCTATTCCCCTGGGAGCAGAGTATTATTAGGTCACAATAAATCCATTCCCCAGAACCTCAATGCCTGGCCAATTGAAAAAGCTGAAGTTCCAAAGCTACAGAGCTGAGGATGAAAAGGGCCCCCGAGAGGGGCACTAAGTCAGGGAAGCTCGGCCTGGGAAGGGAACTGCCAACTGGGAGCACCCCGCCCCACCCCACACACCTGTTCACAACCAAAGCATAAGCCAGCTCTGGGAAAGACTCTCGTTTTACCCAGCGATGGAAGAAGCATTACCTGCCTATGTTTTCCAAGCTCCTCCCAGGGATCTGTGAAGTCCCACTCTAACCTCACCTCCTTAGCAATATTTTGACCGAATTTTCTGAACTCCACTGATCCCTCTCTCTTTCCTAATGCCTGCAGAATCAGAATCAAGAAGTCGGTCTTTCTGCATGACCTTGTGTCTTTTCCCAGCACAAATAGCTTGATGGGGTGGGAAAGGTATAGGTTTTGCAGCCACAGAAATTTTGGTTTGAAGCTAGCTCTGGCTGGGTGACCATTTGATGCAAGTGAATCTGCATCTCTGCTTAGGAAATTCAGAAACTTGGTCAAGGTCACAGAACTAGGAAGGTGAGAAAATGACTGCAGGGGTGTCCACAACAGGCCAGTACTCTGATTATGTCCGTAAGCTCCTGGGCATGCAGAACTCTTCCCCCAAACCTGCTGTCAACCCTGGATATGTATTAGAGTCTGTTGAATAGCTTTTGATGTCCAGAGATCCTGGGGTGGGACTCAAACATCTATACTTTGAAAGTTCCCCCAGTCACTTCCCTAAAGTAAACAGCTCAATAAATGTTCAAAACTTAATAAACTGATTGAGATGCAGAGTTCTGTGACTAACATGATTGGCAAGAAGAGACCATGACTTGCAGGTGTCATTAGTATTAAGTTCCATTTTTAATACGGAAAAAACCCTCCAGAATGTCAGGTAAATCCAGATGGCCATTAATTGAGCTGCCAAACTCTCAGTGTTTAAGCCAACCATCTCAACAATATTTTTGTTAATGATTCACATTCAACGGCAGTGTCCCCTCACGTACTGAGACTTCTTATTAGAGAAATAACCATCTTCCTCAATTCATGCTTTGCTGCGGTGGTGAAAAATAAAGAGGTCATGAAAGAACTTTAGGAGGAAGAGTTAAGAAGCCCAGTGGTGTAGAAATAGATAGCTGGGTGGTTACTAAACTTGACCCCAGAGTCACGTAATTAGAGAACTGGGGGAAACCTCATTAACTACAAAAATCATTATTGGAGAAAGAGCAGGGAGGGCTGATGGTAGAATTATTGACTGCCAGGGAAAACTGTGCTGAAGGAGGCAGACTGCAGCTGGAAGCAGCTCTTCAGTCAGTGCAGGAGGAGGAGAGACACAAAGGAGGCCCAAGGGACAGCACCCTCCCGCGCCCACCCTGGGGTTTCCATGAGAAAAATAGAAGTGGTTGAAAATTCCCAAGGCATCTAAATGACCAGCCCCTGCCTCCTGATGCCTATGTCCAGGGTTCTACACTCCACAGGCACAGGGACCTGCAAAGGAGTCCCTGACCCTCTCTGCTCCCTGCTGCTCACAGGGCTCCTCTGTGATCTGGAGAGTAGTCAGAGCAGAACTCAGAAGGAGGCTGAGCACCCAGAGGGGTCCGTTAGTTCCCAGCTAGTTAGCTCTACCTCATGCCTGCTCCCCAAATCCCAGCTACCTCTTCCACTCCCCAAGCCTGGTGTCTGCCTACACCCCAGCAGGGTGAGCACTGACCCCTGAGGTGTCCCGTCACCTAAGGAAGGATTTGTTTCCTTTGACTTGATTCATTCAGCTAACACAAGCTGAGCTCCTACTCTGAATCAGTGGCCAGAAGTACAGACACAGGGGTTCTGATGAATGAATGAGGGAATGGTAGCTATTAATAATAAGTGATAACTAGCATTTATTAAGCAAATGTCACATGCTAGGTGATGCTAAGTGCCTTATGTTGTTATTGTATTCTGAAACAACCCTGAAGAAGGTAGTGTTATTCCAGTTTTATCGATCAGAAAACTGAAGTTCCAAAAATTTAAACAGTCAGGCAGTATAGTCAGGAATTGGTGGAGCTGAAATTCAAGTCTGCATCTGCCTGCCCCAGTGTTGGGAGAGCTCAAAGCCTACCTGAACATCAAGGGAAGTATTCAGAATGAAATGGCAAGAGGATCAGAACATCACACACAGCCAGCAGCAGAGCAACGGAAGAGAGAAAGACCAGGGCAGAAGAGGCCAGGGGCAAGAGACCACCCTGCAGTGGGGCAAGGTAGGGGGCCTGGAGCCTGGTGGTTTGCCTAGACACTTTTCCAGCCATTTCTTAAGGTTTAATCTGGATTCATGTTGGATGTAGAATATATACCACTCCCTAATGTCTTCCCAAGGTCACACATGAGTCACCTGCCCAACTCCTACAATCATTCACTTTGAGGACCAGGAAATAAAAGGTAGGTCCCTAGCAAAAATCAGTCCCCCACAATGATGAAGTTACATTATGATATTCTTTGTTTTATTTTTTAAAATACACAGAAGCTATCTTTTAACCTATTTGCAGGGGTGTGTGTGTGTGTGTGTAAATGTGCCTAAACAGTGAGGCTCCAAGCATGGAATGTGCATAAATTCTCCATTCACCTGCAAAGCAGATATGCCTGTGACTTATAGGATGTTAGTATCCTCTGTATCCTTCAGAAAAGAAAAATCCTTCACATGGCCACGACCAAGGATTTCAAATTCTGTACCGGATTTTCACGACAACCCTTCATAGTGCATACCCCTATGCTCTCTTGATTAGGAGAGCAGAAATAGAATTACAGTCAGTGTTAAAGGAACCGCGTTCAGCCCTGGCCTCTCTCATCCAGGAATGCTCACACGACAGTGACACGTACCCAGACATCGTGAAAAATGATTGGAATATGTTTTAGAAGGCAGAGCCCCTTCTCTGGACCTTCTGCAGTTCCACCATGCTTGGAGTGTCAGCCTCTGCAAGTAGACAGACCCTGGGCCTCAGGCAAGTGTCACTTTAGTACACGCTTAGGAAGAGTCAAGAGATAGTTTAGACCCCTGGCACCTCAGTGCTGCTGCAGTCCACAAAGCACCATGTGTCCCCAGATGGTGCAGAAACCCCACACCCCAAGCCAAGTGCCCTCATGCCTGGGTTCCTTATGAACCTGAGCCATCTTCCTCCAACAGCAGAGCTGGGTCATTTGAATGATAGAAAGTTCTGTCCTGTGCAGAGGAGCTGGAGGGTGGAAGGAAATAGAACGTGTGCTCATTGCCAGGAAAGTTGGTGTGAATAATGGGTCTGTTGGGGACTCCTGATTCTGGGGAACATCAGCATATTACAGTGGCTCTCACAGATTGTTCAGGAAAATAAATCTTCCTCCTCCAAGAGAGGCAAGATCATGCCTTCATTATCAGATGAGGCCTTTCAAGAGGTGAGCCCAGGTTTCCTGATGCTGTGTTCAAATAAATCTTCTTGAGTATGGGAAACCAAATCCTTCATCCTCACCTACTGTAAACCTCTGCTCACCAGGGGAAGTTTTAAGTCAAAGTCAAAGAACTCAGTAGCTTCTATGGTTCAAATGTGTCCCTGAAGGTTCACGTGCTGGGAACTTAATCCCCAATGCAACAGTGTTGAGAGGTGGGACCTTCACAAGGTGATAGGTCATGTGAATGACGTAATGCCCTTATCCTCATGAATGGATTAAGGTGTTGTCACAAGAGTAGATTTATTATAAAAGCAAGTTCAGCCCTCTCTGCTCCCCTCACACACCTACTCTATGGACCTCTTTCCTTTTGCCTTGGGATGCACAGCAAGAAGGCACCTGTTAGTTGTGGGACCCTCACCCGTCGACTTTCCAGCTTCTAGAACTGTAAGAAATAAATTACTTTTCTTTATAAATTTCCCAGTCTTTGGCAGTCTGTCATAGCAACACCAAACAGACTAAGACAGTACTTGTAAAGATATATTACACACATAAGCAGCAAATAGCCACTGTTCTAAGATGCACAGATAAATAAATAGAACAGTCAGATGGATGGGAACAAGAGGGTGCAGATCCCACCTTCAGCCTAAGCAGTATCAGCTCTGAGACGCAGACATGTTTTCCACTGTTTGAAGCATTGGTGACTCCATTTAGATCACTGTAAGAACTCGTCAGCCTCCTGTCTGTGAACTTCTAAGAGAATAAGGAGGGAAACAAGGAAGTCTGATCTGGTGTCAAGTCGTCAGGATGAGAGGGGTGGTGTGATTCTGCTGATAGCATGGAATCTCTCACTTGTCCCTGACCTTTCGCAGGCTGTGCTGATTCACTTGGACCCTATTAGCTAATTAAAACCAGTTAACATTACAGGGCATTTACTGTGTACCCCAAGCCTTGTATGCATTAGCTCATTTAGCCTCCAATGATCCTGAGTTACTACTTCTTAGTGCTATTTCACAAATGAAGGTTTTGAAGCTCAAGTAAGTAAAGAACTTTCTCTAGCACCGGCCACCAGTGATGGGAAGACTAGAACTTTGACCCCCAACCAAATGGGACTCATCGCCCAGGTCTGACCTCCCACTGCCCTGATCCCCTGGGTGGGGGGCCTTCGCAGTGGCACTCTGTACTTTGAGGAGCCAGGGCTGCTTTGGGGAGCACAAAGTGGGGACGACCATTCCCCAACATCGCTGGAGATCTGCGCGCTCAGCACGTGGAAGTTTCTGAGGCACTGGTGATGCTCAGCGCCAGGAACGTGTTCATGAAGGAGACTGTGGTGTCTGGGAAGACGAAGGTGGAGTCCAGGAGAAGGAGCAGCACCCCTGGGATGTGGAGATGTGTGGAGGTAGAAGCTCACAGAGGGACAGGGGCACCTGTGGCACCAGCAGACTCCTGCACCAGCTGGCCACCCGGACTACTCCCTGTGTGCCCAGGACCACTTCAGGGGCTTTCAGCAAGGATCAGGGATCTGCATTAGTGGAGGGCAAGAGGTAGGAAACCACAGATCACCCATGGCATGGCCTGTTTTCAACCTCGGGCTGCCGCAACGTGAGGAAACTTTCCTTGAAAGCGTGAGAGAGAAAGAACACGGATGCCGAGCTGGGCTTTTTTTGAATGACCCTGGTCTTTCAAACCAAAAGACCAAGTTAGACATTCAAAGTTTTTTTGCAGCACAATGAGGATAACAGTTTGAGTTATCTAACCCCAGACCCTTAAATCATCCTCAATATTGATAAGAATCTTTTGCTTCAGTTTTTCAAACCTTCTGACCAGCCCTGACCATCCAGCCGAACAGCTACTAACCCCATGAGCAGAAGCCACACCCCCTGTCCCTAGGAGCCCTCAGGAATCCAGTCCTCCCAGAGCCACTGCAGACCAGGACTCTTTTATTTATTTGTTTTTTAATTTTTATATTTTACAGACTGCATTTTGATTCTCTGTACACACCTGGGGTACAACTTTTCGCTTCTCTGGTTGTGCACGATGTAGATTCACGCCATGTGTGGCATCATACGTGTACACAGGGTAATGACGTCGGTCCCATCCCACCATCTTTCATGCCCCTGCGCCCCCCTGTCGTTTCCCTCTGCGTGATCTGAAGTTCCTCCATTCTCCTCTTCAGACCATGACTCTTGACAAGGATAGGGTTACAGACTCAGCTGGTTTCTCCTCGGCAGACGCCATGTGGAGAAGTGCTGGCCTGGCAGTGCCCTGTGGCTTCAGCCATCAGGCAGCAGCGCTAATTAGTGAGTCAGACCCAGCGGGGAGATGCTGATGGACTCAGTAAGCAGCAAGTGCCTGGTCCCACCGGGGAGCTGGAGCCACATAAGGCCGAGGAGCAGCAGGTCCAGGGCAGAGGAAGGGCAAACAGGTGTCCTCCAAAGAGCCCTGACCTGGTGGCCTCTTCAGCCTTGATTCCAGAGATGCGTCTAGAGCAGCATCAAAGGAGCCGTACCAACCCACAGGCACTGTGCCCATGCTCTCTCTCTCTGTGATACCTGTGCTTCTGGGAAGGACCAGGAGTGGATGGTAGGGACACCCTGTGCCAAGGGTCAGAGGATGTCACAGCATACACACACTACACCAGAAACCTGGACTGTCAATTCTCTGTCCTAAGACGTGGGGGCAGAGAGCATCATTTTCTATCAAAACAAGCATGGGTGTATAATGGAATGAAATGCCAGCTCTGCAGGGATGTTTAACCACAGCAGAAAGCTCCCGGACTCGAATGTCACTCCCAGATCTCCACCGGCACATGGTCAGTGTTGTCTGGAGTTACAGGCACATCGCTGGAAAAGTCGGATGTATTTTTGCTCTTCATCTTTGTCTAGCAACTCTGAGGGTTAGATTTCAGGATCTCTTTCTCAAAAAAGAAAGAAAAAAAAGGCTTAACGACTTGCTCAATTTCATCTGGATCATCACGAGCAGAAAGTATAAACTAAGTGTGTCCTGACGCCAACATCACATATCAAGAGGACATCTGGGAGAGTTTAAATCTCTCTTCCAGAAATCTCACAGGAAATGAAATCAGTATGTCAAAAAGATATCTGCATGTCCCCAATCTTTCAGCATTACTCAAAAATAACCAAGATACAGAATTAATCCAATGTCCATAAGTGGATGAATGGACTTTTAAAATGCAATATAAATATATATTCTATGTTGTGTATATTATACAGCCTTGAAAAAGAAGCTAGTCCTGTAATTTGCAATAATATGAATGAACCTGGAGGACATAATGTCACATGAGATAAGCATAGAAAGACAAATACCACGTGATCTCACTTATTTATAGAATCTAAAAATATTGAACTTTCTTGAAAATAGAATGGTGGTTACCAGGAATTGGGGCCAGCAAGAGGGACAGGTTGGGGAGATGATGGTCAAGAGGTGCAAAAATTTCAGTTTGGTAAGAGAAATAAGCACAAAAGAACTATTGTATATCATGGTGACAACAGTTACTAGCAAAGTATTATCTACAGTGCTTGAAAAATCACAGAGCAGATTTTAAGTGTTCTTACCACGAAATAATTCTAAGTATGTGAGGTCATGCATATGTTAATTAGCTTGATTTGGCAATTCCACGAGGCACACATATGTCAAAACATGGTGTATACTGTAAATATACATAATTTTATCAATTAAGAAACTTTAAAAACATTTGAAAATCCCTATTCAGACTAGAAGGGGGGCATTTAGGCACCTCAATTATTTCCCAGATTTTCCTGAGAACACTGAGGGTACCCTGGCAGGTAGCGAGAGATCACTGTCCAGAAAAAAAGGCACTGGACAGACCCAGAGAGGATCCGATCACCCCCATACACACAACCCCAGGGACCACAGTCCCAGGAGGGATATGAGCTGACCTCACCAACAAAGCACAAAGAAATGCTGAAAGAAACAAACAAAAATTGTACCTTCCCTTGGAGATCAGGTGTAGTAGACACTGGGTTATGTAGAGAATAAAATGTTTCTTAATTTTTCATTTCTTGTAATACATCTTCCTTTTGATGTGTTGTGGCTCAGGACTTCACAGAAGCATACCAGGTGTGAAAATCTGATTTTGATTTAATAAATATATTCACACACTTTCTGGACCTTGGTGGGAACATTAAATTATAGTGATTTCCAAGTATTTCTGAAGATTAAAATACATAAAGCTTGGGTGAGCTTTTATTTCATTGGCATATCCTTATTTCATTGATTTTCTTGCATGTCTTCCAAATTGAAAGATACATGGCAGACAGTGAATGTTAGTTCTGGAGGCTGTGCAGTGAGGAGACTCTTGCAGGGAGGGGACAGGTGCAGCAAGAGACACTGCCTAGAGAACCTGGCATCTTCCTGCATGGCAGTCCTGCCTCATGGGTGCAACCCTCAAAGGAACAGAAGGTGCGCCATTTTGGAATTCACCAGTTCAATAAATAGTCATTGTTGCAGGTAACTATCATAGACTGTAGGAACACCATAGTGACCAAAATAGTCAACAGTCTCAGGAAGCAACTCAACTGGTACAGAACTGGAGATTCTCTGGTAATAGCAACAGTAGCCCCAGTAGTAGCTGGAGCTAAACATGCTGCTTCATTTACAGAACCTGTTTGCGCCTTAGTTTGCTAGCCTGAAGATGGGAGTACCAGCCATCATCGTGAGGGTGATGATGACTAACTCATCTAAACATATAAAAGAGAAAACACAATACAGCCCTGTGATAATGGCGTGGACCAGACAACTGAGTGAAAATGTGGTCTTGGAAATCAGTCGTCCTTTGAATTGCACAGGATGCAAACATATAGGAGAATAACTTAGAAGAACTTGTGGTGTACATCAGTGCACCACAAAATACCAGCTTTTATTATGAACAATAGTAAAAACCAGAAGATACAGAACAGACTCCGCAGTGAATGGCATGTAGTAAGTGCTCAATATATGAACGTCTGTTACCTTCCTTCCTCTTCTTCCTGAGCCCACCTGAGTGACTCGGGGACTGGGAACACACGGGACATGGTGGAAACATGTTTGTCCAATCTCCAACTTCACCACAAATCAAACAAAAAAGTGATTTTGAGCTTCCTTTGGTTTTTGTATCCGTTGAACCTGAGGAATACCAAACAGTGTCTGCACCTGCATCACACTGGTCTGGCTGCCCAGGCGCAGGAGCCCAGATCTAGGGGGTTTTGCTAAAATTTTGTTTTGTTTATCTCCCTCGATGATCCAGACCATGAGCTTGATTTCTCCCTTGAATGGGGTACAGGAAGTAGCTCCCCCTACATGATAAAAATGCACAAATAAATGAAGGGGTGAGGGGAATGTTGTAAGTTGTCAACTGGATGAGAAGAAAATCAGATCTGCGTGCTATTCCCAAACAGAAATGGGACCAGCTCCACCAAATGTCGTCATTAAGTCTAAAGCACAGCTCCGGAGCGTGCAGCCAGAAGAGAGGAAGAGAACATGGTCATCATGGCTCCCGGTGCCTGCCCCACCCCACCCCACAGCCCTACTGCTGGCCTTCATGGGAAGAGAGCATTCTTACGAAGAAACAACTTAGCAGGACCCTGTCTCAAAAAATAAAAAGGGCTGGGAGTGAAGCTCAGTGTAGAGCCTGCCTAGCATGATCAAGGCCCTGGGCTTGATCCCCAACACCAAAAAGAAAAAAAGAAAAGGAACCCATTCAGGACCTGAAGGGAACAGATGTCTTCATTTTTTCATTTTCTCTCTGGGCTCCTTAATGCTGCTCTCAGCTTAATGAGCCAACTGTACTGCCTCACACCTGGATGGGATTCTGGAGGGCTGAGCGAACACCCCTGGGTCCCCGAGGGGTGCCTCTGTATCCTCTCTGCCCTCCAGCTCAAGTGGAGCTGCAGGAATCTAAACCCGTCAGCCTGCCCAGCCTCTCCTGGGACTTGGGCTGTAACCTGCATCACAGAAGCACCAACTGCAAGGGAGGATCTGAAGGACAGCAGACTTGAAAGAAAGACCCTTGACCCCAGAACCCAGCCACACTGGGGTCCTTGAGAGGGTCAGCGCAAGATGGTACTGGGGGAGATTGGATGAGTTTGGCAAGTGAAAACACTGGTCCCATTCCTCAGCTGGTACCCAGTATATAACGAAGACCCAGCCACCTTTCTCGGTTTTTGGTGACATTCAGCCACCTAAGAGTCCAGTTACCCCCATTCCAGATTAGCTGAAACCTTAGGAAAATCATTTAATATCTCTGAGCCTCATTTTCTTCATTTGTAAAAAAAAAGGGTAATCTTTACTTCCTCCATCACAGGATTGTGACATGTGGCATAATACATGTAAGATGACTCTCACTCAGTACCCCTGAAAAAATGGATGAACCAATATCTAGTATCTCCATTTCTATGGTTATTGATATGGATAATGTTGTATGAAACAGAGCTTCTAACCTCTAAGTCAGTTTTCAGAAACTCCTTAGTTCTCTGTTCATTGATTAAGAAAAACACTTAAGGACAAATAGCTTCTCTGAATTTAATACATCTTTTTAACAAATTTGTATTTTCAATAAATTTTAAATCCAAATAAATCAAAATCAAATAATATCTAAATATGCAAATGATCTAATAATCTAAATAAATAGAACATAATAAGCTCAATATTTAAATCTAAAAGAAGAAGTATTCAAACTTTTCAATAAATTTGCACTTTTAAATAAATTTGTATCACACAGTCATAGAGCAGTTGCATGTATTTAAAATATCAGTGAAAGTGTTGGGACAGCCATGTAATTTAGTCAGTCTTTCTATCTGCTAGTGTGTGCATGGACTTGCAAACACATCACATAACTCCAGGATCTCTCAGCCTCTCTGGCCACAGGGTGGGAGAGTCACTCCAGGAGTTTATCATCTACACACCCATCATCAAATGCCAACTGCATCTGCAGGGTGTAATCTCATGCTGAGTTCACAGAACACACCACACCTACCGATCGGAGATGAGAAATGATGAGCATCCCACGTGTACTTTCTAGGTGGCTGAAAACTCTCATTTTAATGCCAATATGTTAATGTGTTTTGATAGCAATCTTTCTACAATATTTACAAATTTCCCCTGTCTTCTTAAGAGCACTTTGAATAGAGTTGAATATTTCTTCATCAAACCAGGATCATGAAAATTCAAATTTGATTACATGCTCACCTGTTATATGTAGTACTGCCTTCAGAGCCCACTCAGGTGTATTGAGATTTTTGCCCCTGTGCTAAACATCTCTAGACTCTTGTGTTTTTGTAGGTTCTCTAACTACCCTCCGTGGGCTTGTTTCTTTCCTCCAATGTCACTTGCCTCTTCTTCATCACTGTCAGTGCATTGCTGATGACAAGTCACTGCCTTCCATCCCACACTAACTGGCTAAGCAGAGGACCTTTGCATCTCCCACTGGGTGTGGGCATGTTTAGCTAATGGAAGCAGATCATTTACTGGAGTCTTCTAGGGCTCAGGCACTATTTTCTAAGTGCTGTACACACTGTATCTTATCTAATCATCACAATTTCCCTCCAAGGATGGATAATAAATATCCTCATTTTAGTTTTGGAAATCCAGGTATGGAATATTGAAAAACACATCCAAGGTCACACATAAAGAAAAGACAGTGACCAGATCCAGCATACTCTACCCTTCTTGTTTCACCACATCAAGTTTATTGCACTCAGAGACTTGTCTAATAATGAGGTTGGCTTCTGGGTTTGCTCACTCTCATTCATTCACTCATTCATTCATTAAATATTTTTCTCAGGCTGGCAATGAGCTGGTCAGAAGTCTGACTTCTGAAATAAAGAAATATAAACATATATGACACAGTTCCTGTCTTCAAGAAGTTTGCCATCTAGACCGAGAAACAGAGTCAGATACACAGAATTATCCTTCTAGCTGTGTGTATTACTTTGTTTGGGCTGCTAAAACCAAGTGCCACCAAATGGTGGTTTAAACAACAGAAGTTTATTGTCTCAAAGTTCTTGGAGGCTAAAATCCAAGATCAGGGTCCCAGCATGTTTGGTTCATTGTGAAGCCTATGAGAGGTTATCTCTTCCAAGCCAAGTTCGTAGCTTCTGGTGGTTTGCTGGCAGTCTTCATTGTTCTTGGCTTTTTAGAGGCATGACTCTGAACTCTTCCTTCTGCTTCTCCTTGATTTCTTGTGTGCGTGTGCCTGTCTTCATGTGCATTTTCCCTTTTGATAAGGACACAGTCATATTGGACTAGGACTCACCCTAATGGCCTCATATGAATTTGATCATCTGCAAAGAGTCTTATTTCCACAAGGACTGGGGGTTGGGATGACAAGATCTTTTGAAGGGACACAATTCAATCCATAACTCTGAAAGGCAGTCAAGGAGTCAATGAGGACACCAGAGTTAGGAGCAGTCTGCCCAAGTCTTTTAACCCATCTTTTCAGAATTCACAGTCCCAGCTAGTTGGCAATTCCTTCATAAATATGCATATCGAACCTACTGATGATATCATAAAAAGTCAAAATTACAAATGAAAGAGTCTGAGAGTATAAAGCAGACAACAGAAGTAGAAGTCATGAGCTGCCAGCCAGATTGGGCCCGGAACTCTTTGGGTTAACTCTCACCGTGACTTGAAACTAATAAAGTGAGTTAGCCAATAATTAAAGATTGAGAGAGTTCATTTTTGAATCTCGATTACCATCCTCTCCTGAAAAATCACACCCCTGTGGCAACAGTCACCCAGGAAGCAGCTGCCCCGGTGGCCAGAGCACACCACAGCCTTCCACTCCCTGCTGACTCCCTGACCTAAAGCTGGGTGTCAACATCAGTTAACATCAAGCGTGTGCTAGAATTTTACTGACTGGATTCCTTCACTTATTTATATTATATGCCTGGCATATGTAGACATTTGTGTTTACAACCCGCTACACTGAAAGAATAACAATAATTAGTACTAGAGAACTTACACGCTGGACACTTTTCTCAATATTTTACATGTATGAATTAATTTGCTACTGAAAACATGGCTAAAAAGTAGAGGTTATCACTTTTTTAATTAATGAGGGAAATAAGGCACAAAGAGATTAAATACACCTAATGTCTCACAGCCAATGAGTATCAGACCTGGGGTTCACGCCCAGGCTTCTTGATCTAGAATCAGGATTCTTCACCGCGACACTAGTGGCGGAGTGAATGAGCTCGCCAGGCAGCGTGAACGGTGAATGTATATTAGGTTTGAAAACAAAATATAGAGGGTACGTTTGAAAAGCCCAGACCATCGGTCCAGCATGTCAGCACAGTGCTAAGTGCCGGAAACTGGTTTCTGGTCTAGAGAGGGTCACTGCTTCATTACAATGTTGACATTGGCCAAGCGGTCAACCACATCCCAAACATGTTATTTCCACTTTACAGAAGAGGAAAACTGAGATTGGAGGAAGAATGTGTCCAAGATCACACTGATAATGAGAACTGGTGTTGGGGGTAGCTCTGTCTGTCTCCCGAGGTGATAGGCTTATCCTGGTGCCAGATGAAAAGTCATCACTCAGGTCAGGCACGAGGACCAATCAGGAACAGGAGGAGCACTCCCCTACCCTTGCTTCATGCTGCAGGACCCCTGGGCCAAAGGAGATGAACTTGACCCTTATGTCCATCAGGCACACCATCTTCAGCTCTTTTAGTTCCTTTAGAGGAATAAAGGAATTTCAGACTGTAGCCCCCATCGCCTGTAATGCAACGTCTCTCCACCAGGGGGCGCGGGCTTCCCAGTAGCCTGTCTTCCCGCAAGGTTGTCTTCTCCAAGCCCCCAGGAGAGTGGGCATGTGGTGGAGGCATCTGATAACTCTGGCCTTGGACAATGCCTGCACCTGCCTTGGAACTCTTGTCCAGCCTACTTGATCCCCACACCTGCCCTGTCCCATCACCCCCAGGGACAAAAAATAATAATAATAATAATGTGATAGCCTTTCCAGGTAAGTTCTCTGTGATGTAGAATTTTTGTAAGAAGGCTATTTTGCATGTTTTGAGACTTTTCTGAAGCTCTGAACTTGGAGAGCCACTGAGGCTTTTCAAACTCACCATTATCATTTATTTCATATTTAATATGATTCTCTATCCTGCCCCCACCTCTCCCTTTTCCTCACGGGAACACATAAGTCGACCAATTTCTCAAGGTGTGCTTGACCACCTTTTCCTCTGCTTCCTCCTCTATAAATAACCTTCATCTGCATAACAGAATCCAGCCCCAAGGGTGACCAACTGCGGTCACCAACCTGGATTCTCAGCGCAGGCTTGGACTGTGGCAAGTGCTCCATAAACAGCTCTTTCTACTCTTCCTCCTACCTTCCCTTCTCACTCAGAAACTAGAAACCCTCAAACACTGACGATCCCTGATCATAACAGGGAAGCAAGGAGAGGGGGCCAACCTGAAAGTGGTCTCCTCACAATAGTTCCAGCTTCAGGAAAAGCACAGACTACTGGAAGTTCACTGATTTGCACAAGGAACATAATTAGCTCAGATTCAGGATTTTAAAACCAGTGGTTCTCAATACTGGCTGTATTTTAAAATCACCCAATAGCCATGAAGAAGAAGAAGAAGAAGAAGAAGAAGGAGGAGGAGGAGGAGGAGGAGGAGGAGGAGGGGGGAGGGGAGAGGAGGAGGGGGAGGAGGAGGAGGAGGAAGGTACCCCAAGTCTTATCCCAGAGAGTCTTATCACTCGGTCTGCAGTGGCTTTGCCAGTATCTTTTAATAATGAATGCCCAGCTCGTGACTTTTCTGCCCTGTGCCTCCTGTACAAGCCCCCTCTGATCCAGGTGGGCCTGGGCACAGCATCAGTTCCTCCACTGACAACTTTACTTGGTTCCTACCTCCAGGTGCAAGGTGAGCCCTGCCTGCGGCAGATGCCGACCACAATCAACGTGATCACTTCCTGAGCTTCTATTATGTGCTGGTCTCTGTCCTGTCACTCGACCCCTTCATCACTATTCCTGTGTCACAGACTGGCTGCAAAAACATCCCACATTCTCCACCATTGCCATTTTTCCGCAAAGGAGATTAGGACAGTCCAGGGTCCCACTTGGGATCTAACCCTGATGTGTCCCATTCTTAGATTAGAAACTTAACTCCCTGCCCTCCTAAATTCTTTTCTTTCTTTTTTCTTTTTGTTGTTGGTCCAGGGATGGGATTTCACTTGGCTTCCATACCAGAAAGTGCATATTGTGATTTTTTTTTAAATCAAATTAAAATGCTGTCTAAGCACGCAGAGCAGAGACACTTGCGTCCAAACACTGAAAAAGAAAACACTGAAGATATTCAAGTTTTTTGGAGGAGAAAAAAAAGTCCTCACATTTTTTGGGCAACTTCTAGAAATTCTCACCTAATCTCAGTTATAGTAATAAAAGTATTTGCTAATAAAGTAAGAAAATATGAGCCCCAACACATTTTGTGACAACCTATCCACAGCAATTCTGTCACTGTGACATGGTCACTGACATGCCTCTCTCCAGCGTCTGAAATGGAAACTTCAGCCGCAGATGGGGACAGACCAGATGCAACCTCGACACGTGGAGTCCAGCTGAGTCACGTTAATGGCAGACCGCGAAGCCACAGTCAGGGCCCTGCGGCTACTGTTGTCCTGGGAGTCTCCTGATTCCCTCCTTCTGGTGGCCTGAACATCCAGGTTTTACTTGGTTTCCTTGCTTACTCTTCCTAACTTAAGCTAACTGCAGGTCACTTCTATTCCTAGAAAACATGTGATCTCGACAATAAATCGATTTACCTTAAAAAAGAAAATATCCTTCCTTTGCAAAAAGTGCCCGACCCTCTAGCCTGAGCTCACACACCGAGTGCACTCAGTGTCCCCGGCAGCCCGGGGTGGCGCTCCCCCCTCACCTGACCCTGTGCACAGAGGAGGAAGGCGTGGAGTGTAGGGTGGTGGGCCCATCCCGCCCTCTCGTGGAGGGACAGAGCCTGGCTTGGATCCAGAGGGAAAGGACAGAAAGGAAAAGGAGCCCACTCTTGTTCCATGACGCTTGCTGCCAGCTTTCCGGCTGCCACAAAGGCAGCCTGGGTGGTTTCCCAGGCTGAGCACTTCGGCTCTGGGAGCTGGGAAGGAGAATAAAGCCACAACCAAACTGGCTACCACCTTTGCCAAGCTAATAAACTCCGGTTCATGGGAAAGGTGCACTCAACCAAGGACAGTTGCACCATCAAAAAGCTATGTGCCGTAGGAAAATGGCTGTTTTATGAGAGGCCTAAGATCCAAAATAGATCAGCTTTTGAAAGTTTCATTTTTCCATTTATAGTGTGTGTGGTTTGTGTGTGTGCCCAGACCCACCACTTACTGTGTATCTTTGAATAAGTTACTTAGCTTCTCTGAGCCTTCATTTCTTCAACCACTTGCAAAACAAAGGATAATAGTATTTATGCCATGTGGTCATTGAGAGGCTTCCGTGACCTCATGTATAGTGCCCAACATGTATTAGGGACTCAATAGGCAGAAGCTAATTTTTAAAAATTAAGTCAATTTTTCTTTCTCCTCCACTTGTCCAAGATTCCTAAAACAGAAGATGGTGGTCTTGGTCCTCGCCATCAGGAAGAAGCAAGAGGCCAAAAAGGTGGTAAGTCCCCTGTTTGGGGAAAGGCCTGAGAATTTGGGCTCTGGAAAGGACACCCAACCCAAAGGGAACCTCGCCTGCTTTGCAGAGTGACCCCACCAAGTTCAGCTGCGAGTTCAGAGAGCTCGCTCGACTGGGCAAGCAGCTGAGGGTGCCTCCCACGCTCACCTAGACCTCGAACCGCCAAATAGCTACTCACCTGTTTGAGCTGGTCCGCAGCTCCAGCCCAGAGGCACAGCAGGAGAAGCAGCAGAGGCCACTGGGCCAGGCTGAGAAGAAAGCTGCCGGCAAAGGAGATGTCCTCCCCAAAGCAGCGCCTGTCTTTCAATCCTGTCACCAGGTGGGGCGACAGGAAGGCTCAGCTGGTGTTGGCTGCACAAGGTGGCGTCCACTGAGCTGACATCTTCCTACCTGCCCTGGGTGCCTCCCACATCATCGAGGGGAAGGCCCGACTTGGAAGGCGAGTCCACAGGAAGGCCTCGCCCTCATCCACCCGCACGCGGTAACTCAGAAGACACAGGGGCTCCACGTAAGTTGGGGACTGTCAGGACCAACTGCAGTGGCAGACACCCTGGAGGTCACTGTCACTGGCAGGCGATGTGCTGGGTCCAGGGTCTGTGGCTCACATTGTCTAGAAAAGGCAAAGCCTAAAAAATTTTCCACAAAATTGGATTTAAAATATGCTGTTGAGTTGTCTATATGAAAAAATATGAAAATTCTCCTCGAACCGGTGTCCGTGGGTATTTTATGTTGAAGGAAATTTTCAAAAAAATTTAGTTGGACCTAAGGAGTTCTTGTCCCACGACAAGCTGAGTCTCTTCTAGCCCCTTGCTGACTGGGTAAGATAGAAAGTTCCACCAGCATTAAATTGAACCCCCCCCTACACACACACACAGAAACTCTGAAAACAGAAACCCAGCGCATTCTTCTGGCTAATTTCTTCTCCTTTGCTGGAAAGTTATAGAAGGACAGTGGCAGAAGAGGAAGCGCCAGGGAACAGGCCAACATGTGTCAGGGCTGAGTACCCTTCACCTCACAGCTCTGTCCCATCACAGCAGCCAGATCAGCCCAAGTGCCCCGGGTGGCGGGTGGGGCAGGAGGGGGGCAGGGAGGCACCACAATGCACGTGAGAACTGCCTGAATTCAAGTCACACGGGAACTCAGGCCTCAACAACTTGGGGGTTCATAGTATGATAAATATTTAAAAATCATATTTTACATTTTAGAATGTCCAGGTTTCTATCCATCTGGCGAAGTCAGAAGCCAAGCCACCCTGGGCCCTGCCTACTCTACGTGGACAAAAGGCTGGCGCAACAGCAGCTGTCTCTTGCCGTTGAGGCAGGAGGGCTTCGGTTTGCAGCGGAACCCCCGAGCCCCACTGCTTGACCCCTGCCCCGCTTCCCTCATTTCTGCTGCTTACCTGGTCCCTGGGCGTCCGCACCATCTGGTCTGGAGCTGTGTGCCTGGATACTCCACCAGCCAAACCCTTACTCTCCATCAGGCCTTGATTTTGTAAAGACAATCAGTTTGGGTCCTATGGGGTCCCCAGTGTCCCATGGCCTTACAGGAGAAGCCAGGACAGTATTGCTTTCTGGGCAATATTTCACCAACGAGAAAAGAGCACAGGGATGGGATTTGGCCTCCAGGAGTGTGTGAGGTCATCGTCCCCTTCTCCCCTTGTCCCCTGTCTGGACTTGAGCCTCTCCTGCTGTGAATTGGGAGGATGGGAGGAGAGGGGCTTGGAGGCTCATTTTGGTGCTAACTGGTCAGCAGTCAGTCTCTGCAGTTCAGCTGGGAGTCGAGTCACACGAAGATCCAGGGACCAATGTCATTGGCCTGAGCTGGCCATGCCCTGGCTGAGTTGAAAACTCCCAGCACTCTGGAGGCTCGGCATTCAGGGGGCATGAGCGAGAAACCTTTGTCTCTGGCCAGGACAGCTCATTTACAACCTGAAGATGCATGGCGGCAGGGGGGGTCAGAGAAAGTGGAATCACGGCCGGGCCAGAACAGCAGTAAAAACTTGGAGAGAAAATAGCCTTTAGAGCTGGGGCGGGGGGCTGGGGACCATAAAAGGCGGGCAGAGAGAGGCGCCCTGCTAAAGAGCCACATCATCCTCGACTACCAAATAAAACTAAATTCTCAGAGGATAAAAACACTAAAAAGGGCCATCAATCCATGTGGGGACTTATTCTGGTGCCACCCAAGCTCTTGGGGCCGCCCTTTCCAGCCTGGCTCCTCCCTCCCTGGACAGAGAGGTGAGTCTCCTCTGCTCACTAGGCCTCACCCGCCTCTCCCGCTTCCCTCCCAGCCCTGGCTGCTTCCAAATGAGCCCTCGGTTCTGCAAGCCGTTTTCTTAGATTGCTTCTGACGTAAGATGTTCCACCAGAATAATTTTGTTTTCATTTCACCAAGCAAGAGAAAAGACCAGCCATGCTCTGAACAGCGGCCCAGCCCGGTTTTAATAGGCAAGCGGGTGGGGTGAGAAGAGGCCAGAGCACGTTAACACAGATGTAAAGGCAAAGTAAAAGCTCCAGGGAGAGAGAGACAGACAGACAGACAGACAGAGGGAGGCAAGTGCAATTCAGGGGAGCAGGTGCACCCCCCTCAACTCTGATACTTCACCCAAAAGCCAAGACAGGCTCTAGGGAAATAAATGGCCACTAGCACATCCTGCCAGTCACATCACGAAGCAGCCCTGGATTAGCAGAAGATCCCCACAGCGGTGCACAGGTGGGTGGCCTGATAGGAAGGCCATGGGTGACATCTAGGGAGCCTGTGGGTGCCAGCCAGCCTCTGGGTGACATCTTGGGAGACCTACATGTTTTTTTCCAGAATAGATATGAGGCCCTTGGTTTTTCAGGAAATCCTGCTAGGACTTTACTCATCCAGAGACTGCATGACACAGTCCCCCGGCAATGAGACAGGAGACTAAGAGATCCACACCTGCCAGCTTAGGTGTGGATAGTGGCTCTCCTCTAAACCTGAGGTCTGGAACTTCCTTTGGGAGAGTAAAGTGAAAGGAAGTAACTCTCTCCTTGGTAATGACAGACTTTTCCTTATCACAAGCGATCCATAGACCTCCTGCACCCCCCACCCCTCCACCCACCCTCTACTGCAGCCAGTTATCTGAGAAGCTGAATCTGATTCTCTCAGGGGAGAAGTTTACCTGCTGAAAACCCTGTAGTAACTCCCCATTTTCTAGGGTAAGAAATGCATTGTCGACTTGGCCTGGGAGGGACTGAGGGTATTGCTCAGTGGTAGAGAGAGTGCTTCGCATGCTCCAGGCCCTGGCTTCGATCTCCATCCCGCACTGTGAAGTGACAACGACATGACCTAAAAGGGGGACCGTATATTGTCACCCAAACCAAGACAGTATTGAAAGTAAAAGGGACTCTATTCCCAAATTGCTAAGAAAACAGGGATGAACCAGGATTGTTCCCTACAAATTGAGGTGCACGGTCTGGCCCCCGCTCCCTCACCAGCTCTGCCTGAGCTCCTTCTCCAGTTGGCTCTGCGTGGCAGCCATTCTGGTCTTTATTTACTCCTGGCTCTTTCCTACCACAGGACCTTTGCACATGCCAGTCTTCTGTCTGGAATCCCTTTGGCTATTTCCTTTCACCAGGTACCTCCAGACCATCACTCACATCTCATTTCAGCAAGGTTTTGAAGAGAGGCTTTCCTTGACCTCCTGTACCCACCTGTGGCCTGCCAAGCTGTTATGTGTTCCCATAGAAAGCTGGGCCTTCCCTTCAAATCCACTGTGGTAATGTCCTCATTTGTGGAATGGTCTGACTGCTCTGTTTGCTTTACCAGACTGTGAACTCCATGAGAGAAGGGATTGAGTATGTTCTGCTCACTTAATGCTCTCAGCACAGTACCTAGAAGAATTTTTTATTTTTTGAGACCAGGATCTTACTAAGTTGCTGAGCTAGATTAGCCACACCTAGCATGTGACCAAGGTAACCGAAGAACCAAGTGTTTAATTGTACTTCATCCTTTGCTTAAATTCAAATGTAGTGGTAGCAACCTCATTAGACAACACAGAAAAGAGTGAACGCAGTTCTCATAGGTCATAAAGGAAGCTGGTCTCAACCAGGGGGGTGCATCCTGGGAAGTGACATGAATTAGGACCTCAATTACCAAGTGGCAGGTCCTGTTGGTTACCTTGTCTTGATACCCCTAATGCTCAGCAGAAATAGGACTAATCAGGGCCGGGGTTGTAGCTCAGTGGTAGAGTGCTTGCCTAGCACATGTGAGGCACTACTGGGTTCGATCCTTAGCACCACATAAAATAAAGGCATGCTTTCCATCTACAACTACAAAAATATTTTTTTTTAAAAAAACCAAAGAGGACTAACCAGGAACACACAGTATTTGGGTTCCCACCCGAGTTCTGTCTTAAAAGCCAAACAACACATTCTTCAAGTCCCCAATTTGCTCTGTGCCTCAATTTCCTCAACTGTAAAATGGGAATAACTGCTCCACCCAATTTATAGAAATTTCATGAGCATCAACTGAAAGCATGTATGTAAAAAAACAACTATAAATATGATGTAAATACAAGATATGATTTTAATACATCTTCGTCTCATTACAAAATACATGCCCATTGTAGAAAATTTGGAAAATAGAGTCAAGGATGAAAACCTCAAGATAAATATTTGATCTGTCTTTATGGTCATTCTTTCTTTGCATATGTGTGTATATGTCATTTTGAATAAACACCAAGAGCATACTACATGTCGCCTGCTCTTCTCTTGGCTATAGATCATGAACCTTCCCCCAAGTCATTAGATCGTTTTTCTACAACATGGTTTTCAGAGCAGCAAAGTGTTCTGTAAGATGTTGTCATTTTACCTTCAGAGCCCATTACTTCCTTCATTAGCAGGTTGAGAGAGAGTCGAGGGAAGTCCCCAACTGCTTTCTCCCTGGCACTGGGCCCAAGGACACTGCCCACACACTCAAACTCTAAAGTTCCAGGTTCCTAAAAGCCATTGCCTGGATGCCTGTTAGCAAGCCAAACTGTGAATGAGAACAGCCCCGGGGGCTCACCTGATCCCACCCACCTGTGCAGTCCCATCCCTGCTATTAAGCCAAGGCCAGGTGGCAGCTTTGCACATTTGATAGGACTCAGGAGCAGTAATGGGTAAGGATTGTGCGTGGGTGGAATTCCCCAGGGTGTGACCGTCAAGCTCCTCTTTCCAAACCACTCACAGGCGGGTTATTTGGGGAAATAGCCCCCTTTCTTTGTTAAGCTCCACTGGACTTTAATATTTTCAAAGTTCAGGGGGACCCAGACCTCCGAGTCACACTTCTGCTGAATTGGTTTTCAGACTGTGCCACTTTAAACGTGATTCAAGAAAAATTACCGGAGCCTCCACTCCATCTGTCTCTGGAAATGGTCTTTGTGCTCAGATCATTTGCCAGCGACACTCCATCTCCACAATTACCTCAGCTATTTTATCTTTATCTGTCTGGAACACTGAAGGGGAAGCAGTCGCAGATAATGCTGTTAAGAGGCTGGTCGTGTGCTCCAGAGAAGAGAATACCCCCGGGCTGCACTGGGGGATCAGCCTCCGTCTCTCCTGGGACTTTAAGTACAGTGAAGGGGGAGGCCAGTGAAATGGCTGAATCAGAATAGGACAGCGTCCCTTATAGACTAAGGGATGGGACTGATCCCTGGCCCTCATTTCACTGTCTCTTGATGTGCCTCCCGGTTCTCAGAGGGCCTTGTGGATAGGAAGGTATTTTAGCAGCCCTCCGGTACCGGTGTGGCTTCTCTGCTCCTGGAATTCTGCGGTGGGTGAAGCTCTAGCCCGCCCCGAAAGTCCAGAGGGAAGAGCAAGGATCAGAGAGCTGGATGCCAACCTGCCTGAGCTCTGCGGGTGGATCCTCCTACCCCCTACTGTATGCACAAACTACAGACACCCGGACAAGAGAGCGCTCTCTGGCGCCTTCAGGGAGATAAAATATCAAAAGATAATGAGCAAAACCAGGCAGTACATGACAAGTTCATAATAACAACTGGCACTTATTGGGCTCTTACTGTGTGCAGGGCATTCCCATTAAGCACTTCATCACGTTTTCTTATTTACTCTTTGTAACTGTGCTACGAGGTGGTACCTGATGAGCTTCATTTTTCAGATGAAGACACTGAGTTATAATAGTGAGATTAAACAACTTGCCCAATATCACACAAGCTGCAGATGCAGCCGTAGCGCTTGCCTTGTAAGAAGGCACTGCTGCTTTGGAAGAGAGCCCAGACCTGCATTTTTTTGGGGGGGCGGGGGTACTGAGGGTTAAACCCAGGGGTGCTTTACCACTGAGCCACATCCCCAGTCCTTTGTATTTTTTTATTTTGAGACAGGGTCTCACTAAGTAGCTTAGTGCTGCCCTAAGTTGCCGAGGCTGACCTCAAACTTGCAACCCTTCTGCCTCAGCCTCGAGAGTAGTTGGAATTACGAGTGGGTACCACGACCCCCAGACCAGCCCTGCTTTTGCTAAAGCTGATCCATTGGCATTTCCAAGAGCCAGGAGCAGAAATCCAGAAAGAACAGGCCTAGGAGTTCCCGTGGATGGAGAACTCAACTGTCAGTCAGTGCCCATCTTGCTTGAGAAGCACACCCTTGTATCAAGTCCAAAGTGTGCTCCTTTCACTATTCTCTCCTCTTCTCCCTGTAGAGTGAGGCCTTCTCTTTCTTTCTGTTCCTTTTCCCTTTAAAATGAGATTCCATTTCCTCCACCAAGTACTGGGCCAAAACCAGCAGGAATTCTAACCACGTGGACCTGGGGAGGGTCCTGGGAGTCTAGCCCGGTCATTGCCCAGAGAGGAGCCTGGATCAGATATGATCCAGGAAGTCACATAAATTTAGAATAAGAAAGGGAGCAAAAAGAGCCCGCGACAGGACAAGACAGAGGGAGTCAGGCAGAAACAGGAAACAAGCATGAGGTCTAGCCTGGGCTGCGTCCCCCATCCCCACCCACCAAGGCTCTGAGACAAGGCTGGGTGGGTGTGGCTTAGTGGGGGGTGATTCTGAGGACCCGGAACGGGGAGTGCTGAACTGAGACAAGGAAAGGAAGGAAGCGAAAACAGGACATGTTAAAAACAGGTTTGCCATTTGGGGCAGTTGGGGCTCCCTCAAACTGGGGAATTCTGGGAGCCTATGCAGTACGTATCTCAGAGTTGTCCTAATGAGGGTTAGGAGCTGGGGTATCCACCCTACCTCCTTCTCACTGATAGTCGAGGGCCGTTCCCATGAGTCCTAAGCCCCAGCCCCATCTGCTTGGGCTAAGCAAACTCTTCCTGCAGCTCCAGGAAGTCCACAGGCCTGCAGATAAAATCCCGGTTGCTTGTGCACAGGGAAGGTCAGAGCCAGAGCAAACAGCAACTGGAGGAAGGACGAGAGGGTAAGAACACAGCAAAACCCAGGACTGTGAGCTACAGGGGCTCCTGGCTGATGACCTGGTGACACAGAGATAACCAGGCTGGGGGGCAAGGGTCGAAGCCTAAGGGCAAGTTGCTCGGGTTTTCTGCCCCTCCCAGACCTGCTCTATGGTTCCTCCCCTATCCCAGGAATGAGTTGGCCTCCAGCCTGGGCCAGACTCCAGGAGAAGGCTCCTGCAAGTCCTTCGCTCCCTACCCCAGTTTGCACTAAGTCCCAGCCGCTTGTTCTGTGACAGAGGGCCGGGTGACTGCTGATCCTCCATCCTCTCCAGTCGAGAGCCACAGCTTGACACGGTGACAGTGGCACAGAGCCATCGCTCTGTAAATAATCGTGGCTGGGGTGAGAGGTGAGGAAGCCAACCTGAGGATCTGAGACAGACACCTGTAATCTCACCTTCTGAAAAGCCCAGACCTTCAAATGGAGGTGCTATTTCAATTTTCTCACTTCCCTTCTTCTCTAACCTCAGACAAAGGGGGAATAAACCCTCCTTGATTTGTAGGCTGGGTTCTTTAAAGAGACAGCTTGTTCTTTTCTAAATTTATTTTTTCCTTTTCCTTGGGCCAGACACCAGGGACCTAAAACGGGACTTCAGTACCTTGGTCAGATGGCTCAAAACGCAAAAGTGACTGTAGGGAATATTGTACTACCAATCCATCTTTCCTATGAATCCAAAAGTCAAATAAGTCCACGGAGGGCTTTTTTTTTTACCCTAGAATTTCAGGCTCCCTGAGGGCTAATTTCTCTGAAAGCTGCATTAAACTAATAGCACCATAAAAGGCCCATTGTGAGATGTAATTGGTTTGCAGGACTTTCCTATAAAAATAATAAAAAGACTGCCAAAGGCAGTTTCCAAAGGTCAATTATCTTTGTGTGGCTTGAGTTGAGTGGAGGTCAGTCCCAGAATTCCATTTTATAGACATATTAATCAAAATGGGGCCTGCCCTACCCATCTGACCCCATCAACTAGGAGGCAAGTCACAGGTTCCACCCTTATGCTGATTGCCAAGAGGGTGCTGTGGGCTCCTCTTTTCCCAGGAAAAGACTGGCCCATCGTCACCAAAATGAATGCAGAGTTAGATGCTGAAAATTTCAAGGCGGAATAAAAGGCAGAAGAGTTGTGTCTTAAGTACAAGGAGGAGAGGATAACTCGATGAGTCAAGCAGGCCAGGGTCAGGCAGTGCCCTTATTGACTAGGTTAGACAGGCCCCATCCCAGGAAGCTGGAAAGCCCATTAGCCATGACCCAAACCAATTCAACTAGCATAAGCCAAAGTAAAGTTAGTTGGTAAATGTAAGTGGGCATCTTAAGGATGAATGGATCAAAGGAATCAAACAACATCAACTGTACTCTTGCTCTCCACGCCCCCCATTTCTGCACCGTTAGTCCCTGCTCGCAGACAAACTCATTGCCACGCAGCAGGCAAGAAGGCATGGGGCTGCCCTCGTGGGTCATCTCCCCTGCTGAGCTACCTCATTATAAAAGGAGACTCCTTCCCCTAGTGTCCACATGGCAATCCAGGAGGAAACTCTGGTTAGCCCTCTGTGGATCACATTCCACCCTGGACCTATCTTTATATCCAAGTGATTGCAAGAATATGATTTGCTGAGATTGAGGTCAAATGCTCATCCCTGTCACTAGGAGATCTGGAGAAAGAAGAAATGCAGCATACTTCACAGTTAACTTGACCACATCAAGTAAGGGGAAAAGAGGTTGACCCAAGGACAGGATGCTAGCAAACCAAAGCCTATCTTCCCTAAGAAAGCTAGCCAGCTCCAAAATATACCCTATCAGCCTAACTTAAGGTGTCTTGATTCCAATTATCCAAATATTCCATTGATCAATCTATCCTTCCATCCATTCACCCACCTATCCAACCATTTCTCCATCTATCCATTTAACCAGCAAAAGACTGTTTGAAATAAGTTTTCCTGCTTCTTGCTCCTATTTAAAACAAAATTTGAAAAATAATTGCTCTTGTAGGGCCTCCAGTCTTAGAGTGTGCAAGACTCAATAAGAATACAGCAAAGTTTACAAAAATACACCTAAATATTAACAATGGTTATCTCTAAGTGGTATGCATGACTTCTTTTGTCCCTTTACTACATATCACATTTTCTAATCTTTCCACAATGAAAATTTATTGCTTATGCAATTTTACAAAGAAAACAATAATGATAAAAATCCTCTCAATCTCATTACTCAGATTCTACAAGCACCAGGCAACTCTTCAGGGACTTAACTTGGTTTCCAAAGTCAATTTGCTACTAAAGAGAGAATGGGCTAAACATTCAAAATACTCAATGACTATGCTTGCTTTTAATAATAATTATACTCTGCCATGCTAGTTTATCCAATCTTTTCTAGGTCTTGGATACAAATTTTCAACTCACAAGTTGCCAGCCCATCAGCTGGCCTCTCATTGGCCCACTCAGTGTCAACATCGTAAGGCCCTGAGAGATGACAGTGTCTGCCTACTCACCATAGCCCTGCTGTGACTGGCCACATCTGGGGTGAGCCACAGAGCAAATGCTCATTAGCAGCTAAGCAAAAGCCAGTGCACTTCCTCTCATATCCAACAGGGGGTGCTCTCTCGATGCCGTCAATGCTGTCCACACTGAGCCTGAAAGGAAGTGTCATTCCTGGGAGCAACTGCAGAAAATGTTCCAGCCAGGGCCAGGGGCTCCATAGTCATTTCCGTATTGGGAATAAAAGTGGAATTTTATCAGACCTTTGAAATAACTTAAACTTAGATCTTAATGTTTCAAATAGAATCAAAGGGCCTGGGTATCATACAGTACTTCCTATGGAGTCCTTTGTCACACAGGTATGGCGGTCCACATGCATGACCGTCAAAAGTATTTTAAGCTTCTAAATTCAGAGTCATCTAGAAGAGGTAGGATTGCTGGCCAGATAAGGAATAAAATTTTGAAAGGATGTTGATGCTTCTTGGATGTGAAACTGTGGAGTGAACGAACACCAGGTTACAAATATAATATTCACAGGGACTCTACATCAAATCTGTTTCCCAGGGAAAATGGCTATTACTCAAAAACATACTAACATTTACCATCCCTCTCCTATGATTTATCTGTGTAATTTCAAGAAGTTCCTTCCAACAAACCTACGAGTTTTTGAAGCCTTTTGGGAAGTTAATGAACAACACTAACAACTGGAAGAACCTGAGTTTAGCCCCAAGTGTGTCCCATACCTCCTTCCAGGACACCTTTGTGCTTTTCTCAGCAATGCCCCAACTCTACCCACATACAGCATGCCCAGCAGGAGTAGGCACCCCACTGTGATAAACTCATGCAGTGTCCCAAGTACCATGCTCTCTGCGTCTGCTAACACTCAAGGTGTAGAAAATTCCAAATGACACCAGGAACACACGAAGTAGAGTTCATTTGAACTTAGCTCCCTTGAAAGAGGGGAGTCAATTTAACTTGAAGGGCCTCACTTCCACTGCAGAGAAAGCAGCAGCTGGGCAGTGGGTTCTGGGTCAGCTGAGCCATTTCTGGCTTAAATACCACCTTTCCAGAAGAAATTCCCAAGAGTGTCAGGTGGGCATACTTCTAAACTTGGTGTTAAACATCAACAGGGAAATAAACCCTGTAGCTATAAATCCCATAAGAAAATAGTAAAAGTGTCCCTGTAGATAACAGCATGGCACATCAATGTTTCCAGAAAAACAAATGTAAGTTGCTGCTCACCTTAAAGAGGAACTGGTGACAGATTCACTCCAACCACTTTGCCGAGCCCTTCATATTAGTGCTCAGAAAGTTCCAGGGCCCAGGAGCCTGTTTTCAGATCCCACTTTCTGAGAGGGGTGCCAACCAACCTGGGTTTATTTCTTCTAATGCTCAGAGTAGGGAAAGTGCAAATCTTTCTTTAGAGGTTTATAGAAAACAAGACTGGCTTACTGAGAATATGGCTTTTTTTGTTGTTGTTCTTTACAATAACAAGAGGATTTGGATACACACTTGGGTTTATGAAGTATAAATCCTGTTTAAATCTGTAGAAGTTAAGATGGTTCTTTGGAGAAGAAAGCAGCTCCTGACTTGAATTGCACTCAGCAATATTCTTTGTTGTTGCAAGATATTGATAAATCTCCAGGTCTTCAACAAGGGAAGTCAAGAATAGGAAACTCATTTCAAATCATATCTCAGGTAGGCGTCTGAGCTGAAATAAGATGAAAGTCATTAATTTTTTTTTCCTATTAAGCCACCAAGCACAAGTGGAATAGTTCTCTGCTTTCCTTGTTTCGACTGAAATCTGTTAAGCACACGAGCCAAGATTCCCCTTCCAAATCTTCAGAGAACTGCCCAAAATTGTTCTTTTCCTTTTTCCTTAACAAAAACAACAAGGTGTGAACAAAAACCGTCATTTAACATGGTAATTAGTACAGGGAGACATAATTAGCTTCTGTGAACATTCCTTTCTTGTCTCAAACATAACTGAAGCCAAGGAGGTTCTTGTCTACATATTGCTGTTAGGGTAATAAATGCACATGATGGATAGATGTGTTCTACCTCTCTCAACTTGGTAACGTGACATCTCAAATTAATTTCTAAATGATTTCCCAAATCCTCTTTATAGATAACAAGAGCTGGGGAGACAAAATGCTAGCTCAGGCAAATCCTCACATCTGTAAATATAAACAGCCTGATGCCAAGCCTTGCTTGACTTTCTGAAACATAACAGAAACGTGGGCAACTCCAGCAAGACTGCCCAAAGGTGACCCTGCAACTCAGGGCCAAGCTCAAACAAGCTTGATGGTAACAGACAGTTGAGTTCAGGTATTTACCCTCCAGTACCAAAAAGCACACCACAAGCAGCCCAGGCAACACCCAGAACAGGGTGAAACCACACCAGCAGTAGGCTGCGTTCAAATGAGGTCATGCAAACTGCTCGAGACTTGGCTTTGCTTTTATTTCATGAAAGCCAAGGTTGTTTGATCAGAAAATAAAGCTGAGGCTGTGGTTCGCTGGATGGTAAGCATGCTGCCCCCTCTGACTGCCCCATCTGATCAACCTCCTGTTGTCCACGCTTCTTCCATCTCAAACAAGATACAAGTTTCTTGTCTTCCTCCTACCTTTGCCCCACACCCTTTTTCTCCTACCTCTCCGTCCATTTCTCACCATCTTCTGTAGTTCACATACTTCAGTTGATTCGCTGCAGTCTGGTATTTTTTAACATCAGGAGTTTTAATGAGGTCTTCCCACATATAATCAGTTATTAGGTACAATTACTTCTTTATGAGTAGAATTACCATTCATTCCATCAAGTCTATTAAATTCTTCAAGAAAATGAGGTTGCATAATATTTGTGTTGGAAGTGCTTCCCCGATGTCTCTGCTCCAAGTTTTCTCCAGTGCACAAATCCTGTCTTTGATAACCCTGATCCATGATCTTCTCCTCCCACTCCACTTAAATACTTAGAAAGTCACCATATGTGAGGCAGCCTTCTGCATTGCCAGTCTGAAAACATCTGTAGAAAGTTCTACCTTACAGTTGCTGGAGACTGTTTCCTAGATTCAAGTCATAAGAAACAGGGGAAAATGCCATTCCCCTTCTGAGCTGGTAACCCCCCAACCAACAGGGAATAGTGATCAGCGGAGTGTTGGGCTCAGATAGTCACAAAAGGCAAAGATCACACTGGTAGGCTACAAGGGACTAAGAGGAACCAGAGAGCAGCTCGTTCATGGGCAGTAGCAATGAGTTGGCATCATGTGACCATTGTCATAGATGAATGACGATCCAACACTGCCAGATTTTTTCAACCTACAAGAGAAACCTTCCATCTGGATTTGTGTGTGAAATTTCTCTGTTTTTGAAAGCTGGCAATCAAATCTGAAAATAGATTTAAACATGATGTAGGCCAAATAAAACACATCTGCAAGCAGGACCCACACCACAAAACATGAGTTGGAATCCACTTCTCTCAAATCTTCTTTTCTATAATCTGGAGGTGTGGTGGTTCTTACGACAATGATGAGCTTTGTTTGGAACCCATCTTTATTACTATTGCCCTACACTCTGGCCTGCAGGAGTGGGTAAGTGTGTTGCTGAGAGCATGTATTTTCAATTTATCTGGATGTTTTCTTTTTTAAAGCATTTCAATGACACTATCTCCCCGCCAAAAGGCTGTCTGCAAAAATACAAGTTAGATGACTCTAAGTTATTTAAGTAGTAAGCCAATATCATTAGCATATGCTTATGTGTGGCCTTTGGAAATTTATTTAGCCTCCCTCAGTCTCAGTTTCCTCATCTGAAACAGGATAAAAAGTATCTTCTTTGGTGGAATTTAATCACTACCACCCCTTTCCAGGTGAAGGTGTTGCCAGAATTAGTGACTTGCTTTCAAAGAATAGGAAAAGAGTGGGGAAAGGGGAAATTGTAATTTTACAGTGGAGAAACTTGACTGATACTACCTGAACCAAAAGATAAAGGTGAGCACCACCAATGGAGTCATGTGGCCATCACAGATCTCCTGAAATGACAACCTTGACAAGTAAGGACTTTGGGGTATGAGGAGGGTGCCCAGGAGGTGAGCCAGTAGGTGGATACAATCCAAAGGACTGGTGGGTGGTACCGCTGGATGGTCCATCTTCACACACACAATGATGTTGAAAAGAGAAGAATAATATATGAAAGTAGTAATGCAGTGTGAGTGTGGTTCCCATCCCACAGATCGTCAACCTCAAGAGGGTGGTGCATGTGATATTTAACAAGAAAAAGGTCTCCATTCAGGAGGGCTACAGGGAAGCAGAGGCCAGCCAGGTCTCCATTAGGACAGGAGAGGAAGGGAAACTTCCACTCAGAGGAAAGTTCCATATGAGAATATATGGAAGTTTGCTGACCATGAGGAAGAGTTCAGAGGGCACAGAGAGGAAAAGGTAGGATCAGGAAGACTGGAATAAACTATGATGTGGGGCATAGTAGGATTAATCACAAAGCTTATTGGTTCAAGCCTTGCCTCTAGAAATCAAGTTCTGTGACCTAGGAGGTGGCTTCTTCACTCTGTAGTGATGCTCCGTAGCATGTGAACAGGGGTTTCTCCCAGCAGGTACTGTCTGGAAAGCAGTGATGCTCAAGTCTGACTGAGCACCAGAACCTCTGGGAGCTTTAAAAGTTCCTGATGTCCACACCACATCCAGGCCAATGAAATCGGGATCTCTCAGGAGGGACTCAGACATCAGTATTATCAAAAGTTCTACAGGTGATTCTCACATCCAGACAGGTTTGAGGATGTAAATACCATTCCCAAAGATTATGGGGTGTGTCCAGATATCAGGGTTTTTAAAGTTTCTGAGATGGTGGCTATTACTGCTATTGTTACACTTACTAAATTCCCTGGCACCGTCATAGTGGGAAGGAAGAAAGGGACTTTTTGTTCAAGTCATCGAAAAGAACAGTGTTATTTTGGAACCAGAAGAAAGAGTTCCTGGCATTCTGTCTAATATGAAGTATAAAAAAGACTGATCACTTATGTGAAAGAGACAGAATTGACACAATATACTTTAATAGCCATCCAATCTTTTAATATCTATTTAAAGAGCATAATGTAAAGCCTCATAACCCAGGGAAGATTCTTGACCACAGCCATTCAGATAAGTTAAGCAGCTTCTCTGATACTTATTACCCATTCACCTGACCATTTAGAACAATATTTTAAAACTTCCCAGGCTATCTTTAGGAGCAAGGAGGTGACTCCGAGATAATAATAAAGCTGACATTCATTGAGCACCTACCACATACACTGTGCAAATATCACTTTTGTTTTCCTGTAATCATCATAACAATTCTATGACAGGGGTAGTATTATACCCATTTTACAAATGAGAATCCTAAGGCTGAAGAGGCTGTTTAACTTGCTCAATATTAAACAGCTATAATCGAAAGGGTGTGGGTTGAAATTAAAAAGTGATATTTGCTTGCCTACGTTCATTGCAACACCATTCAGAGTAGGCTACAGAGTCAACTGAAGTACCCACTGATGGATGGGTGAACAAAGAAAATGGTTCACATACACATGGAACACTACTCAGTCTTAAAAAGGATGGAAATTCACCATTTGCAACAATATGGTTGAAACTGGAGGATATTACGCCAAGTGAAATAAGCCAGGCACAGAAAGATAAATACCGTATGATCTCATTGAACTTGTAGAAGTAGAAAGTAGAACAATGGTTTTACCAGGGCTGGGGAGGGCAGGGAAAGGGAATGGGGAGATGCTGATTCAAGGGTACAATGTTTCCCTTAGACAGGAGGAATAAGGGTTACGAGCTATTGCACAGCAGAGTGACTACGGGGGAAAAAATGTAGACTTCAAAAAAATTGAAATGAATCTCAGTTTGACCCTCATACCATACATAAAAATAACTCCAAATGAATCATAAATATAAATGTAAAAGCCAAACCCATAATAAACTTTTAGAGAAAAATACAGACAAAAAAATCATGACGATCTCATAGGAGGCAGACATTACTTAGGACAATAGAAGTACAAGGCACGTAAGAAAAATAAGAATAACTAGAACCATAATAAAATTTAAAATGTCTGCTCTTCAAAATACATGAAGAGGTATTCAAAATAATGAAAAGGTAAACCACAGGCTGGGGATGTAGATAAGTAGTAAAGCACTTGCCCAGCAAGTAGAAGGCCCTGGGTTCAATCCCCAGTACCACCAACAGAAAATAAAAAATAAATAAGCCACAAACTGAGTGGTTTGTTGTATGCACACTATGCAAAGAACTTTTATAACCTAAAAAGAAAATTTTAAAATGAACTAGAGATTTGAAAAACCTGAAAATAAGACTTATGAACAACCAAAATCACATGAAGAGAGGCTTAACATTTATTAGTCATCTGGAAATAGAAATTTAAACTACGTTGAGATATCAACATCTATCAGTTAGAATGACATAAAACACTGCCAAACACTGACCAGGATGCAGAGCAACTGGAGTCCATACGTTGTTGGAAGAATGTAAAAGGGTACCATCAGGGAAACAGTCTGGCAGTTTCTTATCAAGTTAAATGTGCCCTCTCCCTTTGATCCAGCAATTCCATTCCTTGGTATCTACCCAAGAGAGAGATGCACATAGACACATGCCCACATAGAGACCGGTACATGAATGTTCATAGCATCTTTATTCATCCAAGCTAAAAAACAGAGGCTACTCAAGTTCCCATCAACAGGTAAAATAAATAGTGTTATTTCCATATAATAGAATGTTACTCTGCAATAAAAATGACTGAATTGTTAATACACACAAAAACATGGATGAATCACAGAAAGCACTGTACAACCTGAAAATAAAGCAGACACAAGAGAGTACATAATGTATGATTCCATTTATATGAAACTCTAGGAAAGACAAGACTAATTTATAATCCTGAAAAACAGATCCACAGTTTCTGGAGCTGGATGGGGCTGGGGATACTGACTTGCCAAGGGGGAAAAGGGTATTCTGGAAGGTGAGTGCGGGGAATGATTCTGGCAGAGGTTACTTTGGCATATGCATTTGTCAAAACTTACCAAACTATACATTTATATATAAGCATGTGTATACTTACTAAAGGTCCAGAAGGATATACTTCCAAGTATAAAACAGTCGTATTTCAAATAAATATTCAAAATATTTAACTATTAAGAACCATAAGCACTGACCCGTCAGAACAAGTGGAGAGTGTGAACAATTGATACAGCCAACCCAGGAGAGCAAGCTGAGTGTTAATCAAGAAACCAGAAGTTCCAACGTGTGGTGGGATTAATGACGACCTTTTTTTTTTTCCTTTTGCTTATCTATATTTATTTTCTAATTTTCTGTAACAATCAGGTACTTTAAAATAAGAAAAAAAATCTATTTGTAATTATAAAAAAGAAGAATGGTACCCTGTTGATGCCACATTTCCTACTGTTATAAAATTCTAATGGATCACAAAACCCTAATGGAACTTTTAAATAATAGATATGAGAAATGGTATACTAAAACGGCATTGAATTAGAAGTTCAAAATGGATAATGCAATAAAAATATTTTCCACCTATTACAAAGAAAATGGTGAGATATATTTTAAGTTATGACAATTTTAATATTTTAAAATGCTCTCCCTTTGCTCCTACCCCATCCAGATCGCCACATAATTGATCATGTTTAAGGGAGCAATAGTATCTTTTCTTCAAATGGTCCCGCATCTGAAATGCCATCCCACTCAAAATTCATTATGGAGTATATTTTCCTGGGGTTCTCTTGTCCTAGGTCATCTTCAGAATCTTTCTGTGCAAATCAGGAAACCAAATGATAATTATCAACTCTGGGTAAATTTTTATAGCAGAATTACAGACGTGACAGGGAGAATTGCTGCCATCTCTTCCTAGTACAACTACCATGGTCTCTGTGGCTTATCACAGCAACAAACCTTTGCTCTGAGCAATTTTTCAGAGGTAAGCACAATAAAAACCTGGCTATAAGAGCAGTCGCTGAGAAGCAATGATCAGCAAATAATGACCAGGGAGTCCCCTTTATCATGCCCCTCTCTATTAACAGGGAAACCATACCAGCTCCCCACCAGCCCAATTGGGAGTCAATAGATGGTTTAGCAACAGGACTTCTTTATGAAACTCAGAAAACCCCAGGGTAAAATCATGCTACTGTACGATCCCCTAATGTTGATCTACAATGCAACTCAAATTTGTGATTTTAAAAGCACCTCAGCCCACTGCGAATTCACAGTTATCTTTAATGATTTGCAAATCTCAGTGTTTTTAACAGCTCTTTTTTGTCCATGGAAACACCTGCACCTAAACAGTTATTGCTTAGAACACCCTGGGCAATCGGGAGGTGGCATAAATGAGAGACAGTGACAGTACCCCGCTTCCCAGCCTTAATTCACTGCTCCTCCCTTTGAACATAAGCAAACCGCATCTACTCGAGCTCCCCATCAGCTCTCAGAACCCTCTTCCATCCTAGCTCCTGGGACCTCTGCCACAGCAGAGGCAGATCACCCTGCTCCATTACATGCAGGAAAAAAACAAGAGGGTGGCAGAGGCCACCAGGGTCTTTCCCTCTGCTGACTGGAGAAAGATCGAAAGCTCTGACTTCTGAAGGTGAAAGGAGCCAGATACAGAGACTCAGGCCTGTAATCCCAGTTACTGGGAAGGCTGAGACAGGAGGATTGCAAATTAGAGGCCAGCAACTTAGTGAGATCCTGTACTGGGAGAAAAAAATTGAAGCTCAAAGAGTACTTTGTCCCCAGATCATACTATAGAAAATATAGAGAATTTTTCATAAGGCACTTGATGTGCCATTTCTGGAAGATATTCAATTATAAATTATATTACAAAATCCAACTTCATCTAGACATTTTGGTGTCCTCAACCCTATAATGAAGATTAGACTCACTTTTATAGTTGATAGATTGTATATAACAACTGTCCCGACCCGCGGGACATCAACGCGGAACGGCAAACCTAAGAGAGAAGGAATGAAGGGACAAGAGACGCAGGGAGAGGCAGCAAGACAGGAATTCTGATCAAGCTGCAAATTTTTATTGTTCACACAGGGGTATTTATATGCTCAGGGAATGAGGGGTATGACGAGGTGCAGCCTGGTTGGCTGTGTTCTTCTATTGGGCTCCTGATAGGCTGCAAGTTCGCGCCGGCGGGAAGGTGAGGTTCCCAACGGCGGGAAGGTGAAGTCCCGGAAGAGAAGCAGTGACGGCACCATAGGCGCCATACTGTCAGAATTATCAACCAGGAGGGGGGAGGGGCGCTGCTGCTTATTGTAAAGGTCAGAATGTTCTCAGAATGAGAACTTCTTGGTCCCTGACAAACAACCTTTCGTCTCTAATTTCAAAACATTAGGCCTCTCTCACTAAAAAATAAAAATAAATAACAAAAAGGATTAGGTGCCTCTCATGTAATGATAACAATGGCAGATGTTCATTGAGCAATCACTGTGTGCCTGATATTGTTCTACACTTACATACGCTAACTCATTCATTCTTCAACCCTTTGTTACAATGAGCCAGGCTCTGAATCCAGAAGCAGTCTTCAGAGTCTTCACCATACTGAGATAAAGTCAAGAACCCCAGATTCCACTCCCCGAGAGAAGTGAACCCCTCATGAAGCCACCCAAGAACTCAGAATGAAGTTCGCTTATGGATCTACTTTGGAACATCTCTGGAATGATGGGGAAATCTTCAGTGCTGTTTCTTTTATCTAAACAGAACGTAGCTGGCTCGAGGAATATATCATCATTTTTTTTTTCAGAAATGGAAATGGCACTACTGTGATTTTTTAGATTCAGGCGCTCTTGGTAAATCCTCTAGGGGACCTTCACATACTTCCTATAATGCCCAATCACTGGTAGCACATGTCACCACAGGGTCACCATGTACGACGGAGGTTGCTCTCTATCTGCAGAGTTCCTTCACTGGGCCCATTTGGGAGAAGCAGCAGAGGATGATACTACCTGACCCTTACCACCTTCATTTCTAACATTCACCACCTGTAGACTTTGTCCAATTGCTGCCACCAAGCTGCAAGAACCTGCTTTGTCAGCAGGCAAGAGAACCAGAGGGTCCCTCCAGAGCAGTCCTTGATCAATGATTGACAGCATGGGGATATAAATACCCCAACTCCCTTAACCCTGATGGGGAGAACTCTGGGATGTTATGACATGGTCTCTAGAGCTCCCTGCAAGATGGAGCCAAAGTCTCCCATCATGGAACTGAACCTGAGATCACATCCTTGTTCGACCTCCTTCCCTTGCCTGTCTCATTTCCTCACTCTCTTCCTTGTTTTCCTGGGATGACCTCATAAAATATTACCTTCAGGACCATCAACATCTTTGGTCTGCTTCTGGAGACTCCCACCTGATAGAGGACACTGGCCAAAGGACATCCAGAGGATCCCCCTTCCCTATATAGTCTGAAAAACATCTTGGGTCATTAACATTCTTGTTTTCAAGGGGGAAATCTTGGTCCCTGTGTGCAAATGGAATGTTCTAAAGATCCACTGACACTGTTCTCGTTCCTCCTGAGTGATTTACTACTCAACAATTTTAAAAATTACAGAGATCAAGCTATTGTGAGAGAGGTGGCTGGTGTGTCCTCAGTGTCCTCACACAATGTGAAAAGGTGAACTGGTGCCCAAATAAATGTGGCTTTGACAAAAAGTAAACACAATGGGTTCAATGGGTTAAAATGTTGTCTGGCAGCCTGAGAGCCAAACGGATCCCAGTGCTGAACAACTCCATCCTCAAGCAGGAGGCCTAGAAAGGAGAATTCCGGATGCCAGCCCCACCCCTTCATTTCAGTCTTGGTTCCTCTGAATCAAATCCTTATGTTAAACATTTCTCAAGGTAGTTTTAAACTCTAATTAATTACATTCTCTACCAAAGCAAAGATCAGAATCTCTATAAAGGTTCTTTTTTATTTTTTATGCTTGTTTATTGGCATGTCTCTTTGGAATAGATTTTCCTACCTCAGGCCTGAAAAGACACTCCACATAGATATCCTTCTCAAAACATTTTTAAGTTCTTGAGAGTCTGCTCTTCTTTTTCACATCGTGCAATGACTTGTTGATGAGGAATAATTAAAAATATATTCTTAGTAATGAGAAGGAGATGCACTGCATCTCAAAAATATTTTAAAATATAAAACCTTCAAGGGTACAGATATCTATAATAAAGAAATGAAGATCCAAAGCTTCATTGATACAGAGTATCTAAATCTGGTGCATTTCAAATCAACTGATGTGGTTGCAACAAAAAGGTCTGCTTTGTGCAATATGGCAGCCTGATTGAATAGAAAAATGATCAGCCAATATCCACGGTCCAAGTGAAACATCTTCACTCTTCCATGACTATGATAGCTCCACATTCCTTTCCATCCTGGAATCTGGTCACCTGATTTCCCTAAATAAGTCTGATCCAAGGAATATAAAAGAGATTCTGCCAAAATGTTCCAGAGCAAATTTCATGAGCTGTTTAACCTGACCCAGCCAGCAGCTTCCAGTTAAGAATTTGTTCTGGATGTCTTGTTGAGGGGAAATCCACCCCCGGTAAAGCGAGGCCCTGTGGGTTTGGCCATTGAGATGATGTTGTCCATGGGTATTCTGTTCTTGTTTCTGTAAGAGAGGAGGTGAGAGTTAACTTCCTTAACATCTATTTCCTCTTCTAAGTTTGATATTCTAGTAAGTTCCAAGGGTTAGTTTGTCACCAGAAACAATGTTGATTAAAGTTTCTAGTTTTAGATGAGGTGGTTGTGTAAATCTAATTAGGTGTTTGCTGATAACAGAATCAGAGAACGACAATTAGATGTGAAATGTGCTCTCTAATGTTGATCTAAATATGGACAGAGGACCTCATTATCGCTCTAACACTGGGAATTCAGTGGCTTTCTGACTTGTAATCATCTTTCTGTTTTAAAAAACATTTGTTTAGTCCCAAAGATCAGTCAGAAGAATCTTTCTCTTGACTCAATTATAATGACAGATTCATCATTTATCCACTGGTACATTCCAAAGTTCTGGTGAAACTTATAAATGAGGTATCTTCATCAAAATCGGATATTTATAAAATAAAAATTTTCCCTTAACTCCAGACAAGCAACAGTTATTATTCGAAATAGCTTAAGATCCAACAAAAGTTGGGGAAGATAAATAAGTATTTTTTTAGAACAGATCAAAGGAATCATACCCCAAAATCTACAATGTGTTTTCCATATGAATCTCCTTTGAACACACACACACACACACACACACACACACACAGGCCTGAAGAGTTAGCTTAGATTTATACAAGTTCCCTATTGTGTCACTAAGGGTCTTACAGAAAACACCAATGGAATCCATTTTAAACAAAAATTAAGCAAATTAAACTACGACTAAAACCAAAATCAATTAGATCAGACAACTATGGATGATTTACCCTAGGGGAATGAATTCTGCCTTTTGGAAAAGAATCTAACTGGTACTGCAAACTCTAGACCAGCCGGGGGGCCTGGGGTGTGGGAGTCAGGAGCAGGAGGGGTGTAAGTGTGGACCAGCAAGTGATAAAAAGGGTGTTTGGGAAAAATGAGAGAAGGAAGAAAGGTAAAAATGATATGAGTTGCTATTTTATAAAGGGCATGTGTGGGGAGAACATCCACAGGGAGAAGTCTAAATTATTCCATTTGGAAAGATCCTGGAGAGGATTGGGTAATCAACCCAGCTGTCTCTTAGCAGAACTGATTTCATTATTGTGAAAAACCATCCTCCACAAATAGGACAAAAGCTTTATCCTTGAGTGGATCCAGCAAGGAGGGCTCCTCCATATACTTTGGCAACTTGTCTGGCTTGTGATTGGTCTTAACGCGGGCAGCGCCCGCTCCCCCTTCCCCAGCACTCTCTTGCCTTAAATAACCTAAATTTTCCTTTCTGAAGGAACTTAGGCTTAATGCTTCTGGCTTGGTCTAAGCTGACTAATGGGAATACTGTCTCCTTTGCATTATCTTTTAATGTATTTATAGACCATTATAATGACTCCCTGCAGCCTTCTTCCCTCCAGTCTAAACCTTCTCAGCACTTTCGTTCTTGCCTCTGCATATTTTTCTTCAGCACCTTAATCTTTTTTTGCTGTGCTCCTAGGAACTCGTCTGTCTACCGGTGGATGGGTCCCCCAACCAGATGGATCTACCAGTGGAACCCTAAGCAGGTCAGAGTGGCTACAAGCGGGTGAGCATTTAAACACAAGAAGAGGACCGTGCAGGAAAAGACTCCAGAGCAGCGTTCCTCAGTAGGTCTTTCTGCAGTAATGGAAAAGCCCTGTATCTAGCCCCTGGGCACATGTGGCTACTGAGCTTTTGACTTTTGGCTACAGCAACCAGGGAACCAAATTTGTAATCTGATTTAAGTGTGATTTATTTAAATTTAAATAACCATCAATGGCATAGGGCTGGGGCAGCAGTTCTAGAGGATGGGCCGTTGAGTAGGGCGGAGCCAGCAGAGAGGTCACTCAACATGTTGTGTCCAGTAAACAACCGGGTGGTCAGTAAGGTCAAAGAAGACGAAGCCAAATCCCAGAGCAAAGGCAGGGAATTGAACTAACTCTAGGAAGATAAATTACCATTTGGCCAAGCCAGCCATTGAGAACTGTGTCCTTTAGACCACTAGTCTTCAGCTAAGGTTTGTAAACCCTTGAAGATGAGTGAGAATGATCTGGTAGAAGGAAAGTATCGGAGATTCTACTTATACTTTTATCTTTAAAATTAAAAAAAAACTACACCTTATCAATAGTTGCAAAATGATGATAAGATCTGCAAGTAATTTGTAAATTAAAATATATCGGAGGTAAATTTAAAACTATTCTAAAAAAGTTTTATTTAACAATTCTGTATTGAATTGAACTGAAAGTTCAAGAATCTTTTACTGATCAGTGAGAACAATGAAAAAGCTTCAAGACCACTGAGCTAGTCACCAGCCTCACGTGGGAACTGGCCATGTTGACATTTTATATGCAGTGTCTCCATGTCCTCAGAGAAGCCTATAGTGTTGCTACTGCACTATTTGTTTAATTCACATCATGAATCTCAGTGATTCTCAAACTTCCATGTACATGAAAATCATCTGCAGGGCTTGTTAAATCATACATTTCTGAGGCCCAACCAGAGCCTGCTGGATCCAAATATCTGGAAACAGAGCCTGGGAACCTGTATGTTTTCTAAAACGTCACTCGAGATTCTGATTCCTACAGTGGCTAGCCCACACATTAAGACAGACATATCTGAATTACTGCGGTATTTTACTCTACCAAGAAGTTGGCATCTGCATGAGGAATGGGGGAATATTCTGATTTACAAGAAGGGCAGATTTTTACTGGCAAATGAATTTGCATCCAGTTACTTTATATGCTGTTTGCCACTAACAGATCATGGGCAGATGAACTCGAACCATATTTCACCATGTCCCTGAAACATCCATATGGATGAAATACCAAATATGACTTTCAACCCATCATATGAGTCATACAGAATTAAATGGCAATGCCATGCATTCAAAACGAGTTTCAAACCTGTTGATTCATACACACGCCCCAGCCTCCACCCCTCACCCTGGAAACAGGCAAATGATAATAACAAAGAGAGGGAAGGTTTACTTCTGAACCCCAAAATGTTAACCTCACATTTGCATTGTCATCAGCTAGGAAAAGACAAACTCATGTCAGCCCCACCACAGATACTGAAGTAAGTCAGTAGACAGGAGATCTTTCAGAGACAGTTGATCTAAAATGTAGAAACTGTTAGAATCACAGTGGTAGAGCTGTGTTATTTAAAAGAACGGCTTTACTAAGCTCTGCTCCCTTGGCAAAAGTGTATGTGGTTTTAATTGCAAATATGTTTCAGCCTGTACAAGGCTGATTTTGAACCACATTTGCAAACATAGTCATGGTTGGTTATCTCCATACTGTGATGGAGTGTGGGGGCCGTCATAGTATGCTCCCCTGTGCCATGTTGGATCCATAGGTGAGCAGATATTAGTGGATCCCTTTTAGGGTCCTAAGTAGAGCCCTCAGGATTGGATGAGACACTGATCTTGCTCTGATCCAAACTCAGCGTCCTGTGTCCCAGTGTCCTGTGGAATGTCATTTGTTCATCCTGCAACTTAGTTTACCCTAAAGAAAGCTGCAACTCTGTGAGTATTCACCAAATATTGTCTTATGAGCAAATAATCAGCACAACGAAATTAGAACATTTGACTAATTCTTACTTCTCCATGAGTTCTTTACGTTTCTGAGCCAGGTATTTCTTCTTTAAATTCATCAGTTCATTGCCAAGTTTCTCGATCTCATACTTATATTCTTGGCTCTGTGACTCATACATATTCAATTCTGAAGACAAAACCTAACACAGCAAATAAAGCAGCATTAGCCAAAAGATCCCAAGTGAGACGACATCCTTTTCTGAAAAACCTTTTTAATTTACCTCGGTGGAGCTAAAGCACAAAACAATGCCCAGATTTAACAGGTAATCTGCATGCTTCCCAGCATGAGTCCGTGACGGCGTCAACACCTGGCTGAGGGATGAAGGCTCAAGGCTCATAATCCAGTAACAAACTTAAATGAGATGTCATTCCCCTGATTAAAAGGAGAACTCTGCAGAAACATTCAAACTGGCTCAGATGGATGGTATGTGTTTCAAGGAATACTGTGATTGGACACAGAAAAACTCCCAGACACATGGTCTAAAACTACTTTTAAAGCCTTAAAAAAAAAAATAACTTCAAGAAAAATATCACTAGGGAATGTGATTCATTAGAAGATTATGTTAAGAATTCTTTGTTTTTTTTTTTTTATTTGGGGATTGAACCCAGGGGTGCTTAACCACTGAGCAACATCCCCAGCCCTTTTTATATTTTATTCAGAGACAGGGTCTCCCTGAGTTGCTTAGGGCTTCCCTAAGTTGCTGATCCTCTCACTCATGATCCTCCTATCTCAGTCTCCCAAGCTGCTGGGATTACAGGCGTGTGCCACCGCACCCAGTAAGAATTATTCTGAAATCATCCTGCCACCACCAACTAGGCAAATTTATGTGTTTGGCAAGGTCATTCTCCCAAATGCCTATGACCTCTTTCCTGTGTACTTTGGAGCTATTGATAGTTCTCCCTTCATTGCAGCACTGGGACCCTTACCTCTAAGAAACAGAGCCGCGACATGTGCACAGGAGAGCCCAGCGTGAGACAGGCTGTGATAAGAAGCCAGCCTGCCCACCGCCCACGGCTATGTGCAATAAATGTTGCTGGTCTCATGCTGGACAAGAGTAGAAACTGACATGTCCAGACTGGACAGAAAGCATGCCAGAGCTAGGTGTGCTTCCCACCAACTCAAGCCAGGAAAGGCAGCCTCTTGTTCTAAGGGGCATGCAAGAGATGCCATTTATTTTTCCTCTTGCTCACTGTTTTAAAGATCTGCATAAAAGGGAGACATTCACCTTTTGGGTGTTCATCTGCTTCCCAACTCTTTTCTTCTTTGTTTCTGTGAAAATGATTCTGACTTCACTCTCATGAGCTCAAGAATGTGGTTTTCATGTTGGAAGAAAACCTATCTCAATAGTTAAATGTCTAGAAACAAAGATCCTATTTCTAAACAATGATTGAGGAATTTCCTTGGAGTCCAGATAATGGTGTTGAGCTGTTCAGACATCTGGGGTACCACCTCCTTGAGAATATTTCATTCTGAGCAAAAACATGATTTCCTGAGATAAAGGGTTAAAGTAACTGAAGGTCCGTGTGAGAGCCATCCAGAGCTAAGTGAGGATAAGACATGCACTTTTCTAATCTACATTCATCCCGAGAAAACAAGAAAATAATTTTCTATTTTTTTTAAATATTCAATTGTTTCAAGGAACAAAAATATTCAAAAACATACGCCTCATGCAAAAAACTCAAATTATGTCTCAGAATATTCACATGAAATGAACATTCAGAGTAATCTGGAAATCAATGTTCTAATTAGACTTCTGTTTCTTCTGCCCTTTTTACTAAAAGGACGTTATTATACAAAGTCCTACTTTTGAAAGGCTAGTGCTCTATCAGTAGGGTGGCATCTATTTTACCCCAGATACAGAAACAATGACGATTACCCTCACTGGGGAGGTAAGGACCAGAAGGTCAGTGGGTGGTGCTGCATCGTGTGACTGTGTGTGGGTGCAAAACTTCCCTGGCACACCAAGAACATGGAATACTTCCTTAGGGGGTAAAGCTCAAAACATCCTATGAGCACAGATGATTTTTGAGAAAACTTACAGAAGGCATGTAGAATAGTAAAATAGCCCATCTCCCCATCTGCAGCTCTTCTGTCAGTCAGAAGGGAATTATGCTAACAAAATTCTTGCATGATTTTATGTCCCTTTCATGGATACTCATCTGACACAGGGTCATGAAGCAAGGGCATGGGTGCTGGGGAGGAGCCTGCGCTTTGAGTTCATTTCCGCTGGAACAGCAGAAACCTGCTTTGGCATGGGGTTCAGCTTCAGTTGTTAAAGGTCCCCACTGGTCCTTTCCTCCATTCAAGTTCTCTAAATCATCTTGCAATTATACACATAAACCCTTTCCCCCCAAATTTCCATTCCATGGCTTTCATCTTCTCTTCCCCCGACTCTTTACCCACATGCTTATCTACTTCTGGAAATAGAGAATCGTGGAGTTCAATGAGCTCTAAGAAAGCAGATCTGGATAGAGCGTGGCATATGGGAGACCAGCTCACTGTGCCACTGCAGTGGACAGGTCCAGGTGTGTCCCTTAAATGTAGACACCCTCTGACCAGCCAAGATCAGAGCCTGCCACTTACTTTAAGCTGCTTGGTCTTCTCCCGCAAGGTGTGCCGGTAGATCTGGAGCTGTTCCGCAGCTTCAGGGCCTGGCTGCCGGGCCAGGATGTGCTTCAGTTCCACGTACAGTTTCTCCTTTTCCTGGTGGAGAGCATAAGCCCAGAGCGGGGATAAACAGTCATGCCAAAAAGGGAAAGCGACTTTCCCAGGCCCTGGGGATGCTTTGGGGCCTAACTACATTCAGCATGAGTCAAACCAACCCATATCCAGGGCCCAGGATATGCTCAGTACTTGGAAACAAATAACAAGACAAATGAATAAGAGAAAGTCCCTTTCTCTACCTGGACACAGGGTCACATGACTGAGATCTCAGCAAAGTATTGTAACCAATGAAAGCAGGCAGTAACTGGGACTGAGTTGCTGGGGGAGGTTTTGCAAAAATGTCATGTGAGTGTCCCCTCTAAACACAAGTAGGAGTTTCCCCCAAGCTAAGAGAGAAAAGAACTTTTTAGGCCAAAGTTCTGTGATAGGACAGGGCTACAGTGGGTCCAGCTTAGGCCAGAGCATAGGGCAAGAGCAGGTGAGAAGTGCACAGGGTGAGACCAGGCTGTGTTTGGGACCACATCCTTCAGGCTACTGGACACCAAGGATGAGCTGTGCCTCCATTTGTCTTTGGAAGAATAAGTCTAGAGGGCAGAGACTGTCTGGGGCCCAGCACAAGCAGAGGATGAAGATAGCTGTCTCTCAAGCACTGAGGAAGGAAGGGAAGCACATATGAAGACAGTGCTGAGGGAGAATCTCGGGGATGCAGTAAATGATCAGACAAGTGAGGAAGGACAGGACAGGGCCAAAGCGACTCCAGAGTCTCTAATGTGAGGCCCTGGGGTCAGGGAGGGGAGAGGTGATAGTGATGGAGGCAGGGAGGCTAGAAGAGGAGCAGATGTCCTTCAGGGAAAGGTTCCTGCCAATCAGAGGGTGAAGTCACGCTGAACCCTCTGGGGTATCTGGGAGAGGAGCTAAAGCGCCGCAGGATTGAGGAGCAACTGACTAGCTGGGTCAGAACAGCTGGATCTTTGAGAGAATAAGGATAAAAGGGGCAGGTAAGGAAGAGAGACCAGAGAAAGGAAATGAGGGAAAGCCGTAAACGGTCCCCAAACCAAGGCAGATGTTTTACAAAGGAGGAATGATTTGAGTGGACAGTGGCCTCAAGTGAGGTACACAGAAGCAGCAGAAGGACTGCCAACAGCCTTTGGCCTGGTCATCGGGACTTCATGGCTGACCACACTCTGAAAGGCTGCAGGAACATCTGGGGAGCAGAAGCCACAGGTTGAAGAAAGTCAGTCCTTTAAGAAATATGCTGATGTGGCAAGAAAAAAAATCTGGACGTGGGTTGAGGGATGGGTTTGGTAAAAACCAGGAAAATGAGGCAAATTGGGCAAATTTGTAGGACTGTAAGATAAAGGATTTCCTGGAACCCACAGTAGATCAGATTCCCATACTAATGAATATAAACAATAAACAATACAAAATGCTCATTTGTATCCTAGAGTTTAATTGATGGTCATGTGTTTTCAGGTGTCACATACAAGCAAAGACATTTTCCTAATTCTACATTCCTAAATCTCTAAAGCTCAATAATTTGAGTAAACATTGATAAAGACTAGTGTGGCTACTCATTAGTCTTTGTACATACTTTACTTCCTTACAATAATTACATTAAAAAAAACATAAATATAAGGATTCTTGTTAAATAAAACATCCAGTCAAATGGAAACTAATTTCTACCTAGAGCTAAGTAATCTTGGCATTGTCCTCAAATAATCTTTTTTTTTTTTTTTTTTGCCATGGCACTTAAAAAAAAAATAAGTAAAATTCATTAACTAGGCACTGCTGCTATTTGTTTCAGTTTTTCCTTTCTCTCAGCCAAATTATAGAAACTTAATTATAAAGACATAGCTCTACCTACAGAAAAGTGTTTTCAGCATAAAATGGGTTGGATAGAATAAGCTTCTGGAGAAACATCTTTAAAAAAAAAAAAAAGGTACTTGCCATTTAAGACATAATTCCGGAAATGATGAGGAACCCCAAAAGCGTGTGCTAGCGATAACCTGAACAAATAGAATTAGAAAGTGGCGATTTTCCTGTCACACCTTACAAAGCCATCTTCACGGTAAGTGGATACAGCAAGCAATGAGAAAGATATCAGGAGGTGAGTTTATTTTCTATAGCCACTTAACGCCTGCTCTGTTGAAAAAATAACAACTCTGACAAGGCTTCAAGATTCAATTTGGAGAGGGTAATACGTATGTGGAGAAGCCAGTGAAACTGTTTTGTCCCTTTCTTTCAGTCTGCCTTCCTTGATTCCAGAGTATAGATAGACTCGAAAAGCAGAGAAGCCCCACAATGACGAAGAGGAAACAATCTAGTTTGGGATATGATAATGTCTTAAGCTGAAAAGACCATCTTACCATGAAATGTTTCACGTGTGTAGGTAGGGAGTAGAGATACACAGGGAAGAAAGTTTGGAGGAAGTGATTATTGTTGTCTCACTTCATCCCAAGGTTAGCATCCCAAGGTCACAGTGGGAATTAAAGGTGCATCCAAGGTCCCTCAACCAGTCAAAAACCTAGCTGGGATATAGCCAAGAATCACTTTTCTCATATAACTCTCCTCTGGGGCTTGAAGGCATGCAATCACTCTGAAAATCTGGATCCAATTGAGCTACAAAATTCCTGAAGACAACGTGATAACATCAATAGAAGAACTGAGCCCAAAGGTGCCATCAGGTTCAAAGCTGGTAAAGGGTACAGGAGGTAAAAGACGACCAGCTCTGTCCCTGACCACTTCTTCTAACAAGAAGTGCAGTCTTGATACGGAGAGAATGTGTTGTCAGATGTGGGTTGGCCTCTCGGGAAGGGAGTGAGTGCAACGGCGACCCTTAACTCAGAGGCCGGGAGCAGGTTCTGTGACGCAGACTCAATTTATTCAGGAAGTGCAATCGTTTATATATGGAGTGAGAACCAATCATATTAACGAGACAGCCAGGCCACTGCTCAGGTCACATGTTTACAAAACCAAACTACAGGGGAGAGCAGACTTCTACTGGGGACCAGGAAGGCTCAAGAGGCATTGGGTCATCACAGAGTGTACCCATGTGACATGAAGACAGCCCAGTGTTCTGTGCTCAAGCCCAGTCCATACCTTGGATCCATGCCTGGTACCCCCAGGATTCTCCTCATTTCCCCCTTTTTTCTTTTTTGCCATCATAACCTAAGTTAACATGATCTGTCTAGTCTCAATTTTTGAGGTTCTGTTACAAAGGCAGCGAATACATAGAAATGATATTACAATGCCAGCAAGGGAAAGGCCAAATAGCACAATATTTACAGGATCAAATATGGAGGTGATTTTGTTCCATAATCGTGTGAAGAAAGAAGCATTTAGTACAAGTTGGGCTCGGGTTTCATTGATTGATATGATCACATGACCTAGTTTGAGTGTTAAGTTCTGAAACTGGGCGTTCCAAGGACCCCTTAAATATGTGCTTGATTCTTGCCTCCACTGAGTCGCATTGTCAAGTGTTGCCATAGTTTCACAACAACATGTTGTGGGATTACATTACTTTGTCATTTGTATGTTATCCATTCTTTCATTTGTGAGATCTATTTGTTGCTACAAATTAGGATACTCCCTTGTATTAGTGTGTTAGTGTATTAGTTTGGTGTTGAAGAGCGAAGGCTTTAAGAATGATGCTGTCATTCAGTCTCTCCTGACTTATTTCCAGTCCCCTGCCCCTGCAAAAGCTGTAGAATGAATTGAAATGGATTTATTCGAAAGAATAACTGAGCAACCCCACAGTGAGGGCCCACAATTATGCAGAAACGTGAAGAAACTGAATGACCATTAAAACTAAGAACTCAAAGTCAAAGAGTGCTGAGAGCTAAATAATTCAGGACAGATGTTGTCCATGTGTCTGTGGAAAGAGAATGCCAAGTGACATCGGGGGCTATTATGTGGGACGCAGGAAGAGTTGCGGCAATGGCGGGCATTGGCTGGAATGCACGGCAGGCTTTAGTGTGGGTGGATTTTGGTGTACGTTTCCAGTGGAAACCCTAACTGATAAAACCAAAGTGAAGTCTGGTCAGCATTAACATTCTAACCATGTGTCTCATACAAATTTTTATTTTGGGAGAACGTGCTAGTAATTTAGATAAATATGGAGAGTTTGATGGATTGAAGGTCTTAAGTACGATTGTCTTCCAATTTATTTCTCTCCTAACCCTCTACAAGGGCCAACCAAGCTCTTCAAACATTGTGCAATGGTGTGTATAATAACCCCATTTAGAGACAAAGCATGCAATTCTATTATAAAGAGAATCTATCTTATACAACAGAGACTCATTAGCTGTCCAATGTATATTGTCTCCATAAGCCAGCAGTGGCAGAACCAGCTGCCTCATAATACATATCCTGTCCTTCTTCATTAAGTCACATCCATTTCTCTTTAAACTCAGTCAATTAATTCGTCACTTGGTTAGAAGCGCCATATGTCAATGAAACATCATAAGAAAATCATAAATTGTTTATTTCCTTACCAACAAAAGATTGCATCTTCAGGTTGGCATTTATTTATTCAGAGTTTGTTCATAATGCACAACCATATTACTTAGCAGCACGCTTCACTATTTTATGAACAGCTATGTTGGAATAAAGCTAGACTATTTACACCAAGAGACTAGTTTTCTCTTTGGCTGAGCATGTGAGCACCACCATAGAATGTCCATCCTTGAAGTGATTTTCTCTACCTAGACTTTTCACCCTCTCTGTTGGACAGACTGTCAGGTAGTCTGCAACTCCAAAAGGAAATTCCAGATGCAGAATCACTCAGACTTTAGGCATTTGTATTTTACCTGACATAAATTAAAAGTCTACACTGTGAAAAACCTATGCAAATAAGAATTCATGCTATGTTGGGAACAGTTCAGAGGAAGAAACTGAGGTGCTCAGAGAAGTCCTTTCCCTACGCAGCTACAGTTGGATGATCATAGTCTGTTTAAACTTTCTGCCTTTTGCTTTGTACATTCAGCTGAAGACAGAAGGTCGTTCACATTCAGCATGTACTTCAACACCCCTTCTTCCTCAGCTCGCCTCCTCAAAGCAATAACTGACCAAGAGGAACTAATTTATTCTGCTTTCATTCGAATCTGTGTTTGGCAAATGCCAATGTGTTGATTCCACTCACCCGAGAGTCATCAGTTTGCCTGGGCAAGAGTTGGGAATAATTGCCTGGCCCCTTGGACCAGCTGACTCAAGGGAAATAAGAGGCTTTCCTCCTGAGCTGAGATGCTCACATATCTAACCCACCAGGGCAAAAGCCACCTGCTCAGATGCCAGAGAACTAGATACTCCAAGGAAAGACATTCCATCTGGTCTTCGCACTAACTTCATCCAGTGGATTCAAGATGAAGTTGAATAAAACGTAAAGATCTTATAACCACTACTTCTGAAATAGAAAAAAACCCTACTTCACAGAATGGACAGAAAAGCAGTTTTTCAGAATGTCAACACATCATCTGTGGACCTACTACAGTATTTAATCTTTATGAATTCATTCTTTCTCTCCCATTGAATTATGAGCCTTTGCAGTCAGAGGCATGATGGATCTCCATGTATACCTCCTACCTACTGTTGTGCTGGACTCAGTCTGGGTGCTCAATAATTTTATTGATTGCAATTTTATTGACAGTAAACTATGCCCATTGTATTTTAGTAGCATATATATCAATAGAGTCACAGATATATTTGTGTTAGGAACTTTTATTCAGATCAGACCATTGGCTAATATCTTCGAACAAGCAGGATTTGCATAATCCTCCCTAGAGAGCTGGTACTATGGGCCTCATCTCTTTAAACTATTGTGTTTATTGTGCATAACTCAAAAAATCACTTGATGTACAATTTTGATCTTTTATTTAAATGTTTATGGAGGTTTTCTGATAGTTCATGTGGTTTCAAACACTTTTTTCTAGTTCATCAGACTTGCAAATGTATTTAAACTAATTGGCTCTGAAACCAGTACCTGTATGTGCATGTACATACTGATCCATATAGATACAACAATATGATCATGCCTCTTAAACTATCTTCCTCAACTGAATAACACGTTGAGCTTTTAAACAACTTCCTTAAAGAGAAATTCTAATAGCACACATAACTCTTTTCCAGAACTTTTTTTAAAGAATACATCTTTGCCTTTGCTTGGTTTCTGTTCCTTTTCATTTCCCTGACACCTATCCATAATTCTAAACAAAAAGTTAAGGCCAGATTTAAAATTTTAAGCAAATTACTCTCCAGACCCATATAAGTGCAACTCTAGAACACTGTCTAATATATCTGGAAGTGCCCGTTTTCATTAGCAGAAAAATAAATTAGAAACTGTACATTTCTATCCATCTTTAGAAAAGGAAAAAAATAATGGCTGATACCATGGGGCCTTCTTGTTTATTGGCTTTATAACAAAAATGTCAGCTAAACTGAACCCTGGACCTATCTTGTTTATGATGTCATGAAGTGGTAAAGCCCCCTGGAGAGGGTGGGAGATGCTGGAATTGGGGATGAAACTAAATTACACAGCCGAATTCTCCATGAGCAGGAAACTAGTTGGTTACACAGTGGTTCTTGGCTCTGGATATAGATGATTAAGTGTTTTATGAGGCATAGGAGAAATTTGCATGCACTAACCTTCACCATTTTTGCAACAATAGTAAAAATGCTTCTGGCACTTTCTGATATAAGCAACACAAATTTTCTTGAGATCCTTTTGCAAAGGATTTTATTGCCAAAATGCAAATACATATTTCTGAGATTATATAATTCCCTAGATTAGTCTAAACTTTTTTACTAACTTTTTTTAGACTGCTTGCTTCACCTTTGAACCTTACCTAGTAATTGAGTGCATGTGAGGTATTTGCTCATAGTGAATCATGATAGTGTTGATTTTTTTTTTTTTTTTTTTTTTTTTTGGTACTGGAGATTGAATCCAGGGGCGCTTAATCACTGAGCCATATTCCCAACCCATTTTTTATTTTTTATTTTGAGACATGTTCTCAATAAATTACTTAGGACCTCACTAAATTGATGAGTCTGGCTTTGAACACGCAGTCCTCCTGCTTTACCCTCTGGAGTCGCTGGGATTACAAAGCACATGGCACCATGTCCAGCTAGTGTTGACTTTCCTTAAAGCCATTAATGAAATAGATTCAGAGGAATTCAAGTCAACTAAGTATTTATCTATGCTTTATACTTATCATACAAAGATAAGGGAAGTCTGAAACTCTGAGGAGTTTACCTCCAGTTAAAGAAAAACAAACAACTAACTTATTGTAAGGACTGAGTAATACCAGGTCTCCAAGAGGTGGTAGGAATAATATCCAGTGCATGGGTAAGTTCAAAAGTAGAAATGATGTCCATTTGGTAGGAGAGAGAAAGGAAAACATTTCAGATGGATCTTGGGGAGTACTGGTAACAGTAATATTTGCCTTCATGGATTAGAAGAGGTCTTCATTATCAAAGGACAGATTTAAAAGATAAAGCCACTTGAAGTCAAACTCTATGATGATTAAGTTTCTAAAATGGAGTTTCTGTGAATATACAGAAACATGTCTTGAGGAATTTAATAGTTATTGATGCCTATCTGTTAAACTGATGACAGATGCAACTCATCAGTCCCCAGAAAACTTTTCTGACGATAGTATCTAATATTTTGTCTCCTCTTAGGTTTTACTGATGATAAAGGTCTGGATTCTAATCCTCGGAGCTGGATCATTGGGTTCAAATCATAATATGATAGGATAGGGAGGGTAAATTATAAGAATTCATGGATGGGGATCAGATTATCAGGGAGATAAGAATGGATTCCTGCCCTAACCAAATTGTATTCAGGTGGGATTGTTTAAAATTCAGCTTAATTCTAAAGATTTTTTTCCCCAAAATTGACAAAATAGAATTGCATTTTGCTTTTTTTTTTTTTTTTTTTTTTTGTAAAAGGAGCAAAAACACCTAATGATGTATGCAGGAGCAATCTCCTTGGAAAGATTCAGTTTGAACAGATAATAAATATTTAAAAGATGTTGTATAAAATAGTAAATTAGTAAATCACTTCTTAAAGAAAACAAAACTGGAGTTGAAAAATATATTTCCAATTAATTATTATTGTTTTTCTTTGAGAATATTAACTTTAAAAAATGAGGGGGGTCTTGGGGAGAATAAAAGAGGCTGAAAGTGAGGGACGTGATTGAAGCATGATACGTGCAGGTATGGAAATGGAAATGCATAGGGAAACCCTATAAAGTTGTAAATTAATATGCATTAATAATTATAATTAAAGTAAAATGTGTCCAACTTTCATAAATAATAAAAAAAAAGGTTTTCTCTTTTATTTTTATTTTTGTTCATTTGTGCTTGCTTTGGATTTTTGTGATTTGGGAGATCCAATTCAGGGCCTTCTACTTGCTAAGCAAGTGCTCCATGACTGAACTACATTGTCGCCCAATAAAAATGTCTTGATGGGATTTTTTCCTTGAAAAACAAACCTGATCTAAAACTCATAAGAAAGTTTTTTGTCTTTTTAATGAAATTGACATATCAATCATAATAAGGTTCTGTGTAGTAGAACAAGTAATTAAGACAATAATTAATAGTACTAGTAGTAGTCATAACCAATACAAACTAATTAAAGTGATTGAGATTTGTTGACATAACTACCTTTTATAGACTTCCTACATATATCTTTCTACAACATTCTGTGAAATTTTTATTACAGGTCATACAAAAGAACATATGTAGCACATACATCATAATAATAAAGCGAATGCTCATGATGAACCCCTCTCCCAATTTGTAAAACAGAGCACTCTTGCTACTGTGCTTCCTCCTCCATCCTATCCCTGGGACTACACACCTGCCAACACCATCCAGGGATATGCCATTCCGAATCCTGCTATTATCACTTGATTTTTCATATAGTTCTATCATATATCCATTATTTAGTCTTGAGCTTTATAAAAATATATCCAAGTGGGTCTACTTTTCTTTGACTTGCTTGTCCTCAACATTATGGTTCTAAGATTTATTGAACCATAAATCTTATGGTTATTGTGTGGTCCTATTCATGTAGTTCATTTGATACTTCATTGGGTGAGAATTCCACAAATTATCCATTCTCCTGTCAGTGGGTATTTGGGTTGCTTCCAGGGCTTTGTGTTTATGAACCGTGTTGCTATGAATATTCTTATGCATGTTCTCGAGCTCCCAAGAAAAAGTCTTTCTAGAATATACACCAAGGAGTGGAATCACTGCATCTCAAAGATATATGAATGTAACTCTACAAGATAAGGCAAAATTACCTTTCTGAAGCATTTTATTTAAAAAATTTCACTCATTTGCATTGCTTAGTACTGTCAAGCAGTCTTAAGCAAAGGACACAGAGAAGCCATACCCAGACCCCAGATCCACTGAGATGACCAGATGCATGTTGTTTTAAGCTACTTAAAAGTGTGGTGATTTTTAATGGAGCAAGAGATAACTAATATGGGCATCTGAACCTTAGTCCCTCTAGGACTAGACAAATAGTACCTCAGTGTGATCATGCATTTCATCTGTCTGCTTCCAAAATAGGGGTGAGCATCTTTTTCAAGTTTATCCACCAGTTGCAGTTCCTCTTCTGTGAAATGCCCCTTCACATACTTTGTCTTCCTGCTTCACTACTCAGTAGTCTTTTGCTTATTGATTTGTAATTGTTCATATATTCTGGATATATAAAGTGTAAGCCTTATTTTCTTTATGATTTCTTTTAAAGCAACCAAGGTTCTTAATTTGAATGTAACCACAATTTCTTTTACGGTTAAAGCATTTTGTATTTTATTTAGGCACTCTGACCCAGTGTTTTATTTCAAAGATTTCTTTCAGCAGAAACACCCAAAGGATTCATTCATTCCTTGTAAATCTCCTGTTAATCCTGGGATATTTAGAACATTCTGTTTCAAGGTGCCTGCACTTACACTTGTTCACTTTTCTCTATTTTCCACCGGATCCACATTGTCTATGATTCTGGCATTTTCTGAGGATTACGTGCATTGACTTCATGGTGTCTGACATCTTTTGTAAGGTTGACAATTTTATTTTGCAATTACCTTGCACTGTATTTTCATTGTACAGTTAAGATTTTAATCACAGTGGACAATCCTACTGAGAAAGAGAGACCAGTGATGTTAGATGGGCAGGAGCTAGTCGCAGGCTGCTGGGGGAGGACATCTGAGCAGGGAGCAGCCATCACGGCCGGTTCGTCAGTGAATGTTCAGCTATGACCACCTTCGCTTTCCTGCACAATCTCACAATGTGAGGAAAACAGAGAATACTAGAAAAGAGGCAGAGGAGCAGGAACAGCAACTCTCACATATAGAACAGGTATTATGAATGTACCAGGCAAGCTGCTAAGCTCAACACGTGTTGTTTCAATAGCTCATCGCAGCAAATCTGTGAGCTGATTATTATTATCTCTGTTCCCCAGACAATGAAGTTGAGGATCAGAGGTATCAGTGGCACATCCCCAACCCCACAAAAGAGAAAAAAAATTAGAAATGGCAGTACCAAGATGTGAACCTATATAAAATACATCTTAGAGGACTGAGATTAAAAATGTGTGTGTGTGTGTGTGTACATATTTCCTGTTCTTCCGCACTACTTCTTAGAGTGGGTAGAGTGTAAAGAGAATGATACAAACAAAGGCATAGACCTGTGGAACTGAGAGCATGTGTGTCGGCAAGCTGTCCAATTTGGCTCAGCCTGCAGTATGTGCAGGGGAGGTCTTGAGGGAATGACCTTCTAGACGAAAAGAGGACTATGTGTGTCTTGAGGGACAGGCAGATGAGTTTGTTTTCAGTGACAGGCAATAGAAAGCCATGGAGGGTTTCCTGGTGTAAAAGATTATTTTATTAACAATATGATATTCTATATGTGTTACTCAAATTATTCATCCTGTAAGACATATAAAACAGAACATTTCAAAGACTGAGATAAAAATGCATATATGTGTAGAAGTTCTGGTATTTTCTTCCAGCACTCAGTAGATTGTGGTAAGAGTTCCATTTCAGAGAACTGGTCTACCATCACAGGGAGACCTGAATGAGGACAGTGCCTGGTGGAGGAGGGGTGGGGCGGAGGGAGATGAAAACAAAAGCTTGGGAACAGATGCAAGAGCATGTGAATTTGGAATTGACTTGATCCGCAACTGACTGGGAGAGGGGTAGGAGGAAGAGGGAGGAGTCAGAAGTGAGTGGCATTTCAAGGTCTGGGAGCCTGGAAAGCCAGCCACTCCATGAATGTGCATACTCAGGCCAGGGAAGAGATAACCCAAGCAGAAGATGGAGAGTTCAATTCTTTTTTCTGTACTACGAACGAAACTCAGGGTACTCTACAACTGATCTACACCCACAGCCCCTACTATGCACTATTTTGAAATAGGATCTTTCTAAATTGTCCAGGCTGACCTCAAACTTTCAATCTTCCTACCTCAGCCTCCCAAATACCTGTGATTACAGGTGTGCACCACAGTGCCCAATAGTGAGTGTAATCTTAAAGGGCCAATGGGACAGTCTTTTGACAAATAAGTATTTAAAAATATGAGGCCAGAATGCAGGAGAGTCCAGAAAAAATCATCTTGGACTTCATCTACCTAAAGGTGATAACTGAAGCCTTAATAAAGAATGAGATCCCCGAGAGTAAAAGCAACGTTCAAGTTATGCTCTGGAGAATGGTTAACATTTGGGGAATAGGAGAAGGTAAAAAGAAAATCAAGAAAGATAGTCAGCAGAGGAAGACCTTCTACAAACTTCTGAGCCTTGAAAGATAAGAGAGGAGGTGAGCATAGAGTGTTTGATAGCATCAAATAAGGTAAACCGAAAAGGACAAGGGCTAAAATTGTTTATTTGTTGATTAAACATCAGTTCATTCAACCAGTCAATCATCCAATGATCTATCCATGTGACACATGCTGGTGACAAGCCCGGCACTGGGCTTCCCTTATCATCACCAGCATTACATAACCACTATCTGCCAGTCATTTTTTTATAAGTTATAGTCAAGCCTTTTAAGAATTCTGTAAATCAGTGAGTATCTTCACCTTATGGATGAGGAAGCAAGTAACCTGACTAAGGTCACAGTCCTAGAGCTGTGACCAAAACCAGATTCCAGAAGACCAGACTCCCTCTGGCAGACTGTGTGGTTCTCGAGGAATTGAGTCCCTCCCATGGGGGAAACAGACAAATGACTCAAATTTATTTTGATTTAAGAGCAATTTTCAAGTCACAAAAATCAGAGAAGGGACATTGTTGAAAAGAAAGGCCCCCTGAGATCCCATCAGCAAAAATGGTCCATCGCTCCCCGAGAGTTTGAGGGGTTTCTCTCCAAAATCACCTGGTTGCCCATAAGTTTGTTGTTTGTTCCCCCTGAATCCTCCCCCCCCCCCTCTCTCTCTCTCTCTCTCTCTCTCTCTCTCTCTCTCTCTCTCTCTCTCTTTCTCTCCCTCCCTCTAGAAACCTCCCTTCTTGGTGAAGGTTCAGGAGTGGATGAACTAGGCCGTATGAGTTAAGGATTCCAGAGAGAGTGAGCCTAGGGGCATGCTTCATTCAAACCCAAATTCCTTAGACCTTAGGGGTTCATTCCTCCGTCCCTGTTTAAACTGTCTAACTTAGTAGGAGACCATGAGCCTCCAACATGTTGTTCCTTTAAACCTGAGGTCAAGAGTCAGCCCAGACAGTAGACTCTCAGCTTCTTCTCGCCAGGGTGCCATGGAGGTAGGAAATTCTACAACCCATAATATGAATGAATAATAAAAGGCAGGATGATAACAATTACTTAAAAAATAGTAGACGGAAATGGTGGTGCATGCCTGTAACCCCAGTGGCTAGGGAGACTGAGGCAGGATGATCTCAAGTTCAAAGCCAGCCTCAGCAACTTAGGCCCTATCCAACTTAGCAAGGCCCTGTCTCAAAATAAACATTTTTTTGTGAATGGACCGGGGATGTAGCTCAGGGGTGAAGCACCTCTGGGTGCAATCCTTGGTACGAAAAAAAAAAATTATAATAATTGTTAACATTTACTAAGCACATCCCACAAGCTCTGGAAACCACTTTATAGACATTATCCATGTGATTCTCACACACCAATTCCCTTTTGCAGATGAGGAAACAGGTTCACAAAGAGTGATTTTTCCAGGACCACATGCCTATGGATTGCAGAGTGAAGATCTGAACCCAAGCCAGTGTGACTTCAAGTTCGGATCAGCACGCTCCTGGCTTCTTCTAATCAGTGACCGGGCGCCCTCTCTCCACCACTCTGAGAGGGACAGCCACAGCAGTGAGTTCAGGAAAGAACAGAGCAGCCGTGTAGCTACATCAATAATCACAGCTGCACAAGGAAAGGAGCTTATGGAAGCAGCTTGTTAAAACATATTGTGAAACCCATGAAAGGCGGCTCCCTGAAATGTCACCACCTTGGAAAATCCTTTGGAATAGTAAGGCAAGTTCAATTTTGAAAACAAGAAATATTCTGATGGAATTAAATGCTCGAGTTGAAGTAATTTGGATTTTGTGATTAAATTTTAAAAGGCCTCCAAGCAAGAGTGAACTGTGGCATCATGGGAGGGGTCCAGGGCAGAGAGCATGCCTTCCTGGCTTTGTTCTTCCGGGTCCCTACATGCCCATCCCACTCAATCACTGCATTCCTCACCAACCAGGTTCTTTGAAGTCCTCTTTCCTTTGCACTGGTCACTTGATCTTCCAGAATGCCCTTCCCCTTCTTTCACCTCTAACCCTTGGCAAACTCCTTCTCATCCTTCAAAATCCTGCTCCAAGGAACTTCCTTGGGGAAGCTTTTTCAGTTGTCTCAAATTAACTGTATCTTTGGCAATAGCTCAGTGGGGTTGGGTTTTATAATCTCACGTCAATCTAGTTATATTCTTCATTGGTTTGTTGAAAGCCATCTTTAACTTTTTAGCCCAGTAACACTACAATAAACATCCTCTGTACAGGCATACACAACTTTATTTATTTATTTTCCTCTGGACTAATTACTATTGTAGAATTTCTTAAAGAATTTTCACATTATAAAGACTTTAATATGTACTACCAAACTCTTTTTTGTTGTTCTTTTGAATTATACATGACAGCAGAGTATATTTTGACATAATTATGTAAACATGGAGTATATCTTTTTATTTTCAGATATCCTAGTTTCCAATAATTTATTATGGACCTGTTACCCATGAATCAATACAAATCTGTTCATATTTAGGGATTAGTTTCCACAAGTACAAAGTTGAATAAAAATTCCTTTTATTTGTCCTAAAATGCTTACTTTCAAACGCTAAGGGACTTCAATTATTCTAATTAGGACCCCAGTCTTGTGTTTGTACATGATGGTGAGATTCACTGTGGAGCATCCATATACGAACATAGAAAGTTATGTTGGATTCACTGCAGTTTTTCCTGTTCCTGTAGTGGTCAGCAGAGCTGCCTTCCAAACTGTCTTTTTAGCAAGTTTACATTAACTTAAACTCTACTCACAATGTGTAAAAGTGCCTATTACCCCCTTCACACTCATACTGGGTATTATCATTCTTTTCTCATTTTTGTCAATCTGATAGACAAAAAAAAAAAGAAGATGATAGTTGTTCTTTTTTAATTTTCATCCTTTTGATTACTAACATGATTATCATATTTTCACAGGTTCACTAGTCACTCATATTTCTTCCTTTGTGAACTGCAAGATTATGATGACCAATTTATTCACGGAAGTGATCGTTGTTTTCAAATTGATTTGCAAAAACTCTTGATATCTTAAGGATATTGACCTTCTTTCTGCCGTATTTGTTGAAAATATTTTTCCAGAGGTTTTTGTTTGTTTGCTTGCCTTTATATTTTTAAAGTGTTTTCTGCTGTGCTGAGGATGTTTTAACTTGTTATGTAGATACAGCTATCATTCTTTTCCTTTACAATTTCTGCCTTAGAAGTCATATTTAGTCCTTTCTGTGCTCCTAGATATGTACCATGCAGAGATGCTCATATATACACAAGGAAGCCTGTACAGGAAGGCCCATTGAAACACTTTTGCAATAGTGAGAATTAGAATGAATAAAAAGCTAAATTAAATGTCCACCATTAAAAATAAAGTCTATAGTACAGATGTACAATGGAATTATCTACAACCCTGATGTGTATCAACCTAGCTAGATCTCAAAAATACCATGTCAAGTGGGGATAAAAGGAAGGAAATGAAAAGGAATGCATGCCGTATAACACCATATGTAAAATATATCCAGTAATAACACACATTGTTTGTGGATGCATCCATCTGCAGTAAAAGCACAAAAATATAAGTATTACACATCAAATTCATGATCATCTTTGCCACCAGGCATGCAAGGGATGAAGTGAGACTTTGAAAGAGGTACAAAGAAGTCTTCACCTAACCTTGAAAATCTATTCATTTCATTTTTTAAAATCTGAAACAGAACATTAACATTTGCCATTTGGGGTGGAGGGAGGAGGATGTGTCACATTTTTCTGCATTAACATTTTATTCCAAACAAAACAAAACACCAAGAGAAAAACTAGGCTTTCCCCATCCCCAATATTATCTAAAAAATTCATTTATAGTTTAGACTATAACTTTTGCAATATTTCTTAGAATCTCACATATCTGATGAAGTAGGACTCTGACTTTTTCAAATATAAATCCCATAACATTAGGTCCATGCTTCTGTGTTTATCATACTGTGCTATATAGTTATTTGTTTACATGCTTGTCTCCTCCACTAGACTTTACCCACATCATCAAAAAGGACTGAGCATTTTGGTTCCCTACAATAAGCAAAAGATCTGGTACTCAGTGTTTATTTGTTGAATGAGTGAGTGAATGCAAAGAAGAATGAATGAATGAATGAATGAATGAATGAATGAATGACTCATCTAAATGATTAAACAATTCTCTGCTGGTCCCATGAAGACTCATTCAAACTATATCAAACATTCTCATTAAGTCAGAAAGAACTTAGAAGCCAAGATAATATTCAAATAATCACCATAAAATTGACCTGTGCTGGTCAGTAAGGTAGCCAACTGGTCACATGGGGATATGGAGTTCTGAAACACTTGAAATGGTGCCAGTCTTAATACACACCACATATTATAGACTTAGTAATGCATAAAAGAATGCAAAATATCACATTAATAACTTAAAATTTACCCAATGTTGAAATGGCATTATTTTGCATAAATTGGGTTAATCCATACATATTATTAAAATTAATTTCACCTGATTCTTTTTACACTTTCTTACTGTGGCTACTGGGGACTTTTAAACCACAGCTAGGGCTCCCATTATATATTTATTGGGCAGCTCTGAAGGAGAGCAACAGGATTGCTTTGGATTGAAAACTACAGAAGAAAAAAGCAGGTCCCGTTTTCGCATGTGCCTAATTTGAATGCAAACCAACCACTTCTTTATATAAATAATGGCATGAAACTAGATGGAAAAGCATGAGGTCATTATGCTGCACAGCCGACAACTTGGAAAATTAGAGCTTACGCAAATTGTTCCATAAAGCACTTAATAAAATTTTAGGGAATTGGAAAATGGTGTAGCAAGTTCTGTAATACAAAGTAGGTCTGTTTCCAAACGAAGGGCCTGAGGTGGGAAGGCAAAGTGGAGAACAACCACCAGGAGGCCGGGAACTTTTGAGGTCCACGTGTTTCTCTGGCACTTGGATTATCCCTGCACCAGCTCACGCTATTTCAGCAGCCCTGGGGTTATTTGCTTTTTAATGGTGTCTACTCTTGACTGGAAAGTGATGATTTTAGTGTAGACCTATTGACACCATGACCCATGTGGTTCGGTCAAAGAAAGTGACCAACGAGCATCTCTCTCTCTCTCAACTACTGTGAAGAGGCTACATTATCCACCTCGGTACTTAAAATCCCCCTTCCCTCATAACACACAGAGACGCTCACATCTTTGACTTCAAAAGTCCTAGAAAAACTCCTTTCATGTGCTGCCTCTCGCTGTTACCATGATTATGTGCCTCAAAAGCCAGGAGAACTTCACTGGGGAGGACAGACCCCTGCCCTGAGCCAGGCAGAGCGGCTGGTAGAGAGAGCGCCAAGCCAGAGCCCCCTCCAGCCAGCAGGAGACAAAGGCCTGCGAAGAAAAGATTCATTTTATATCTTATGTCCTGTCCATGTCTGCCAAAGCCAGGAGCCTCCAGTGAAAAAGTGGAGTGACTCTCCCATGACCCAGCGTTGACATGGAGGCTCAACAGATGAAAACAAATCTGTTTTTATAAAACAAAAGCGAGGGATGGTCCCTTTGTGGACTTGAGTCATTTTTGACTTAGAAATTCAAGTTGTGTGAGATCTGGCGGAGAAAAAGGATTTCACAAGTCAGAGAGCAACAGTAATATTCGATATCAAGGAAGAATTGAGGCTTTTCCAAATAGGTGCCATTTGGATACATATCAATTTCAGAAATAACACTGCAAGGCCCTTAAAAAACAAGGACTTTGTGATAAACAAATTTGAGGGATCGGGGCCGACATGCCACAGTAGGCACTGGCTTTTTTTTCTTTCTTTCTTTTATCTGGTTGACATATTACACCTGAAACTCCATAGCCAGTTGAACACGAATGTCATTAATTCAAGAGCTGGCCCTGAAACGCTCCGGCTCCACGTGCCCCCTCTGGATACAGGCTGCTGACTGATCAGTGCCCTCCCTCTTCCGCTCTGTGCCCCGGGGGGACCCACCATCTCTCAGCCTCCCACTCCACTCGGTCCATCGGCCTCCTCCTGCCTTGACTGTTCTGCTTCCCCACTTCAACCCCACAGTCCAGTACTTTCCAGTGCGGGTGGGACCCCTCCCTGGTCCCCACCTGTGTGACACCTGCAGGGCACACTGCCAGCACTCCCTCCCTCCTCCAGTCCAGCTGCTCAGCGCTCAGGACAGCCGTGCTGCTGGAGTGCAATGCACAGTCATGCAGAGCTCCAGACATGGGTGTGTTGCTTCCCCTGCTCAGCAGCGCTCACTGTCATTCCTTCAGCACCCAGGTAGGTCTCCTCAGCAGGAGACCTGATCCAACCGGACAGAAGGCACCTTGAGAGACCCTGACCTTCACCACATGACAGGAGTGCTCTGTTCAAGTCAGATGAAGAACTGGTGGTCTTCATCCTCTCTCCTGGTGTGTGCGTGTGTGTGTGTGCGCGTGTGTGCGTGCATGCATGTGTGTGTGAATAAGCATGTAGTCATACAGTCAAGCCCGCCACACTGGTGCCTGCACCTGCTTACCTTGAGTCTCCTCTTTCCTCCGGGCTCACTCCTCGGACTGGTGCCTGACATCATCATGAATCTCACCCCCCTCTCTAAAATGTTCACCAAGGATTAGAAGAGCACATGGTCACTCCATTATACTCAGAGGAGCAGGACCAAGACAATAAAAGACAAAGATCTTGCAGAGTTTATTCTATGCACTTCTAAATCATTTAAATCTTTTACAAGAAGGTATTTCTGTTTTATATGTGTTTTTAATTTTGTTGCCCTCAAATCTGTCATAACCAAATGTCTAAGTAATCTAAGTCCATTCTTTCACCCCTTGTCCCTGGGCAGCCAGGCCTCCATTCCCAACAACCCCAGAACCGGGTTCTCCAAGGTTCTCTTGGCAGGAGCTAACAGAGATGACCTGTTCCTTCCTGAAGTTCTCTGCTCCCTGCCCTCCATGATACTGCCCTTGGAGTGCCATTGAAAACTCAGACACATTTCATGAAAGACCCTGCAAACACCCAAATGAACTCTTCCCTTCTTTCTCCTAAAATCCAAGGCAGCAGATTTGAATAAGGAGCTACAGAAGGGGGAGCCTCTGACGTGCTTATGCACATTTGCAAGTGAAATGTCATCCTCTGAACAGCACACTCCGCACACTCACGCAATCACCTCCTTCTCCACTTTGGGAAAAGCCAAATATGATAAGGCTACACCCCAGTTTCTAGAACCCTCCATGGTGCAAGAGGCTTCTGGTCAACCACACTCTATGTATATCCCCAAGGGCCACAGGACTGAGTTCTTCCTTCTTGAACTACTTCACTCAGCCTCCCTCCACTCCACCTCTGCTGGTCCCTTGGCCCCACAGGGACAGGGCAAAGGTGACATCCCACCTGAACAAGATTTTGAAAAAGTGAAGAGGAGTTCAGTGCACAGACAAGACAAGGACAACATTCTCTATAGGGAATTTCATCTTCTAAGACAGAAAAGGCAATCTGTATTTAGAGAACCACAATTAGACCCATGTTTCAAACGTATGTTAGGCATCAGAGAGTGTGGGCATTAAATGAAGTGGTGTAGGTGGAAGGGTTTTGTAGAATCTAACTTGCTGGACAAATGTTGGATATTTCAGTCAATCATCCACCTCACAGAGTTGCTGAAGACTAAATGGGACAGCACAGGTAAGATTGCTTTGTCAACTGGAAAACACATTTATAACTTGTAATGATTCTGTGATATTTTGCCTCTGGCTAGATTAAGAGTCAGGTCATAGTAATATTGAAGGAAATTAAAATATCTGCTAATTTCTTTTGAATCCATGTTCCTGGAAGTATTTATAAACTGAGAATTGTAATTAATTTTCATCCTCTTGCCTCTTTTCTGATGAATAGAATGCAATAAACTTCAAATTGTATTAACAACGTAGCCATGTTCCTAGTGACTATCCATTAGGCCACCAGACTTTGGATTTGAGATCTGAAAGTTGTCTTTTGTACTCTGCACACAAGAACAAGGCCAGGCACTTTATAACAGGAGTCACTGGGGCTCTAAGAAGTTGAGTTACTTGCCCAAGGTCCCAAAGTCAGTTGTTGATTTAAATTAAAAAAAAAAAATTCAATGCTGGCTGATGTGTGGTTTTTGGCAACAACTGGTGGAATCACTTAAATACTTCGAGGTCTAGCCCAAACACATCTTTGTCCCTGGGTAAGCCAATTCTTCACCTGCTCTGCCCTTTTCCCTTTGGTCTTCACAAATGTTATGTGTAACAAACACCTGTCCTAGACAGTGACTCTACTGCATAATTAGGCACTCGCTATTGTAAGTATCCAGTATGATGTGACTAGGTGTCATTGTATACTGTTCACTAACTGGAACCATAAAGTAATGATCTAGATTTTCACACACTGCTCTTGGAGACCAATCTCATTTCTTCCCAGACATACCTCAGGAATCTTCTCAAATAGACTATAAATTTCTTATAAGCAAGTACCATGTCTTATACTCCTCTGTGTCTCACAAACTTTTGGAGCCATTATAGATACCCCAAAATGCCTTTTGGTACATAGTTAGTCTTCCAAGCAGGCTCTCCTAATTGAAGGAGGGCAGGTCTCTGGAGGTATGCAGGACAGAAGGATGTGAGGGAATGATCTCAGACTATCATCACCTCATGACAGACAGCACACTGAGTCTCCATTGGAGGAAAATGTTCCCAATTGTCAGAAGTCGAAAGTAAACTAGGTTTGATGGCATCACTGTAATGCTTAATATGCTACATAGTTGGCATCTGTTCCAGAAGAGACTGTGTGTCAGAAACTCAGAAAAGATCTCCCAGGCACATAGGCAGCTCCCAGTCTGTCTCCTACATTAAATACACTCAGGGTAGGGAATACACACTTTTAAATGCATGAAACATGAGCCAGGTTTGACACCCATCTATCAGAGCTGTTTTAAGGATAATAAAATCAGCACTGCCATTATAAGGAGAGGGAACTTGATGACCCACTAGAGACTTCTTCCAATCTAAACGATTCTATAAATTCCCCTAAAATCATAAAAAAGCAGATTAAGGATTCATGTAGGTGTTTGCACTATAAATACAAATTAATTTCTGCTCCTGCTGCAATTTTTCCCATCCTTGTAAGAAGCACCTCCATCCCTAAAATATTTCTGGGTAAAACACCAAGAGAGGAGGTAAAGATAGTTAGGACTCCCCCAGGTCCTTGTTGGCAACTATTTTCTTCTAATTTCACAAATAAATCTGCATCTTGAAATGAACTGAATTGAATCTTGTTGCTGTCCAAAGCCATTTATCACTGAAAATCTGTTTTGTTTGGGGAGTAAGATATAATCGTATACAGATTCAATAAGAACCTAAATGTTCCACTGAGAAATTCCTTATTGAAATTGTTTGGACTCTAAGTAATCTGTTTATTTCCTTTTTCAGTTACTCGTCATATTATTGCTGTTTGTTTTCACCAAAAAAAAATTTCTTATTTAAATACTGCTCTTATAAAAAGCTTGAATAGTTTCTGAGATCAGAAACTTATATTGCTTTGCTTCTGGCTTGGTTTTATGCAACTTAATTCAAACTTACTCTTGTAGAAGAAACAAATTAATTTTTTTTAACATTCCCTCACCTGTTACAGCTCGGTAACTAGAAATCAAAAGAAAATAGTCATTGGTAACATGTTTTAAAGATTAATTTATCAACTAATACATTTTGGTTCACATATTCACTCTGATCCAATATGAAGTCAGAGCCCAAAATAGAAATGAATAAATGGATTGTGGATCACATTTCCAAATGTGTAGTGGGGGGGGGAATGCAGATCCCTGAGGAAATGTACTCAGTTATGACATCACAGCTGTTTCTCCTATAAAAAGAACTATGTCCTGCAGCAAACTATAATTTCCCAAATAAAGGGAATAAAAGATTAAAGGAAAGAAAAACATGTCAGCAATAGAATCCAAGGATAGCAACCAGATGCCAGGCATATTAAAATACCATATCTGACAAAAGATTAAAAAAAGAAATCTTGTACCACTTGAATGCTTAAATACAAAGCAATTCTACACAAAATCACCTAAGAAAGGAGACTGTGGTATCTTGTTGCAATAATGGCCACTTGTCTCTATGATCCTGAAAAGCCCTCTTCCACATCTTTGGTTTTGGCCATGTGATTTGCTTTGACCAATGGGACACTAGCAACATGAAACAAATGGAGACTCAAACAGTGCTTAGACATTGGAGTTTGTTCTTTCTTGCTGCTCTTGAAAACCCAGAGAATGTAAAAACAACCCTAAACTGGCCTGATGGAGACTTATGATTCAGTCATTCCCATCAGCCTGGCAAACTTAGCAACACCAACCACTGCACTGGCAAGTGGTGCCATCTGGACCTACCAGCTCCTGGTCCACCTGAGAAAACCTGAGTCCCAGAAAGTCCAATAGAAGATCAAGCCAACTGGCCCAGCCCAAATGGCCACCTAACAGAATCTCCACCTATCACGTGATTATTATTTTAAGCAATGAAGTTGTTGAATGGTTTGCTCTACCACAAAGTTGATACAGATGTCCTCACGGAACCATCTCATGAGCACAGTAGTAAATGGTCCAGCAACCAGAGAAGGAAGCAAGACTGGCCCAAGAATGGATGGGTCTAGGCAATTAGTCCTGAAACAGTTCACATATGAAATGTAAGCCCTTTATAAGACACTATTTCAAATAACCCTTCAAGAATCTTAAAGTTCAACACCATGGTAATAAGAGAAAACATTTATTAAGTGCAAATATTGTGCTTGATAAAGATGGTCTTGTTTAATCTACACAAAAATCTCATGTGAAAAATACCATTATTATCTGCCTTACAAGTCAAGAACTAAGGTTTAGAGTAGATAGGTAAGTAGTTCAGGGTCATATAGCATCATGATTGAGTTTGGACTCACAAATAGGATTTGTTCCAGCTGGATCTCTTAATTGCTATTTTTCTGTTGGATCCCACCCCACGGAAGCTATCTCCAGTGCATTAGGCAGGGGAATCTTCTGGCCTGGGAGACCCGCTTTCTTTGCCTTGAATCTTATATGGCTTAGGAAGGGTTGAACAACAAGGCTCACCCAATCAGAGACACACAGGAGTTAGAATGGACAGCGAACACGCTGGGTCTTGCCTGGCCCCACTGATCACTTGCAGACACTGAGAGCAAGATGGCCTCAGCACAAGGCAGGGGCTATTTAATACACAATGGCCTGGCCCACCAGCAGGGAGTGGCCAACCCGACTAGCAGCGCCTCCTTTCCCATTCAAGGGAGGGTTGGGAAGTGAAAAATTGGACAGAAATTCCTTTTTCTTGTGGGTATAGAAGGTGTGCCCGTAAGGAGTAGCAGTGTGTCTACTGCTCCGTGAATATATGTCAGCCCTTAGTTCATTCAACCTCTGGAATCAGATGTGCTATTTCCTGCACTTGGGACAGCTTAAAATATCTCAATCTCAGTTCTTAAAAATGACACAAGAATGGGGGCCAAAGAAGGAAGTCAGTGAAGACAGCCCCTTCTGAAAACACCTGTTTAGAAATATATCATGAATAAAACCCTTCCTGACCAAATCAAAGATGGAGACCCGCAATCCTCTGTGTATCTCCTTAGGCAGGCTGAAATTACAAGCATTCAAGGTTTAAGGCATAAACTGGTTTTTAACCTCTGTCTGCCTAATCGAGCCTAGCACGGCCAATATCTTTTGAAGAAACTCCTAATGCTTGTGGGACTCTGATGCTAGGGGGAGTTAGTTGCTCTTGGCACATTTATGGAGAACTACTGAGAGGGAATATGAGAAGGCATTTGATAATGGAGCACATTAAGTATACCTAGGCAAGTGTGAAGAGACCCAGGTTGCGAAACTTATTCACCTTAAATGAAGCTGAACACAACAGTAAGAAAAGCCCCAAACATCTGCATATTAAAAGCTTGTTCCCTTTGAGGAGACCAGGCAACAGGGCACTGTCACCCTCTCCTTAGGGCCACTAGGAATGGCAGCAATGCTTTCTGAGGTCTCTCCCATAAACCTCTCTGAGCTTTAGTTCCCTGATCTCCTGAACGGGGTAGTGGCCAAAATTAAGAGATAAAGTAAAAGCTCCAAGTTGGCACATTTCTCCTCAAGAGAAGAAGGAGTAGTGGAGAGGTGTACACTTCCCCTCAAGTCTTAGAGACACCACCATGGCTTCCCAATGTTTTCTGGCTAAGTTCTAACATGAAAAAGAAAAAGAAAGAATAATAGGTAATACCAATGCAGTGTTTACTATGTGCCAGGGACTACTCTAAATGTCTTTATGTCTATTAATATTAACCTCCAATAATCCCAGGAGAAAGGCAAGATTTCCCATCCTACCAAGGAGGAAACTGTGTTACCTGGGATACAGGATCCATGCGCTTGGCTAATAGGAAATGGTCAGGAGCTCTTGTCATCGTTTCATACCGGAGAGGAAGTTACAAAAAATAACAAAAAAAAAATCTCCAAAAGCAAAAAAGAGAGACACAGAAAAAAAGAGGCATCCCTAAAATTGAAAAGTAAACTGGCTTAATGCTACACAGTCCCTGTGTGCTCGCTGTGTTACAGACCACTGAGTCTTACATTTGGGGCCATCTAGTATCTTTCCGGTCCCCAGATCAGCACTTGGGAATCAACGTGTGGAAAGCACTTTGCAAACCTGTCCACTGGGTGTCAAGGTTGCCTGGTGTTAGAAGATTGTGAGCAAGGGGACCAGAACTCATTGCGTAGAAAGTTCACATCAAAGCTATCTGGACAGAGCAAGGAAATGTCATGCCCCTCAGACAAGCCACATGGAAGTACACACATGCCCACTCAGGACTTGCATCACACTCTGTTTTCAGAACAGCCCATCTCTCACCACTCTTTCCTTCCTCCCTGGCCAGGCAGGAGCATGCACAGAGAGCAGGCATCCCCAGAAGCACAGGAAGAAGGGTGGAGAAGGAGTCCTGTGAGAAGCCCTGCTCTTCTTCTAGAACAGGGAGGCTAGAACGGCACAAGCTCTTCACACTCTCCTCCCGTTCTTCTCCCCCTTGACTCTGGAACAGAACAAAAACCTGTGGGCAGGCTTCTGTTCAGTGGTTTCTGCTTACATGGTGCCTCTCCGTGCCTCTTGACCTCTCTAGTGAGGGAGCATCTCCAACCACGTCAGTTCAGGTTTGGGGAGGATCCACTCACAGAGTTGGCAAGAATTAAGTTAAGCGGGGGGCGCTGGGGGTATAGCTCAGTTGGTAGAGTGCCTGCCTCGCAAGAACAAGGCCCTGGGTTCAATCCTCTGCACCCCCAAAAAAAAAATAATAAGTTAAGGGGGGCTGGGGAAATAACTCAGTTGGTAGAGGGCTTGCCTTGCATGCATAAGGCCCTGGGTTCAATCCCCAGCACCCCCAGTGGGTTATTAGGATTCTGCCTTCCAAATCTTCAAGTGGTTTTTAATAACTGAACAATTACTTTGGAATTTTATTTTACTTTTTTGGAGGGGAAGAACTAATCATGAAAATGAATTGTTTAATGACTCTATTTGAAAGCAGCTGGGGCTCTGTTCTGGATTCCAAGGACTAAGATCTATCAGAGGGGTCAGCAAACATTTTCTGCCACAACTACTCAACTGGACTCTGGTAGCATGAAAGCTGCCATATTCCGCATGTGAATAATGTGTGCAAATGAAACAATTTATGGATGCCAAACTTTGAATTTCATGTATTTTTACATGTCATGACATATTATTCACCTTTTAATTTTTTTTCTAATCCATGAAATATATAAATACCATTCTTGGTGTGGGCCATATAAAAACAGGCAGTGGGCCAGATACAGCCCTCTGTGGGCCATCGTTTCCCAAATCCTGGTTTATAACCACAGCTCTGGCATTTCTAAGCTATGAAGTTGGGCAAGTTTTTTCCCCTCCTCTAAGAGCTTCTAGGATAAATTCATTTCCTCCTCTGAGAAAAGGAAACAGCAGTGTCAACCTCTTCTGGCTTTCCTGCAGATACAGTAGGAAAAAAGGGTCAACAAAGGGCAGCTGGACATGTCCTCAGCATTCACTAAGCATGAGCCGTGCCTGCCATTTCCCTCCACTCTTCAGAGTCTGCAGCTTCTGCCAAATCCTTCCAGACTACCATCAAATAGGATCAAGGATTATCATGTCTCTCTCTCTAAAGAAACACTCTAGACTTCCCCCACTTACATCAGTAGACTTGGAGGGTTTGCCTGGTCCTAAAACGTGTCTCAGGCCCCAGATGCACTCATTTGTCATTATCCTCCTGTTTTCAGTCCCTGGCGTTCAAAAGCTGGGGCCCAGAGTGTGACTTCATGCTCCTACCTACTAATAACAATATTGTTTTTTAGCACTGGCCAATTCTCAAGCATTCTACTAAGTGCTTTATGTAATGTTTTCACTTTAATCTTCACAGGAACTGAGGGATGCTGTTATGGTTTAGGCATATGGTGTCCCCCAAAAGTTCATGCAAGAATTTCCAAGGTAAAATGGTTAGATTATGAGCGGTCAACACTGATATGGATTAACTGGGCAGTAACTGCAGGCAGGTAGGGTGTGGCTGGAGAAGGTAGGTCACTGGGGGTGTGCCTTTGGGATTTATATTGTTGTCACGTCCTAAGTCGCTTTCCTCCACCACACCCTCTGCCATGATGTTCGGCCTCACTGTAGGCCTAGAGCTATAGAGTCAACCAACCAAAGACTGAACCTCTGAAAACATGAGCCAAAATAAACTTTTCCTCCTCTATGCTTTTCTTGTCAGGTCTTCTGGTCACAGGGATGCAAAACCTGACCGAACAGAAGCAGAAGAGATGATGGGTTCCAGGTTTCAGAGAAGGAAGCCACAAGTGAAGGGAGGTGAAACAACAAGGCAAGGCTCCAAGTCTGAAGCCAAGAGACGGAGACGCGGGCTCCATCCTGGTCTCACTCCATAGCTCCTGCTTTGGAGCACTGAAGTCTCCCACAGAGAAAGAGATGATCAACTTCTAGGACCCCCCACACTCCTTGGACCAAACCAGTGTCCTCCATCTCTGAGGGTCTTGTGAAGGTACAGCTTCCGCTCATTAGACATGGGGCGGCCTGAGTTTGCATTTCTAAAAGCTCTCGTGGGTTGCCAGTGCTCTTGGCCCCGGGGCCACACCTGCAGTAGCAAGCCTCCAGATGTCGTGACAAATGTGAATTTTCTCCACGAATGACAAAGGCGGTCTGTACACGACAAACTCAGTTCCTACACCACATGCTACGGTCGTGAAGAGCCTCTGGTGGCAAACTCCCAAAGTTGGACTTCATGTACCAGAGTGTGGCCTTGGGACAAAGCCTTAACCCTTCTGGGCCTTGTGTTTCCTCATCTGGAACAGGAAATGAGAAGAACTCTTTTTGGGTTTCTGTCATCATTAAGTGAAATAATACATGTAAAACACTTAGGGCGATGTCTAACACACTGTAGGCAATAAATACAGAATTATCAGGCCAAGAAAAACGAAGACCCTTACTGAGGAATAATCTAAAAATGGGCTACGTGAGGTCTGATCCCCTGCACAGCTGATAATTTATGCCCATCCATTTAACAGTTAAATAAACCAGATTTCTATCTAGTCAGTCATAAAATTAAATTAGAAAGTTCACCTTGAAAGAGCAGGACCCAGAGGCCAGCAAAGCAGCAGCAATTTCCAGTTCTGTTCATGATTTATGTATCTGAGGGCCACGCCCATTTCCTAGGCTTCTAGGAAACGTGCCTAAAGCAACATGAATCTGAACTTGGCCAGGTAGTGTTCTCACCTGGATCACCGCAGGCAGCATGCTCCCACCCATCAAAACCCTCTAAACCCTGCTGTCCTATGTCACCACTTCTGCACTGAAGGGGAAGGCCCTCAGGGTTATCATCTGTACAATGATGGCTCAGGGTGAGATAGCCCAGCACCAACGTGCTAGGAGGTCAGGTTTGTTTCCTTTCCTAAGATCAATCACCCGGCATTTCACACACACACCACCGCCAGGTATGCCGGTATCCACTGCGTGCTCACCAGCAGCCCCTGAGGTCTGTACAGAGGAAAAGTAGCGGCTGGCACTCAGTGAGCACTCCGTGAGACAGGCTGTGGCTAGAACGGGGTGCTGCCTTTCAAACAAACTAGGTGTGATCATGTCATCCGGTTGTCAGTGGGGTGGGGAGAGTGGAGGAGACCCAGGGAGAACTTGATTGGGCAAATGGCCTCTGCCTTTCTAAAGTTGGGTGGATAGGCAGTTTATAACTTAGGCGAGTAGCTTAGCCAGTGTGGGAGTCCACTGGTCGTGAAGCCTGATCTCCTGTAGCAGACGCTTCTGGGGCCCACGTCCCATCCGCTCAGCATCTCCAAATTCATAATTTTGAGCTGACAGGCCTGGCACACCCAGACGGCACACCTAGAATGCTCTGGCAATTTCTACCTCAGGTGGACACGGACTCAGCTTTTCTGCCTCGGGCCAGGGTTTCTCTGATAGGAGGGTGGAGACAAGCAAAGGCCCTTCCATCCATGAGCAAATGTCCCCACCTCCCTCACACAGTTCTGCCCTGCTTCTGGAGCTTCCTTGGAGGCATCCCAGCCGTGCTGGGATGTGCACTGGGTTCCCTCCGCTGGCTTTTCCTCCTGCCCTGTCTCGCTCTCCTGTTCCCTCACTTCAGCCTGGAAGGGACCACCTCCCTCAGGACTGGAACCTGAAACCTCATCTCAGAGTCTGATTTAAGGGAACCCCAACTAAGACACGTGCGCACTGCACGGGGTTGCCCTGGTGTCCCGTGTGGAACCACAGCTCTTGCTGCACTGCAGTTACAGACTAAGTGGTGCTTCAAGGCCAGGACCAAGCCTGGTTCATTCACCCCTGAATCCTAGGTGCTGGGCACACAGGTGAGGAGACGCACGTTCAGGGCGCTTCTGCTGTGCCTGCATCAGAGGCAGGAGACCACGCTTGGTCTTTTTGACAATTCAGGGACAGGGACGTGCTTTTCAGCTTTAGGAAAGTGTATAAAACAAAACTGAGTTATTAACAGCAAGGAGAAAGACGTCTCGAGAAGGCGCATCTTCCGTGAAGCCCACCCCCCACCTGTCTGGCTCCCCTCAGACTGCCCCGGGGCCACACAGCGCAGCCTGCTCCTTCTCCCCTCCCATCCACACTTTCCCTTTTGATTCTCAGGCTCTGCACTTCCATCAAGGAACCACAACAGAGAACTAGATCAAAGAAATCGAAATAAATAAAGCTGATGGCTTGGCCGCTCTTTCTTTACATCTCCTTCTCCCCAGGCCTTGAAGCTAGAGGTGGCAAATGACCCACCTGTGGGCCAAGGGTCATTGACAGACTTGTTTCTGGAAAGCTCATTCCATGTTTTTTGTTTTTGTTTTTGTTTTTGTTTTTTGGGTGCTGGGGATCGAACCCAGGGTGGCCGCTAGGTAAAACTCAATGTATGAACATGAAAAACCACATTTCCAGCTATTCTTGAAAACTGAAGGATTTGATGGCATAAGCCCACCTTTGGCTAGACATGCGACCCTAGCCCCCCACGCTGAAGTCCCCTTCACAATTCCTTCTGCCTCAGACCCTGAAGCCCCCAGGAGTGGCCATTTTGGATTGGGATGATTAGCAAGTTTCACTTGGCTCTTTCTTGTTTGTAGCTTGGCCCTGAGGGTGAGTGTATTTAAGTGCTTGGAAAAAACACCTTCCAGCTGCTCTGCGTGTTCCTTGTGTTTCTAAGCGCTTCCAGCAGGAGCTTACAGCTTCCTACTCTTAGGCTGTCTTGCCTTATCTCTGTCATTTGGAATGCAGTGTTGATGGTGATGATGGTGACAATGATGACGTAATGATATCCGGGTAACGAATAGCAGTTACTCAAGGCACAAGCCTGCCTCCTCCTGCAGATGCTTAAAAAAGAAGTAGTAGTAGTAAGCCAGGCACGGTGGCACACGCCTGAATACCAGAGACTTGGGAGGCTGAAGTAGGAGGATCGCCAGTTCAAAACCAGACTCAGCAACTAAGTGAGTCCCTGTCTCAAAATAAAATTTAAAAGGCTGGGGATGTAGCTCAGTGGTAGAGCATCCCTGGGTTCAATCTCCAGTACCACAAAGAAAAATCTTAATCCTGGGGATTCAGAAGAGATATGGAATAAATGGAGGAACAACAGAAGGGGAGGCCACCAGGAGGTACACCTCAGGTATGCTCCCATTGTCCCCCCTCTTTTCTTTTTTCTTGGTTACAGGGATTGAACCCAGGTGCACTTAACCCCTGAGTCACATCCCCAGCTCTTTTTATTTTTTTTTATTTTGAGACAGGGACTCACTAAGTTGCTTAGAACCCCCCTAAGTTGGTGAGGCTGGCTTTGAATTCACAATCCTCCTGCCTCAGTCTCCCCAGTCACTGAGATTACAGGCATGTATCACCATGCCCAGCAACAAAGCCTTTCTTAAAATGAGCTCACGATCCAAAATCTCATACACACACACACACACACACACACACACACACACATACACACACACATACACATACATACATACATACACACACACACACAACACACACACACACATACATACACACACACACACACACACACACACATACACAAAATCCACCACAAATGAAGTCAGCAGTCACAGCTAACAACAGGAAAAAAAAATCTTAAGAACTTCAAATAATAAAACACTCAGATAAATCCTATACAGTATATTTTAAATTAAGTGAAGACATAAAGGAAGGAATAAAAGCATGAGGAAAGATCAGCATACTATCCAAAAAATCAGACACATGTGAAAAAGAGTCCCTAGAAAATAAAAATAAAATCATTGGAAATTAAAAATTCAGTGACCGTTAGCAGATAAGTACACTTTAAGAAAGAATTGAGGGACAAGAAGATAAAGCTAAGAAAATGTGACAGAAAGAAAAGAGAAGGAAACGATCAATGAGGTCAGGAGGAAAAGAAAAATAAATAAGAAAACCCAACACATATCTAAAAAGGGCTCCAGAGGGATGAACAAAGAGAATAAATGGGAGACTATGGAAGACAGAGGAGTCCTCAGACTCAGGAAACCAGGCGAGTTCCTAGCTTAGTAAGTGACATTAAGTTCATACCAGCATGCATCATGCTGGAACTCAAAAACACCAAAGGCAAAAAGATCAAATAATCAAACGGAAGAAAAGGCAAGTTTCCTAAAAAAGCAGCAATAATAATTAGATGTATAGCCGACTCCTCAATAGATCACCAGAAACTAAGACAGGAAGGACCAATATCTCCAAGGTTCAAATAGAAAATAGGATTCCCAGGTAGTCTTTTTACAAATAGGCAAAAATAAAAACATTTTCAGACGAGCTAAGGAGAGTGGCAACCACCGTGGAAAGGAAGCATGAAAGGATGTACTTCAGAAAGAAAGAGAAGAACAAAGAACCAAGGAACATCTTGCTGAGTCTGACTACACCAATTCCATAAAATACTCATGACAATGACCAGCGTTGGGAACACCAGGGTAACTGGCACTAAAACACTGCAAGACCTTGTGTTCTTTGTAAGAAGGGTAAAGATACTGATCAGTTTCAGATGTGTTTAAGGTTGATGTCAACTGTGCATGTTAAATTTTGAAGGGAATCCATGAGAGAGACAGAGACAGAAGTAGGAGAGCATATTTAATGGAATCCCAGAAAAAGAGAATTGCATTGAGCATGGAGTGGTGGCGACTCCGGAAAAAGAAACAAATAGGACTAAGGCACAGGCAGCATGGGGAGGGGGAGGTGCCTAGAGCCAGGGGACGAGGGAAGGAGAATGGAGTCCATTAAAAAGCAAGAACAGAGGATCTTTCTGAGCACTGAAAAATCCAGGGTAAATAGAAGAGAATAAGAAGATAGGAAAACATCTAGCATTCTCAACAAACATCAGTGGTCTGACCACACCAGTAAAAAGACAAAGAGAGCCTAGTGGGATTTCTTTTTATTACAAGAGATTTGCCTAAAATATAAGGACACCAAAATCATAAAAGTATAGCACATTATTTTTTTTTAATCCAAATGGTAGAGCTATACAGATACCAGATTAATTATTAAATTAATTTTTATTAGGAGGGCTCTTTTTAAATTTTTTTTGCTGGTGCATTATAATTATATGTAGTAGCAGCATTTGTTGTTACATGTTTGTACATGCACACAACAAAACAATATAATTTAATCAGTTTGAGTCCCCAGTACCTCCCCGTCCCTCCCCCATCCTCTTCTTCTTCTCTACCCATCTCCCTTCTGTTTTTGTGAGATTACACCTCTCCCCACCACCATTGCATCTCTCTCTCTCTCTCTCTCTCTCTCGCTCTCGCTCTCGCTCTCGCTCTCTCTCTCTCTTCAGCTTCCAAATTTGAAAGAAAACATAAGCCCATTGACTTTCTGAGTTTGGCTTATTTCACTTAACACAATGCTCTCAAATTCAATCCACGGAACCACCATTTGACCCAGTCATTCCACTGTAGGTTTATAGCCAGAGAACGTAAAGATCAGCATATCACAGTGATGCAGCCACATCAATGTTTATAGCAGCTCAATTCACAAGAGCTAAACTATGGAGCCAACCTAGGTGCCCTTCAACATATGAATGAATAAATAAAATGTGATATATATGTATATATATATGTGATGGAATATTACTCAACCTTAAAGAAGAATGAAATTGTGGCATTTGCCAAATGGATGGAACTAGAGAATAGTATGCTAAGTGAAATAAACCAATCCCAAAGAACCAAAGGTTGAATGTTTTCTCTGATGTGGATGCTAATTCACAATAAGGGGGGTGACTAGGAAAGAACAGAGGTAATCTGGACTATACAGGAGGGGAGTGAAGGGAGGGGAAATGGGCATGGGGGTAGGAATGATAGTAGAATGAATCAGACATTATTACCCTATGTGCATATATGATTACATTACCTGTGTAACTCTACATCATGGACAACCAGATGAATGAGAAGTTACACATGACATGTATTCTACTGTCATATATAACTAATTAGAACAAATTTAAAAAGAAAAAGAAAAAAATTCCATCCTGGGGTGGGGGGGCAGTCTTGTAAAATAATAAAGGCACAATCACCAGGAAGAAATAAAATCTGTAAACCCTGACTCACTATTATGATCCTAATATAAAATGTACTTACAGTTTAAAATGACAGAACTTCAAAGAGAAATAGAGAAATCCTCAAACTTTTTTTCAGTCATTAGGCAGACCAAAAATTGGGAAAAGTCTAAATTAATAAGGTTGTTCTAATAAACAAATATAGAATCCTGACCCTGAACACTTAAAGAGTGTATAACTTTTTCAAACTCTAGGAACAGTTATAAAAACTAACCACTTGGTGTACGCAAAACAAGTCTCAAAAAATTTCAAAGAATCCACATAATACAGACCACAAGGGAAAAAGTAAGAATATGTAAAAGATAACTGAAACACAAACATATTGAGATTCTTAAATGTGTTTTTAATTATTGCAGAAGAAATTGCAGATACTTTTTAAGACTTACTCTCAAAGGAGAAATAATTCTGAAAATAGAAAATGTTTAGAACTAAATGAAAACACCATTTATCAAAACCTATGGGAAGGAACTAAAGAAATTACTTAAAGGATATTTTATAGTCTCAAATGTTTATATTAAAAAAGGAAGGACTGGGAATGAGGTTTAGTGGTAGAACATTTATCTAGCATGCGCAAGGGCCTGGGTTCTCTTCCAGGAAAGAAAGACAGGCAGACAGGGGAGAGGAGGGGAGGGGAGGGAGGGGAGGGAGGGGAGGGAGGGAGGGGAGGGAGGAGAGGGAGGAAGGGAAGGAGGAAGGGAGGGAGGAGGAGAGGAGAGGGGAGACTGAACATTAATGAGTTGGGTGTCAACCTTAAGGTAGAAGAACAGAGTAAACCCAAAGTATGTAGAAGGAACTAAATAATAAAGCTGTATAAAGCCCCAGTGAAACAAGACAAACTCACAAGAGTTTTGACCAATCATGAAGTGTGATTCTTTTCAAAACTTCTAAATGGTGATAACAACAGAAGAGGCAGAACAGTGTAGTGGCAGGAAGTATGGGCTCTGGAGCTGCCTGCCTCAGTTGAATCTCAACCCTGCCCCTTACCAGGGCATGGCCTTGGCACAGTGCCTTGGGCTGCCCTAGAGGAGCCACAGCTCAGACTCTGCACAGCCAGCCCCCTGTTCCCACACACGCCTCGCTTCCCCCTACAGCAAGACCTCCCAGTTGTGTACTCTGACCCGAGTATCTTCATCTCATAATGAAAATGGGTATTATTATCTCCACCTTGCAGAAGGGAAAACTGAGATTTGGATAATATATGTAATTCCCCCCAAATCATGGAACTATCAAGAATTGGGACTGATTCCAAGCGACCTCCCCAACTTACAGTCTGCCCTCTCAACCATTCAGGAAGAGAAGACAAAAATCCCTGGTGGTCTCTCAGCAGGAGGATGGGAAAATCTCTCTTTCAAGATCAAATGTAAAATAGCAGGGGGCAAATCCTGCTTAAAATGTCTCGAAGTCCCTATGCCTACTGGATGATAGGCTTGGGAATGAGAAATACTATGAATAATTTTCATATTTCTTAGACACTATGGGCTAAGCAGAACGCTAACGTTTTTCAACATCCTTTTCACAAGTTCCACTATTATCCCATTATACAGATTAAGAACCATGGGTGCAAACAAGTTAAATTCGAATAGCTACAAATCAGGAGAGGCAGGATTCCCACCCAGGTCATCTGACAGGGCGCTGTCCTTCTTATCCCGGCCAAACTCCTGGGCCCCGACTTCTCGGTCCATCAATTGAGGATGACAATACCCACGCCCGGGACTGTGGAAACGAGACCTGCAGGCCGCCCCCATCCAGCACAGTATCTGGCAGGGGCTAAGCCAGGATGAGGATGAAGAGGGCGGGGCCGAGGGTGAGAGGGGTAGAAGTCACAGAGGTGTTTTCTACAAGGACACAGGCCTGTGGCTCCAGGAAGACTTCCTGCGTCGAGTCTGCAAAGGCAGCTTTCCATCTCCCGCACACAGACCTTCACATGGACGGCTCATGGGTGCGGCACGGGAAGGCTTGTTTTCAAACTCAAAATCACAGCATTTCACATTATAGGAAGATATGAAGGAAAGTATTTAAAAGGATCTGTCAAATAGAACTGTAGGGAAGCGAGGGGGAAAAATGTTCACATTACCCGACCGCAGTGAGTCTAGCCTTGAACTTAATTTTCCAGAATTCTTGAAATATCAGTGATCGCAGCATAAAAGAACAATTAATCAGCCTGCATTTGTTCTCCATGTGTGGGTCACTGTTGCCACCTACAGTTAACCAGGGGGCGTGCAGCCCTGCCGAACCACATCCTCAGGACAGAGTCTTGGAGAAGGCGGCTCTGGGGAAACCGTTTGTTTGCTGAATGCAGAAAATGGCAAATCCTACCTGAAGGAGCAGCTCTTTCTCAACCACCTCTTCGGTCTTGCTGATGAGGCGCTTCTGCAGGGTGTGAATTTTCTGTATCATCTCAAAGGTACTGGGGTCACTGGCCTGTCCGAGGGGAAGAACAAAAACCAGCTGAGAGATCCTCAGTTTCAAAGCACCAAGGTCCCTCCGTAAAATAATTATTGTTTAATTGAGATGTCCTGCAAAGCCGCAGCATCAATATGAAGAGCATTAAAACAAAACAAAGCATAACAGATGGGAGAGCCATAAATACCTGTCCACCCACCCCCTACCCCCCCAAAAAAGAAAGCAGACCACAGTTTTCTTAATGTCTTATCTAAGGCTCTGGTTAGCCAATATATGGGAAATGGATGTGTTGGTTCCACCAATAGGAATAATAAGAATAATGACAGTGACTGTGTATGAGACCTGACTCTGCCACCAGCCAACACTGGGCTGTTTCCTACATCTCATTTTAGCCACACAAGACTGCATTTGTCTTCCCTTCTTACAGATAACATAACTGGGACTCAGAGAAGTTGGGACGTTTGCCAAGATCAGTGAGGGCCAGAGCTGAATTCAGGGCCCACACACCCAGCTCCAAAGGCTCAGAGGCTGTCCCTACCAGCTCTAGATTCCATAGGAATGAGCCAGGGTTCCTTTATTCACTCAGTTTTAGGATTCATTCCCCTTTGGTCACTGTCACCAAGAAGATTCATTACAGTCCCCGATGGGGATGGCTACAGGGTGGGGACTTCTGCTAATAACTGGCAGGGGAACACGGCCATGGTAATTCACTCCAGGATGGAGCTATCAGCCCATAAGGCTCTGATGTCTCTGTGTACAATTTGAACAAGACCTATGGTTACAAATTGATCAATTGTCCTCCAGTCTGTCAGCCAAAGCTCCACTTTCAACCGTTCTGACGTTTTGAATTAATCTAGCAAGCTAAATATTTTTAACTGCCTCCCAGAGTCTCCATTTTCTAATTTTTTTAAATAGAAATTGACATAGAGTTGGAAACTTGGAAGTTCTGCTTGAAAACACACGGAATAAATGAATGCGATGGCAAATGGATTTAAACTCTTCAGCTCCGCTTCCCCAGACAGATCCACACGGTGGCTGAGCTAGGAAACGAGACACCACACTTGGCCTTTGAAGAGGAATAAATGAGGGTCAAAAAAGGAAAATTAAAGAGATGTTGTCGACTCCAACTTTGAGAAGCACCAAGCAATGCCAACTGATACCCCTATATTGAGACTAGATTTGGCACACATTCTCTTGGCAGGACTGGATGTTATTAAAATTCAGGCCTTGTGTTTACATAACAATTTATAATGCATTAGCCTTAATGCTTTTTTTCATTAAAAGGAAAAAATAAAAACGAAAAACAAAAACCTAGTTGGCTGATTTTCCAGCCTGCCCTGATCTTTCTTGTAGCATAGACTTATCTCTCTCAACACCCTCATTGTTCATTTACTGGAATCCCCTTCTGGTACCTACTGCTTGGAACAACTAGGAGAGGGCCCTCTTTTTCTTGAATAAGAGGAGATTGTCTTTAACAGTTCTTTGCAGTACTGGGTCCCCTAGGAACTCATAAAATAACAGATGAAATTGATTGCCCATCTTTACCTCTAGGGCTTGGGCAACGTCCCCAGATCATAAAAGATAGGGTTAGGCTATTATAATGCTAGAACTTTGAAAAGAGAGCTAGTTCACAAAACCATATTTTATGCAAGAAAAAAAAAAAAAAAAGAACACAGAGACCAATGGAAAGATGATTAAGATGCTGGTGGCCAATGTAGCTGAAGGCCATTAGCAGTCCAAGATGGACAGGCAGTTGCAGGATAACTGGAGGCCCACCAACCACTGAATGAGAAACAGAAATGTCAATCGGTGAAGCCAGTTCACAGCTTCCACTGGTCTTTTTTCCGGCTGAAAGGATTTCGTTCCAGACTTTTAAAACAATACTCAAATGAATTCAAATGAAGCATCTGGTTCTGGAACAACCCAATTTGCACTACAGCCAGGCTTACATTCTAGGTGACAATTTGCAGAGCATTAAATTACAGGGCACTTCTTAATTGTGCTTCTGGTTAGAAGCCTTCAGCGGGGTAGGAGTGAAGATGGCAGGTGGGGGAAACGCTCGTCCTGGTGTTACCTCAAGCTTCCTCCACCTGTGCACGTTCATCGGGTTCTCCAGTTCCTCCTCCAGGGCTCGGCATCGGGTCCTCTCCTTCAAGAATTCTCTTTGCGTGTGAAAAAACTCCTGCCTGGAAAACACAAACTCTGTTTTGCAAAGAAATTCTCTGCCCATTTGATATCTTTCTCTCCCTCCCCCTCTCTCTCTCTCTCTGTCCCTCAACTACACCCCTAGTCTTTTTTCATTTTTTATTTGAGCAGGGTCTTGATGAGAGTCTCACCAAGTTACCCAGACTCATCCAAAATTTGCAATCTTTCTCCCTCAGCCTCCCGAGTCTCTGGTATCACAGGCATGTGCCACTGTACCCGGCTGGACATCATCTCTTTAATACATACATACGACAGCTTATGTAAAAAGTCAGAATTCGGGAGACTTCTGTGAACACTGAGACGGGCCTCTCAAATCTAGTCAAGATGTAAATGACATCAGTTCTGCAGGGCTCAAGAATTGCCTTAGCTTTAAACAACAAGAAAAATGTGCCGGGGGCTGGGGAGATGGCTCAGCTGGTAGAGTGCTTGCCTCGCAAGCACAAGGCCCTGAGTTCAATCCCCAGTACTGCAAAAAAAAAAAAAAAAAAAAGTGCCAGGCTTCAGAATATTGATTCTGAATCTTCATGGAATTTGGAAGGATGTGGAATGAATGAGGTGCTGAGGTGATTGACGAGAGTTTTAGTACACTTTTCAATGCTTCTGAATGTCATTACAGTATAGTGAATGAGCACACATCCCCCAACAGAGCTATGGAGGCACAGGGGACCACCAGGACTGTTGTGTGTGGGACTCACCCAGGGAGCTCTCACAACATCCCTTTGCCTGAACCCAATTCCCAGAGGGATTCTGCTGTGTCCAGATTGAGGCAGGGCTCGGACTTCATGGGGTTTAAAGTCCTGCTGGTCATATTCCTGTGCAGCCAGGACCAGGAGACACCAAGTCAGGCATTGCGAGGATCTTTTACCTGACATTCCCCAACTGTAGGACCCAGGTGGCTGAAAAAGCCCCAGGCACCAGCTCTGGCTCAAACTTGCAAAAGTTTCAGGAATCTCTAGTTCATAGGGCTGTGCTACAGCCATCCTCGGTATCCTGTGAGCTAGCTGTCACCCTATCAACCAGAAGTTTGGTTGAGAAGAGGAGAAGCAGCAAGTACTTGCATTGACAAGAGCAATGAGGACATTAATATCTGTCCTTGTCTGCTGTGGGTGTGCAGATCACCAATACTAAGCCATCTCTCACTTAATTGCTCCATTTAAACCAATAATGCAACTGCACCTCATTAGCAAGACAAACCATTCGAAATAACTGCATGAGGTTCACAAGATAGGGAGCTTACAATGAAAAGCATATTTTTAACACTTCAATTCTCTAGGGTATCATTGGAAGAGGAGGGAAAAATGTTAGCTGCCATATTTGATGACTTGCTTTCTACCAGACTCTGTGCCAGGCACATTACATTTCTTTTCATATTTTATTGTAACTACAAGTACAAAGCTCAGAGAAGTTTAGTGATTTTCCCAAGGTCACACAGCTTGTCTCTGGCGAGGCTGAGATTAGAATTCATGCCTGCTTGCTCCCAATCTGTATCAAGTTGTCCTCTCATTGAAGAAAAATAAAATCCATTGCCCACAAACTAGCAATATTGAATAGAAATGGGTAAAAGTTGGTCCTCTACGGGTGTCATCAAAAGAACTCATGGTTGACAAGTTCAGAGATTGTCCTGGAGATCCTTCAATAGCTACTTGGAATGAACCCGTTTGTCTCTGAAACGTCAGTGGTAGTAAAGGTATGAGTGATTTTCTAAGCCCTTCTTTATATTTCTTTTCTGCACTTCCCACATTTTCTACAAAGAATTTGTACTACTTGCATCATCTGAAATACAAGCAATTCTTAAAAAGAAAAAAAAAAGTATTGATCCATCCCTGATTGTGGCAGACTTGCTATTCCTGAATATATTCCATATCTAAATATCAAAACTATCATCTAATTCAGTTAAATTAAGAAGCAGATCCAAACTGTGTCCTTATCCAGAGTGGTCAAGGAGACTTCGTCTACAAGCCCATGGGGAATATGGACAGCTACTGGGAAAAGACCAGTACTACAGTTACACTTATAAAACACAGCAGTGTTTTCCCCAAGGTAAAGTAGATCTCAGGCAACCCCAGATTTTAAAAAAAGACGAAGATGCACTAAGCTAAAGTAAAGCTGCAGAAGATAAATCAAGAATGAGACAGAAAATCTGACCGCCTTCTAAGGAAACAGATTTTCAAATAGTGATAGAATTAAATTTTCCACCCACCTCTTTTCATCCCATATATAATTCCAAGAAAAAAGCCTGCAAGTTACCCGGATGAAATTTAAATATTGCTGCTCCCCCTCCTACGCACTACATTATTAAAGAAATTCAGAAGAGTTCATTGGGGGAGAAATTTTTCTGAATCATAAGTAGTTAGTGTTTGTGATTTGACTTGAAATGTCCTTTTTAAAAATCCAGAATCATTTTTTAAGTAACTTTTTTTTTTTTGGTACCAGGGGCACTTTACCATTGAGCCACAACCCCAGCCCTTTTTTATATTTCCTTTAGAGACAGGGTCTCGCTTGAGTTGCTTAGGGCCTCGCTAAATTGCTGAGGCTGGTTTTGAACTCGCGATCTTCCTGCCTCAGCCTCCCGTGCCGCTGGGATTACAGGCATGCGCACCTTTTTGCACTTGCAAAAACCCCCCTGAAAGAAAACAAGTTCATTTTCATCCCCTAACATGGGCACAACGTCAGGTGGATGGAAAAGTTGTGCTCCTTCCTGGCTGATAATTTCATTATACAGAATCCATTTATCCAATTCATTTGATAAAGACTTTCAATGACCAGCAATCATGAACTCAAGGTTACTGCAGAAGTTCGCGGCAGAGCGCCACGGCCCTGCCCGGGGTCTCCTGTACCTGAGCTCCTCCACGTTAGCCACGCTCCTGGCGAGAATGCCCTTCTCCCGGCGAAGCTTCTTGATCTCAAGTTTGAGGATTCGCATGTCCTCCACCCTCTGGTTGTACTGACTTTCGCCTTTGTTCATCACCGACTGCTGGATCTTGATCTTCTCGTAGAGCAAAGCTAACTCATCGTTGCGCCGAACAAGCTGAGACCCCAGGATGTCCCTCTCGCTGATGACCTAGGAAGGAGGGGAAGGGCCACTGGGAATGGGCAAGTGGCTTTTCATTCTGGCCACTGCCTTCAATCAGTCCACGAATATCTAGCAAATGCCCAGGTCCAGCCGCGGGAGCTGGACGCTGGAATCACCTGCTAAACCGTCCACACTGGAGTCCTCCCACTAGAGTTTGGGGTCCCTTTGAAAAGAGAAACCACGTGCAAAAAATAATCCGTAATGATGGCAGTAACTCAAGGATCCAAAAATTCTTGGTCCACGGGTGGATCATTTTGTTTGATGGTTTATTTTATCCAACCCATTTGTTATTTTTTGTTTGTTTTGTTTTGGTATTAGGGGTTGAACCCAGGAGACTTTACCACTGGACTATATTCCCAACCCTTTTTATTTTGAATTTTGAGACAGCCTTGCTTGGTTACCCAGGCTGGCATGAAAGTTGCAATCCCCTGGCCTCTGACTCTCAAGTAGCTCCAACCCATTTGCTTTTTTTTTTTTTTTTTAATTTGTTCTAATTAGTTATACCTGACAGTAGAGTTCATTTATGCATGTTGGCAAATCATACATAAATGGATATTATTTCTCATTTTTCTAATTGAATCTGTCGTACAATCACATCAGTCATGAGATAATGTCTGTTTCACTCAATTATCCTTCCTACCCCCATACCCCTTCCCCTCCCTTCACTCCCCTCTACCTAAAGTAACTATTCTTCCTAGTGCACCCCGCCCAGTCTATTGTGAATTAGCATGTGCATATCAGAGGAAACATTCAGCCTGTTTTACTGGGTTTGGCTTATTTCGCTTAGCATGTTATTCTCCAACACCATCCATTTACCAGCAAATGTCATAATTTCATTCTTTTATAAAGCTGACTAATATTCCAGCTTATATGTACGCCACATTTTCTTTATCCATTCCATCTGTTGAAGGACACCTAGGTTGGTTCCATAGTTTAGCCATTGTGAGTTGAGCTGATGTCTCCATTTAAATGGTCTTTCCAAGTTCCACCACTTCTTACTGTCTTGTAGGGACTAACTTCTCTCTACTAGGTCCTTGACATCATTTAAGTTTCTAACCCCCAAACTCCGCATTGAGTTTCTATCTCCCCAATTGGGTAATTATTAATTGTACTTACATAGGAGTGCCTGATGCCTAAGAAGTGCTCAGAAATACGAGCCCATCAAACTAGTGATTATGTCATCGTTGATCAACACAAGATGGGCCTCTGCTGCTGACCTCCTGATAGGGCTGACATTGCTTAGAGAGGACAGAGCAGTCAAAAAAATTTGGATGGCGCGCCTGAGACTGCTCAGGAGAGTCTGATGAGGAGGTCCTACCTGGTCTAACTCCTTCTTCTGCCTCAAGCGTTCTCCGTCGGCCTCGGCAATGATTCGCAGGAGTTTTCTCTCCTCCGCCTCTTGCTTTTCAATGAAGTGTTTGGTCTCCAGGGCTTGTTGCCTCAGCTTCTGCAGCTCGGCCTGACAAAGAGTAAAAGGTGTGAACCAATTTCCTTTGGCAGCAGCACAAACCAGGACTACCGGACCCGGACTTAGATGCAGAGTTACGCTTCTTACGCTTTCTTCACTCGGTGATGTCTCACTGAGCATCATTTGATCACTCGCCCAAGCCCAACAAGTCTGCGACACACCAACACACACATGCATGCAGGGGCACCGGCAAGGAAACAGCAATGCCCATGACGGTGACCAGGTTTTTCGGTGAGTTGTGCCCTTGAGGGGTTCCTCTGGCTTGTCTGCGTATATGTAACTTCATTGGTATTCAGCAGCACTACATCTCTCACCAGGAGAATTCACTAAGAACAGAGCAGAGGAGGATGCAGGGGTGAGGACAGGGGAGGAGGCTTCCTGTACTAGTACCTGTAATGGTCCAAACCCCACTAGTATGTTCACTGCAAAGAAAAAGCTCATTGCAAGCGAAAATGAAATTAGTCAAAGATCATTTGAACTACTGCTATATGTCTATCTAATGGAAGCAGCCTGGTGAGAGAGAAGGGATGTCCAGGTATAAAAAGATATGAATCTTAGTCCTGAGATATTTCCGACCCAGATGAGAGGATAAGATAGACAAACATTATGCAAATATTAAATAGCCCGGGCAATAATTTTTCAGTATCTTTTTTTTTAAGTCATGCAATAAATGGATATCACAGGAGGTCAAAAGAAAAGTCATCCCTGAACGGGGTTGGTCAGGGACACATTCTCAGAGAGCGCACACCTGAGTCTGGCCCTTGAGCTTGTATGGAAATCACAGGAATGATGGGGGAGAGGTGCTATGGACTGTTAATCTATAAAAGAGAGATTCTTCTCATTGAAGGACAACCCACTTCTATTCCACAAGTATGTTGTGACTACAATACCCTGGGCACAGGCACGATGCTGCACATTTTGCAAACTTCTATCTCCATTTTACAAATACAATCACCGAGACAAAAAAGCAAATAACTGGCCCAAGTGCACACAACTAGTGAGGAGCAGAGCTGAGATTCCAACGAGGTGCTTTTGATGCCAAGGCCTGTGTTCCCTCTACTGTCACCACCCCATGGTTTCCAATGAAGTCGGAAGATGAATAAGACCAAGGATCCAGCGCCCACTGGAGATAATCAACAGAGTCAACAGGGTGAGCATGCCATTATCCTGAGTGACAAAGACATGAGAAAACACGGGAAGGAGTTTTCACTTCTGCATGGAGTTTAGAGGGAAGAACCAGTCAGGTCCCTAGCGGTTGGCAGACACCACCCAAGTGGAGAGGTGGTGGGGTGAGGGAGGCATCCAGTAGTCGGGCTGTGGGAGCGAAGGAGGCAAACCATGAAGCCACATCCCCTGTAGCTGGTGTGGAGTACCAGGTAGGGACTGGCAGGAGGTGAGCCTGGGAAGCAGCCGGACTGGACTGGGAAGGCTTTGCACGCCATGCACAGGACAGAGCACACACTGAGGAACCAAAATGTGTCATGCCCAGCTGGGAAGGACAAGTGGTTACACTGGCCAATCAAATGAGAAGATGCTTTGCTAGCCCCCATGCCTGGGCTCACAAGAGAGGTGACAAGATGACATTAAGTCTTCAATGTGTCAGTTGCTTGCAGGTTGCCAGATGGCAGTGAAAAACTTACAATTTTTTCCTTCAAGTAAATATTGGAACCTGCCCCACCCCCCCACACACAAACACACATCCAGAAAGGTCACCACGATGACAGACAACTCCATGCTTACACATGCCTGTGAACCAGTCCAACGCAGGTCAAGGTCTACCTCTAACACATGAGCGCCAAGAGTCATGCACACCACCCTTGAGCCTACCCAGACAGCAAAGATACCAAGCTCCCAGCAAGTGATGTGTGGTGTGACAAATTAAATGCAACCACGGGGTTTCTTTTATGACATTTTGTTTGTTCATTCATGAAATATGTTTTGGTCTAGGGATAAGCAAAAGGAAATGCTTATTGAGAAAAGATCTAGTCTAGTATTTACCACTGACGGGGATTGCCTGATAGGAAAGTCAGGGAAGAGCCAGCCTGTTTCTGTAATCATTTAAGGTGACAGCAGAGACAGCAATAAAATACCTGTTTGGCTCCTGCTTCCTTTAATAAAACTTTTATTTTCCCATACCTGCAACACTCACTTCTCTGTTCCTAAGTGCTAAGAGCTGATCAGAATCCATCAGCAGAACAAAATGAAACCCCTGTTATATTAAAATGCAATCAACAGTGTGTAAAAGTATCTGTCTGGAATGTAAAACCGTTCGTGCGTTTGGCATTGCTGGGTGCTTTTTTCATAATATATCAAAATTCCGAGTGGTCTCCTTATGTCATAAATTCATGGGCTGTAAACAAGATGTGGCATTAGACGCTGGCAGCAAATGTGAACATCAACAAAATACCTTGGGCCTAATACATTTAGCAGTTATAAATCTGAGCTGTCTCAAGCAGGAAAGATGGGAAGGACTGCTGTGCACCCAAAAGCACATCTAGCAGCATCTTGGAAGGGACCTGAGGTTTCTGCACCCATCAAAGTGTTACCGGTGGCCGGAAATTGTAATGAGATGGTGGGATACCCCCCTCAGTCACTGCCCCTGCGATGGTACGATTGGTGGCAGGTGTTTATGGACTACATGCCATCTCATTTGGCTTGGGGCATAAAGCATATCTCAAGAGCTCCCCTTGCAAGAACCTCACCCACTCCTACATGGACCATCTGAAGCCTTCTGGCCACAGAGGAAGTAGGTTGTCTCTCTTTCTCTCCCCCACCACCCTGCCTCAGATAACAGCTCCCCATTTCTGTCTTGTTACAGAGTTCACTAAGGGAAAGGATGTGGGGCCCTGAAGTCAGGCCCTACTGTGGTTCTGAGCTCTAGACTCAAGAGAATTTGCTGTTGAATTATTCAACAAGAATCAAAGTGCTGTCAGATAGATGTGTGGGATGATTGGGAAGTGAGAAGACAGAATCAGGGACCTGTTAGGGCTAGAAGACAGATACTGCAAACAAGATGGCCCCCTCGGTGCTGACGAAACAAGACTGAGCCAGACTGGACACGGGGAGGCGGACGCAGAAACATCTACAGAGAACTATTGACGTCCCGTCGTGATCATATGTTGACAATGTCCAGAATCCTGAGAAGTCCAAAGAACCCAGCAGCAACTGAAAACAGAATTTCATAAGGAGCAAAACTTTTCACTTCAGGAGGATTAATGAGGGTGAGGGTGACCTACTATGACAATTGTCTGTCTACTGGCTTGGAGTAGAAAATTAGGTTGTCCTGTCAAGAGGCATCTCATGGCCTAGCAATCAGGATAGGGCTGGTCCCTCCAGCAGGGATTATGCACACACTACACTTTGTAGACCTCATAAAAATAAGATGAATGTCTCATGGAGCAAAGTTACTAGAAAATCAGTTCCCCCACCCCACCCCACCCAGGGTGTTGGTTTGCAAACTTCAGATGCATGAAATCCAGAGACCTGTGTAGAATGTGATTCAAATTTTTAAGCTGAAAAAGTCAAGAGGCTGAAACTCAACATTTGAGCTGTCATATTTTTCTAAAGAATGTCAAACAGGCTTAATGATAGGGCAAAATTATCCAGTCGGAGCACCACTGCAAGTCACCCTTGGATAACCTCAAATAATAAATCAGGTGGGCATCCTTCCTCTGTTCACCATTCATGCCTTAATGGGTAATGCTGGGAGGAAAAGCATCCAGCTCCATAATAAGGCAAAGCCTATAACCAGTGACCCAAAGCCATCCTAACCAGGGATACCCATCTGGAGCTCACCCTCCAGAGCAGAAACCTTTTAATCACCCTTCAGGTCTACCAGTTACCAACTCTGCTGGTCCACAGCCATACAACAGTACCCTGTTGCCCTTTATTTTATTTTATTATGATATTTCTTTGGCGCTCTGTGTATAGAAGCCTGTTGGTAGAGGGCATAAATGAAACAAGTATTAACTCACATCAAACTCTAAAGAATTGAAAAGTATTGGTCTTTTGTACAGGAATCACTTATTCTAGAGCAGGATTTTACGGAAGGCAATTAATTCCACCCTGGACTGTGCTATAGGTAGTAGTTAATCTTTTGAATAGAGCATCATTTGGGAAGCAGAGATGCGAATCAATCTCATCCTCCAAGAGAAAGAGATGATTCACCAAATGGATTACATGGAAGCCTTGCTAATGTGGTCCATGAGGCCCCTGGTGAAGCAAGGTTTATAATGAGATCCTTCTGATTCATTCAGCAACAAATAAACCCCAGCCCACTGCAAGCTCCAGGGGGGACAAATTGCTCCCATAAAACTGTTTTTAAACAGGGGGATAAAAGCAAAGACTTAGGAGAGTTTCAAGTTTTAGAATATATATTTCTTTATATGCAAATTAAATTTAATGCAGAATTTTTTATTCTTTTTCTATATTAAGTTGGAGTTGGGGAAATGAAAGTCTCAGGTAAATATATCAACGACCATGTCTTTTTTTATAATTTAATGCAGTAGTTCTATTTCATGAAACCTACCATTAGGTTGCCAAAACCCACCCATTATCAGATTGAGAGTGTGTATTTCTATCTGGTATCCTAGAATCAAGGAAATGTGATATTAAATCTGTTCAATGCTAGATTTACATTTTTAAGATAAGAACTGTATTTGAAAGCTAATATATGCAAAAATGGAAAGGAAATGACGTCAGGATTAGTGACGTGCACAGTGAAACATATTTGGTGAGAGGGTTCGAAATGGTGTAACTATTTGGTACGTTTTCTCAGAAAGAGTTCTTATATTAGGTTAGTAGAAACAGAATGTTCTACACTGGAAGGTTTGAAGGATGTGTCCTAGTAAGATCTATGGAGACAGGTGGTCCCTGGAGGAACAGCAGCAAAATTCTAAGACCCATGAGGAAAGGGAATAGGAACCTGGCTGGGAGCAAACCAGACGAGGACAGAGCCCTCACACTCACACCCGGTAATTAATGACACTACAGGCAGAAAACTCACATGCACACGGAGAAACACAACCTGGAGCAGAGAGACAAGCTGTCATCTTATAGAAGGGCCCCGGAGGAGTCGGTGAGGGCTGGGCGAGAGCACAGGGCTGGCCCAGGGCTGCAGATGCAAAGGGGTGTGGGATTTGTGAGCTCAAGGACTTATTAGGCACCCGGGCATCTTCTCTTTCCACGGATGAGGACAGCCAGCTGCTCCTGCATCTGTGCCCTTCCCTTCCCCTCTTCCACTGCAAGCCCTGACCAGGGGATCGCAGGCTCATCCCCCTGATGCCTCTTGGGGTAGGCAGAGGAAACTGGCAGCTAGGACCACCGGCAGCCTGGGTTGTCACGCCCGCCCCTTGCTGCCTTCAGTGAGGCGGAGACGGTCTCCTGTGGGTCAGTGGACCACCAGTCCATCGCGTCTATCATAAGGTCTGTACCTTCAGTGTCTCCTTCTCCTTTTCTATTCTCTGCTGTTCTAGATTCAGCTTCACAAGCACGGACTCTTTGGCAGAGATTTCTTCTTTCAGTTGATCTACCTGATGGGTCATAATCTTTAACTTTCTCTTCATTTCTGTTATTTCATCCTAACCCCCAAAAACATAAATAAATAAAAGGAGAAAGTGAATTAAATAGACATCACCATCTCTATGGAAGTTCAAGACAAAGAAAAAACACAAAACTAAACAAAAAAAATGTTTAACGCAGCACCTGTATCTCAAGGTAATACTCCAATCTATATATAACTTCTAAAAAGAAAAAAAAATTTTAAATAAATAAATAAAATTTTTTAAAAATTTTAAAAATTAAGAGCCTCCAAGGGACATTCTCTCAAAACAAAGGTCTCTTGACCCATTATGGTGGGCTCTTTGTATCTTAAATGTCCATCCACCTCAAAGTAGATCATAGCAATGACTCAAAATAGTCTCATGAGACATTTACAAAGAATACATAATGAATATCTCTCTCACATACTCACACACACACACACACACACACCCTTTATTTCTCTCTTTATTAAAGGAACTGGAAGCACAAAAAAACATTATAGCTAAAATATTTCAAAGCAAAACTCTGTGATTAAATGACAAGAGTGTGCTACCACCCTCTGACTCTCGATGGCCATTAGCAGTTTTAAAAATAAAAGAGAGGAGGAGGGGAATCCTATACAATAATTAAAAGAAGGACCATGATCTCCATATCCTAGGAAGCTCTATCATTTCCATTGCAAACCACCTGACAGTTCTGTATAAATCAGCCTTCTTTTCCAGGTGAATTGCTTCTTAACCTAGTCTTAACTCCCGCCACAGGGCACCAGAACCTCTCTTAACCCAGGTAGGCAGGAGTCAAAGTACAAAGATCTAAATACATTCTTTACCTGCGCTTCAACCAGGTTTTTGCTGTACAGGTTCCGGTCTGACCTCACAGCTTCATATAGGTTCTGCTGCTGTTTTAACTTAGTCTCCGATTCAGCAATTTTTTTCCTATAGTCGAAAATCTGCATTTCACGGATTTTTATGTCTTCCATGTTCATGAGGACCTGGAGGAAACAGAAGTGTAGGAATAGGGTTGAACAGCCCGTCTGTGCTTATGGACTTGGGACAAATGGAGTATTTTATCGAAGGGTGGCTGGTGGAGATGCCATCAATCAGAAACTGTCTGCGACAATCATCATGGCAACACAACACAGAAATCCCGCCCAGCTGATTAGGTGCAAACATACATCATCTTCCCTATGCTGCCATTCTGCTCAATTATAAAGGCGTAACACAGTTATTTTGTGATCACAAGAAAGAATGAAAAAGAAGGATAAATTCTTTCAATTCTGGAAAGGCTTTCCTGATGACTCCACCTGCCAAAAAAGAAAAGAAGAGGGAAAAAAAACAAAAACAAAAAACCCACAGGCTTACACAGAGTTTCACACAAAGCACTAGGAAAGATAAGAGATAATTTAGCTGTTTGGCCACACAGGCCACTTTATCACATTAACCATGGGGAAGAAAAGTGGCCTTTGGCCCTTGACAGCAATTGAAACTGTGCCCTGCCAATGTCAAGGCCATTCCAGCAAGGGAACTCAAAGGACTTCATAAAAATGCGATCTATTGTGTGCACAACACTTTCAGGGAAATGGGAAGCCCGCAGGACCACCTCCTTCTGGCAAGTATGAAAAATCAGTGCCTGAAATTCCAGCTTCAGTCAGTTCCTCTCAACATCAGCTCATAGAGCAGAAGTTATGCAGTCCTGACTCTCAGTTGCTGGGCCACAGAATTTTTTTTTTTTTTTAAGGACAGACTTATTTAAAAATTTTTTAAGAAAGTTCGGCGCGGTGGCACAGGCCTATAACCCAGGAGGCTGAGGCAGGAGGATCATCAGTTCTAGGCCAACCTCAGCAACTTAGCAAGACCCTGTTTCAAAACAAAACTAAAAGCCCTGGGGTACAGCTCAGTAGTAGAGCACCCCTGGGTTCAATCCCTAGTATCCCTCCCCCCAAAAAAATCCCTTAACAAGGAAAATGTTAGTGAAGAAAACATTAAATCAATGAAACTACTGTGTGCCTAATGTTCAACAGCTAAAAGATATAAGGAGAAAACTCTTAAGGAGATTTCATGTCATTTTAGTGGCCTTCTCTTAACTCGTGGTTATTATTAGAGGAAATACAGCAATGTGACAGAGAATGGAAGAATGGGGACATACTTGAAGTAATAGTCCTGAAAGGTTCCTTAGAGGAAGTGACATTTTGCCTAGAAACTAAAGGTGGAAAGGACCGACCACAGAAGTCTGTCGTTTAAAATATCTGCCCTTTATATCTTTATAGAAGCACCTTCTGACGTTTTCTTATAGATATTTAAGGAAGGATGGGATTCAATTTTAGTAAATGTCTTTCAATGTATATTATCTTATTATTGGAGCAATCAATTTGATATACTTACCAATATGCTTTTCCCTTTAAAAATTCAATTTCTTTATACATAATGCCACACTGCATAATTTAAAATAAATTTATTAATGTAAAAGGTACATTTCTTTTCTTTTCTTTACTGGGCTCTTCCTCCTTCCTTTAACCCCCATAACCACTCACCTCCATGTAGTATAATTTGGTTAACAATCTAATATGTGCCTTCCATATTTTTCTTTGAGTTTTGCATATTTTATTCAGGCCTACAAGCATAATAATAAAAGCTCATATACATCAGGTGCTTTTTCTGAACATGGCATTTTATAGGTATTAGCTTATTTAATCATCACAAAAATTCCTATAAGATATGCATTGTCACCCCAATTTTGCAAAGACAGAAACTGAAGCTAAAAGAAGTACCATTCACAGTTAGTCAACAGGAGGTGTACAGCTGTGAGAATTTGTTTTTCTTTGTCTTCTACTTTAATTTTGAGGTTTTGTTCTTTTATTTTTAGGCAAATGAGATCTTACGATACATATTCATTTGCCCTCTGCTTCTTAGATGCAATAATGCCTTGTAGAAATCATCTGGAATAGCTCCAGTTCATTCTCTTCGAAGGGTGCATAAGGTCCCACAGTGAGGGTGTGACACACTCTCCTAGCTACGTCTCACCTTGAGTATTAATTTTTTTCCACTTTTTTGCCACTCTGAACCATGTCACAGGAAGCATTTTGTACATGTGTTCTTATGCACCTGTGCTTCTACTTCTGTGCGATGGATTCCCAGGAGTGAAATAGCTGGCCCCAAACACATATATATTTGTAACTTTAATAGACATTGCTAGATTGCTTTCCAAAATGGCAGTAACACTTTACATTTCCACACCGCCAGCAAGAGTTTTCTTAATAGAAAACTACCCTTGCAGTTTCAGAATAAACCCTCTTTGGTCATACTGGATGATTCTTTTAATGTCTATTGAATTTGGTCTGATACGATTTCATTTAGGATTCTGCTTACATATTCCCAAGTGATATGGGCCTATAACTTTCTTTTTAGTTTTATTTTAATGTCAAGGTTTGTGTGAGTTTCATAAAGTGAATGAAGCATCTTTCTGTTCACACATGCACACACTCATTCATTTATTCACTTACTCAATGAACATGTACTGAGGACCTGTCTGTGGCAGTCACTGTAAAAGTACAACTGTTACAAGAAGAACAGGACACACCTCCTACCCTCAAGCTTGCCTCCAATGAGCAGGCCGGGCACAGAAGGGTTAATTCAGTTATGCACTCAGTGTTTGGGGAGAACCAAAGACTAGAAAGTTAATGGGTAGTTTCTGAGGGTGGACCTATGCATCTATCCAAGCAGTTAATATTAAAGATTCCATCATTTGTGAAAAGTACCTCTTCATTCTTAGCCCTCAATCATCCCAAGCAATGAGTTACATCAATAAAGCAATGCCTGTCAGCGTGCCCCCAAATAACACAAAGTATATGAGCAGCAGTTTTCTTAAATTCACACACACACACACACACACACGCACACACACAAATTATATAACTATAAGTTATATAGTCTTATATATTACTATTACTACTATAACTCATATGACATGAGAATTATCCGATTCATACAAGTTTGAAGGAACTTAATTCTAAATTAGGCCCACAGTCAGTGTTGAAGCTGATTCTCCCTTGACTTTTTCAATGGCTTCCACAGATATTGATTTGATTTTTTTTTTTTTTTTTTTTTTTTTGGTACCAAGGATTGAACTCAGGGACTCTTAATCCCTGAGCCACATACCCAGCCCTCTTTTATTTTTTATTTTGAGACAGGGTCCTGCTAACTTGCTGAGGCTGGCTTTGAACTCACAATCCTCCTTCCTCAGCCTCCCCAGCTGCTTGGATTACAGGCATGCACCACCAGGACCGGCAGGTATTGATTTTTTTAAGTTTTCTACTTCTCTTTGACCTTGATGTAGATATTTTCAAGAGAATCATCAATTTCAACCAGTTTTAAAAATTTTTGCAATTAGAGTTATATAAGGTAGTTTATAGCTTTTGCTGTTTTATTATTATTATTATTACTATTGTTATTAATTATTATCATCCAATTGGTGTGGAAAGAAAATGGTCTGAGGGAAGAACACATATAGACTCAATGGTGAATGGCTTGGATGACTGGTGAGGGTCTGGAAAGAGCAAGACAACAAAATCAAAGACAAGGAGGTCTGGGACAAAGACATGGATGGAACCAAAATTTTAAAACATCTTGTTCCTCCTTCCATCATTTCTTTTTTTTTTTTTTGGCAGTGCTGGGGACTGAACCCAGGGCCTTGTGCATTCAAGGCAAGCACTACCAACTGAGCTATCTCCCCAGCCCTTCCTTCCATCATTTCTTTAGTCTACATCTTTATAATCCTTAAAAGTGAGTGGCAGGCAGTCTTTCAATGTATCAACACTGATAATTATGTTAGAAATAAATATAAAACCTAAATTAGATGCCCAACACTGAATCAGTAGTTTGATTTTTTTTTCCTTTTTTTTTTTTTTTTTTTTTTTTTTTTTCAGAAAAAGCACTATCTTAGCCTGAAAAAACTTGGACTTTTTATGGAAAAGACATTGCCTTCTTTGGGGTCAGTGAAACGAATAGATTGAAAATACTTTGAACAGTGTCATCAGCATTCAGCATATCAAACAGCACATCAGAGAAAAGAAAAAATTGCTTGTTCAATCACTTCGAAAGATGCTATAACAGGAATAATCCTTTGCACAGACAGAATAATGCTCCCGAGAAAAGATGTAGGCAAGGACATTTCTTTTTCCAGCATCCAGCCAGCATAGGCCGTCCTTCCTGCACACAACAGTGCACAAAATCGCACACTTGCTTCCGAATTCCTGAAGCTGAGGGTAACAGGAACCCATCATGATACCAAGGAGATCAAGGGAGTTTAAGTGGCAGTGAAAAAATAACAAGTATTGAAACTAAGGGGAAAGGCAATTTACAAGGCCATTTATTTCTAAGTGTCCGGACTCAATTTATTTTGATAGAACTCATTCAAGCCAATGGCACCCAGAAGTTCAAATCCTGAAAGTTTATAAAGCGTGTGGGGTGTTAAATAGGGGTCAAACCTCTTGTCAACAAACCGTCCCCTGTTAAAAGTGGTGCATCGGAGAATGTGGGATTTCCAGTGATGGGGCTGGAGCTTAATTAATTGATGACGCTTTCAGATACTTCAAACCAGCTCATGAGATAAATCATACTCCAATATAGAAAGTTTCATTACAGCCAGAGATCTCCTAGCATTTATAGACTCACTTCAAAGAATCCAGAAAATGCTTACAGTGCAGAATGGAGGTAAGTCCCAGCTTATAACCTACTCCTACCTTTTATTTATTTATGTATTATTTTTGTTGAAACAACCTGCCGATAGAAATAAGAGTGAAATAAAAAAAAAAATTAGTCACATCGCTGGAAGACCATAACACAGCCAACACATCACAGAGACTGAGGCTGGATAAGGAAGTAGGTCATTGAATTTGGAACACTTTAACTTAAATTTGATGAAATATCAGCACAGTGAACTTCTTGCAGAAGTTTTTCTGACTTGATGTCAATGGTATGAATGCTGACGATGCATTTACCTTCACCGTGAAATGGGAAAACTCACTCTCTGCCCTGTGTGTTCACACATGTGAAATTTTGTATGTCCCCCATTGTCCTTGCTTCCTTATTTTATCCTCTATTTTAAATTTAGAGAAGCTTCTCACTGTTTTGATTTAAGAGAGAGAATATACATTTGTGTCATCACGTAAGTATCCAGCATGTAGTAATTAAGCCACTTAGTCAATGTCAACAGATAATCGTGCTAGGTTACATTACACCATACTAAGAAACACTAGTGCTGAACTAATTGATTTGATTTTTCTAAGACTCAAATCCTGCTCTGCAGGGAAGTAATAGTAATTATTATGACACAAAAGTTAGTTACAAGTTGCTTATGTTCCCTTGCTGCCTTCTCCAGAGTGCTACCCAATTAAAGATACTGCAGAGAATTCAAATGAGCATCAAAGAAACAGGAGCTTTGTTTCATTGTGAAGATATCTATCAAGTGGACAATACTTCTTCACTCAACGTTTGCTTTCCTTGCTTATTTCTAAGACCTTGAAAGCACCACCCCCTGCCTGCCCTACAAAGTGCCATCGCAACTGTGGGGTCGCACTGTCACTGACGGCTTGAGGGACGTGGCACAGGGGGCAACTCCACATCAGATATGGGCCCTCCCAGTTCTCAGCCATCCTCCAGCCTTCCTGCTCCTGGAAACCCCCACTGGTCATCCTTCCAGAAGAGCCCAGCCACTGCCTGATGCTGGCGTTTCCTGCCCCTGTCCTCTGGCAGCCCTTCCCATCTCCTCCCACTTCCTGCTCAGCACCCCAGCCTCCCCTCCTCACTTGGAGGACTTTTCTTACCTGACTTTGTCTTTCTGTGGTTGATGGGGCCATGCCGTTCATGCCAAAGTAAGGATCAAGGCATTTCACCAAAAGAACGTTGCTCTTCCCCTGAGAGAACCCTTGAGAGCAGGTTTTATGTATTTACGTTCTTTGAAGGAGACCAAATCTTTTCTCTGCATTTTCTTCTGTTAGGTTGAACCTTATGAACTGATTGTCAGTTGAGTTTTATTTACAAAAATGGCTCTTTCAGAGGGTTCAACTTGAAGGTCCCACCATAGATGAGTTTTCTGAGTTGGGGCTTTAGCCTGGGGCGATCAGAAACTGATCTCTCTCTCTGGCCCTAAGGCGTATTTCCCATAGGCTCCATTTAGCTGTTTTTTATTCCTCCTTGAACAAGCTGGGATTTGTTGCAATCTAAGAGCAATACCACCTGGGGCGGATTTAACTTGGTCCAACTCTGGTAAAATCCACTCTCAAATCCACCACTGGAAACAGCAAAATCCTGGTCCACCTCCCACTTTCTAGCATTCTTTATTTAGAGATATCACAGGAACCCCATTCCAATTCCCTTTGACTCTGAGCTGCTGCAGCAAATGGAGAACTGTAATTCCTAACGCGCCCTAACATCCAAGGCAGATTCTAACGACCCTGCCACATTGGGAAGCCGAGCTCCTCAAAACACGCTCAGCCACATCGGCTCCCACAATTCCTGTCCATGTGACCTCTGGGCCGGCTATGGTCCTATCCAGTTGGGTAAAAACAGCTGAGTAGCAGGAAGGCGGGGTGTGATGGCAATTTCGGGCGTCAACTTGACTAGCCACAAGGTGCCCAGATTAAACGTCATTTCTGGGTGCCTCTGAAAGGGGAGGGATTCCAGAGGAGATTCCCAGTGGACTCAGTGAAGCAGCTTACCCTCCTCCATGTGGGCGCGCATCGTCCAGTCCACTGACGGGCTGAACAGATCAGAAGGGAGATGAACGAGGAACTCTCCCCACGGACCTGCTTGAGCGAGGACACCTCCTCTAACTTGGCTTGCCCTCATACTGGGGTTCGTCATGGGCTCCCCAGTTCTCAGGCCTTCAGGTTCAGACTGAGCTCCACCAGCAGCTTCCCCGGGCCTCCAGCCTGCAGATGGCACAGTGGGGGACTTCTCAGTCCCCGTGGTCACATGAACCCATCCTCCTACCTGTTCCCTTTCCCTGAAGAGCCCTGACTCACACATGGAGTGACTCCTGACCCATGCCTGGTAGTGCAGACCCCGAGCTGGGGAAGAGATGGATGGTGGGAAAAGCTCTGGAGCAGCTCTCCACCTCTTCTCAGGTCGCCTCTTCCATGAAGCAAATGCAAGGGGCCACGAGCGGAGCCCTCGGCTGTTCTCAATGCACCTCTGTCAGCTTTCACGCGATCACCCATTCTCTTACATTTTAACACCGGCCTTTATGTGGGCCTAGTGTTTGATGCTGTTAAAACATTTCATTTACATCTGCACCTTATTGACATTTAATAAGGAGTGGAAACAGCTACATTCGGATTCCACTTTGAGGAATAATTCTGGATTATTTATCAAACAAACTGATTTATCGTTTACCTAACACCATGTGCTGAATATTTTTCTAAGGACTTTGCAAATGTTCCTTCATTTAACCCCCACAATCACCTCCGTGACAGGTTTGCCTCCAATCTTTTTTGTAGGCATCCACACAAAATTGGGGGCAAATTATATATAGTTAAATGCACACTGTCTTTCTCATATTCATGTTATGAACAAGTTCTCCACTTAAAAACATTTTCAAACAATGATGTTAAGCAACTTAATATTGTATCAAATACAAATGTAGCACAACTTAACTTTTTAAAAAAATATTTGGGCTGATTCCTATTTTTCATTACTATGAATGACACTTGGAAGAATATTGTTTTATAAAAAAATACTTTGCATTTTTTTTTCTTAGGTTTGGTTTGGATCACAGAAATTTTGAGGTCAAAAGGATAAACTTGGAACAATGTATACTCATTTTAGAAGTAAAAGAAAATATCAGTCTCATTATTCCTCAATGTCCTACAAATAGATGCCCTTCAACAGATGAATGAATAAAGAAACTGTGGTATATATACACAATGGAATATTATTTTTTATAGAAGAATAATATTCTGGCATTTGCAGATAAATGGATGAATTGGAGAATATCATACTAAGTGAAATAAGCCAATTCCAAAAAAATCAAAGGCCTAATGTTTTCCCTGATAAATGGATGATGATATATAATGGGGCTGGGGGTATGAAAGATGGTGGAATGAAACAGACACCATTACCCTATGTCCATGTATGATTACACGAATGGTATGATTCTACATCGTGCCCAACCATAGAAATGAAAAGTAGTATCCCGTTTGTGTACAATGAATCAAAATGCAATCCATAAAAATAAAAAAATAATAAGAAAGTATGAAAGAGAACTTTTTGTTTGCAGGAATGGAGGGGTGTGTGTGTGTGGGTGTGGGTGTGTGTGTGGGTTTGTTGGACAGTAAAGAAAGAAAGATGGAGAGCAGGCAAAAAGATATGCATGTCCTTCCTAAAAAGTTCAGAGATGACATCAGTTGCTGTAGCAAATAATATATGCTGTCAGGGGTTAAGGGAACGCTAGAAAAATTGTAATGGATTAGCAGTATTTTAAGAACGTGCATAAATCAGTCTGGTACCCACGTCAACACCAGAAATTGAGAAAAGCAGTTAAAACTTGATACCAGGATCTCTCCTTTACATGGAAACAAGGGGGGAAAGTATGCAATCCTACATTCAGAGCAGCAGCAGCATTCTTTACCACTCACTGTCTACCCATTGGTTTAATAAACACTTGTTTAGTGCCTACTATGTGCCAAGATGTTAGAAATAAAGAAATGAAGGAGATAAAGTTCTTGCTCTCAAGAGCCCACCATAAAGCAGAGAAAACAAAAACGCAGATAAATAACTACTTTGAAGGTTGGTAGGTGCTAATCCAGAGACATCGGCAAATGCATTAAGTCGGCAGTCACTAGCTGTCCCTAGAGAGTCAAAGGAGGCTTGCCTGAGCATTTGAACTAGGTCTTGAGGAATGAATGGGAGTTTGCACAGAAGGAGAGAAAGGACTTTCAGGGAGAGCTTGGAACTCTGTCCCCAGGTTGGAGTACCCTAACTGCTGTGCTGGGTATGGGCTACAGGTGTGTGCCTAAATGCCAGCTCGCTCCACCCACAGGATGGCCAGGTGGGACTAGGCCGTTGGCATCCCTGGTCTCGTCCCTCTGTTTCTGAACAACCTCAACCCCTGTTCCCATGAACCACAGACGTGGAATTTTCTTCATGCGTCGTGATATGAAAAATGTCAGGAAGCACAGCCCCAGGGAGCCAAAGGGTGACGGAGCTTTGAAGAGTGGCAGAGGAAACCTGCAGTGAAGGGGACATGAAGCAGGGCCACAGCTGACCCTCACAGGACCCTCACATGAACGAGAAAATAGACCTTGTTGCTGTGGCTGCTGAGCCTCTGGAGCTACTCTTTGCAGTGTGAGCTGATAACTCCAGAAGCTGATGTCCTGGTCCACGCTCTGGAACAGGATGAGCTGACCACAGCCCTCCAGGAGCCAGTGAACCGATCAATAGGGCTTGTCAGATGCTTAAGTAAGAAGCAAATACGCTGTCCACTAATGGCTCCCAATCAGCGCGGTGGGAGTCTCTTGGGAATCTCGGTCCAGTCCTGCCTGGGCTGGACAGAGCACAGCTGCCAGCGCCCCTCAAGACGCTTCTGTAAACGTCTGCCCGGCGCTCGTCCAGCCTGATGGGAAGACGCCGATTTCCTATCCCTGAAGCTTGTTCCCTGCGCTCCTCATGTCTGTCCTTCAGCTGCTGACCAGCCCCTGTCATCTTCTTTGAGATTTCACTCCAAAAGACAAAATGAAGCTTAAACATGCAAGAGCTTTGGTGGAATGTGCTGTGGATTTCACTGGCGAGAAGAGAGGCTGACAGTGTGGAGCAGACGTTGTGCAAGAGGGAAAAACTGCTCGCACGAGGCTCTTCCCACAGTCTCTCCTCAGCCTCACAGCTATGACCCGGGCTCTTCCTGTCCCGCAGCCCCACCTCTGTTCCTCTGCCTGGGCCACCTGGGAGTTTAGAGAGGACTAGTTGAACTGCTCAGGCACAATGCCCACCTTGTGCTAGGACCGCTGGTTAAAGTAAAGCCCACATCCTTAAGCCCTTGTCATCCATATGTCCTTGAGACTTCTCCCTTTGTAGTTTACAAGAAAGAGAGATCTAGAACTCAGCGGCCACATGTGGATCTCTACCACTGGTGGGATTTTGGATTCACAAATGTTATTAAAAGAAACATGGTCTTTGAAAATGTGACCACGTGCCCAAAGCAGTCATCACTCGGGTCTACTGCTGAGGTCATTTAATTAGGTGCCTCTCTCCTCAGAGGAGGCAAGAGTTCCAGGGACAGACGGGGAGTGAGAACAGAGGGTTGAGAGATGGTGACACGGCAGCCCTGGGGGGCCAACTCCAGGCTGCTGCATAGTAGGACAACGGAAAAGAGGCAGAAGCCTGTGGGGCAGAGGAGGGGATGGAAAGCCAAGGTGGAGAACACCAAGCACAAGTACTGTCCATACCAAGCACAAGCACTGTCCATTTCAAAATTTGGCCCAGCACGGCTCTGGGATGGCTTTTATTCTATCCACAACGCTCCTCTTCCATCTGTGTGCAAGCCACAAGCAGCAAGCTGAGCCGAAATTCCCTGCAGCAGTCTGTGATGACCAGAGAGGCAGAGGAGCAACGTGGCCCCGCCCCACCCCAGCATGGCCAGGGGCTTACCTTCTGGGTGAGATCGCTGGCTTCGTTGATGTACCGGTCGCGCTCCTTCTCCAGTTGAAAGATGATCTTCCTCTGCTTCTGGGCCTCTTCCTTATAGCTCTGAATTTCTTCCTCCAGGTTCCTCTTGGTCTGTTCATGGAGCTTCACCAGGTCTATCTGCTTCTGAGTCGCATTGACCGCTTTAAGCATATTCTAAAATCGGGACAACAGAGCAACAGCCACATTATCTGTCATGTTTGAGGAGCTAGGGTTACAGTCACCTCCTACCTCATCCCTGAAATAATGAGATGTCTTGTCTTCGATAGCAATAAAAATAATCGTATTCTCTGCAGACTATAAAGAGCCTGCTGTGTTAATTTTGCCCAAGGCACTTTAAATACTTATAGAAATGCACTAGGCAAATGGCATCCCTAAGAAGCAGGCTCTGTATTGCTCCTGTTTGAGGGGAGAGGTAGAGACTGAGGGTTCAACTGCTTGCCTACAAGTTCATATGACAGGGAAGAGGCATAGCCAGGACCGGAATCCATGGCTGGCTGGCCCAAAGTCTATGCTTCTAACCCTCATCACAGCTCCAGTCTTTATCCAGCGAGGTTAAAACAATTAAACCCAATCATATAACTCAGACTTTGACCATGAAGAAAGAGAAAAATCAGATTATGAAAAATGCAGATGTTGGGGCTGGGGCTGAGGCTTGGGGCTGGAATTGTAGCTCAGTGATAGAGCACTTGCCTAGCACGTGTGAGGCACTGGGTTCCATCCTCAGCACCAATATAAATAAATGAATAAAATAAAGGTGCATCAACATCTAAAAAATAAAAATAAAAATAATTCAGATGGTTAGAATTAACAATTTCACTCCTAGGTATATGCCTAAAAGAAATGAAAGCAAAAACTTGTGCATGATGCTCGTACTAGCACAATTCACAAAAGCAAAAGGGTGGAAATAAACCAAATGTCAATCAACTGATGAATATAAACAAAATATGTTATGTCCACACAGTGGAATATTATTCAGTCATAAAAAGGAATGAAACATTGATGCAGGCTACAACATTGATAAGCATTGTCCTGAGTGAAAGATGGTAGACACAAAAGGTCACAGAGTGCATGATTCCAGTTATAGAACTAGCCAAAAGAGTCCAATTCATAGACACAAAAAGCAGATCAGCAGTTGTTAAGGGTGGGAGGATAGAGCATGAGGTTTTCTTTTGGAGTGATGAGAATGTTCTGGAACCAGATAATGATGAGGGTGGCAAAAAATTGTGAATGTGCTAAAATGTACTAATGATAAATGTTGTGTTAATATTTTATCACAATAAAAACATGATGTATTTTTTTTCACACATGAATGCCCACGTCCCAACTCCAGCATTTCTATTTGGGTAGGTCTAGAATGGGACCCACGCAGCTACTTTTTTTTTCTTTTTTTTTTTAAGTTAAGCGTGATCTCTGATGCTGAAATAGAAACCTCGCCTCAGGGTGGCTGCCCAGTTTCCTCCGAAACGTGGAGTGAAGAGCAGCGCATCCCAGCAGCCATGCTCAGCGGGAGGGTGCACCTCCTGGGAAGGGGGCCAGTGGGGGAAGGCGGGAAAGGGAGCGCCAGACAGTCGGAAGGAGGGAGGACATGACCCAAGCAGGAGGCACAGGAGTATGCAGAGGTCACAGGAAACCATGAATGTGTACAGTGAACACCTGTCCAAGGAAGCGGGAGGGAAGGAAGAAAAGGAAGGAAGGGAGGGAGAGAGGAAGGAGGGAGGGAGGAAGGAGGGAAGAAAGGAAGGAAGGAAAGGAAGGGAGGGAGGGAGAAAGGGAGGGAGGGAGGGAGGAAGGAGGGAAGAAGGGAGGAAGGGAGGAAGGGAAGAAGGAGGGAAGGAGGGAGGAAGGGAGGAAGGGAGGAAGGGAGGAAGGGAGGAAGGAGGGAAGAAAGGAAGGAAGGAAAGGAAGGGAGGGAGGGAGGAAGGAGGGAGGGAGGAAGGAGGGAAGAAAGGAAGGAAGGAAAGGAAGGGAGGGAGGGAGGAAGGAGGGAGGGAGGAAGGAGGAAAGAAGGGAGGAAGGGAGGAAGGGAGGAAGGAGGGAGGAAGGGAGGAAGGGAGGAAGGGAGGAAGGAGGGAGGAAGGGAGGAAGGAGGGAGGAAGGGAGGAAGGAGGGAGGGAGGAAGGAAGGGAGGGAGGGAGAGAGGAAGGAGGGAGGAAGGAAGGAAGAAAGGGAGGGAGGGAGGGAGGAAAGAGGAAAGAAGGGAGGAAGGGAGGAAGGAGGGAGGAAGGGAAGAAGGGAGGAAGGGAGGGAGGGAGGAAGGGAGGGAGGGAGGAAGGGAGGGAAGGAAGAAAGGAAGGGAGGAAGGAAAGGAAGAAAAGACAGAAGAAAGAAAGAAAGGAAGGAAGGAAGGAAAGAAAAAAGAAAGAAGGAAAGAAAAGAGAAAGAAAGAAAAGAAGAGAAAAGAAAAGAAGGAAGGAAGAATGGGTGGGGGGGTCCATCCTGCCAGGGACTTTTGAAATAGAGCCTTCATTAGTGTCTCTCTCTCTCCCTCTCTGGTGTGTGTGTGTGTGTGTGTGTGTGGTGCTGGGGATCGGACCCAGTGCCTTGTGCCTGTTAGGCAGACAATCTACCACTGAACTCCACCCCCTGCCCCAGGCCTTCTCTGTAGAAGAGAAAATTGGCAGCTGTTGGCAATGACCATGTGGACTGGGAAACAGAGACAGTCTTCATTGAGAGGAATGAAGCAAAAACTCAGCAGGAAGTCTGGTGGTGGAGAGAGAAGCCTTTGCTTCCTAAGAATTGGTTCCAGGCCAGAACCCTATCATTTCCTAAGGCCCCACTGTATCCTTAAGCATCTTTGTGGTGACCAGCTGGACCAAACTCTCCGGTCCAGCAAGGGGTGAAGGGGGATTGGAAAATAAAGATTCAGACACAGATTGTGAAGATTAAGCTGGGATCAGGGTAACTGGGATCAGGTGGAGCTCTGCTTTCTGATGGAGATGCAGATCTAAAGAGTCACACCAGCAATCTTTATTTAGATATGTCTCATTATCAGGTTAAAGACTATGCAACCATTATTCTTTGTATTTAGGAAAGTTACAGAAACTAGGACATCTATGTAGCTTTTCCACAGCTGCAATCCACAGTTGCAAAGTGCAATGTTAGGAGCTTTGTGAAGCTCTCAAGGAAGTCCACTGTTTAAAGTTACTATAAGGCAGGCAGGAACTGGAGAAGCAGAGCTGGTGAAACATTGTGGTTGTCTAGCATAAGAATTCCTTCCTTCCTGGGAACTGTGTGCCTGAGATGGAGGTCAGAGCTGATAGGACTCTTGCACAGAGCCTCCTCATGCAGGGCATTGTCACAGCGGTTAAGCATTCCTTTGCACAGAAACAGTCCCAGGCACTGGGCATGCCACAGCCATGAGGTCATCAGAGAGCCCCGATCTCAGTCACTGCTCTCCCATCCTCCGTCACCGCACTCAACACATCTTATAGTTCCTTCTCAAATCTCTAGCCATCCCAGACCTGCAGCTAGGTCCAAAATCCACTCACCTCTAAACAGGTAAAATGTCCACCCACAAAACATTGGCTGGGCAATGACAGAGTAAACAGAAAAGGTCAAATTTCTTTGCAGGTGTTTGATCAAACATTTATTCTGTAAAAGACAGAGCCACTTTGACACAACACTGAAGGAACCACAAAATCTTCAAGTCGCTGCCTGTCAAAGCCATGTCATTCATTCTTTCAATGAAGATGACATTTCAAATCAGTAAGGAAAGAATTTTTTACCAGGTTGAGTGCATACCTACAGAGCCCAGTGCAAAGATTACAATGGCCAGGAAAAGTAATTCGAAAATACACCCTTCCCTAAAGGAGGAACCAACATTAATCAAATCAAACAAACAAATGGAAAACCGCTGTTGTGCTACATGTCCTATCATGACATACAACCTATTCGTTTTTTACCAATATATAAAAAATAAAAATGGATTGAATGTTGTGTGGGTTAAAAATTAATTTAAAAGCCAGGCACAGTGGAGCAAGCCTGTCACCCCAGCAACTCGGGAGGCAGAGATAGGAGGATCACAAGTTTGAGGCCAACCTCAGCAACTTAGCAAGATCCTAGGCAACTTAGCAACACCCTGTCTCAAAATAAAAAATAAAAAGGACTGGTGATGTACTCAGTGGTTAAGCGCCCGTGGGGTTCAATCCTCAGTAACCAAAAACAAAAACAAATTAATTTAAAAATCTAAATCCAGAAGTATGGTTAATATGTATAAATATATAGCATAAAGGAACAATTTCCAGGATTATGCAGGAAAAGAATTTGAATGATTTTCTTAATAAGTGCTTAGCATGGAAAGAAGCAATCTCCTGCCATTTTCAGAGATTGCCTAAGTAGTCCACTTTAAGCCAAAACGTAGTTTGTTTTGTGAACATTTGTTCAGTTCTGGGAAACCTGAAGGAAAGCAATGATTCAAGCCACAGTGAACCAAGGCCATTTTTATTGTGATTAGAAGACACCATCCTGGCCACCCCTCCATACCTGGCCTTTGGCTTCCAGGAAACCCTTGGGCAGGAAAGTTTGCCCTAAATCTTTCAAAGCAGTCAATCTAAATATGACTGTCAGTGGAAGGATTCCTCTGGAAGGAAGAAAGACGGGGGGCCCTGCCTTTAAATAAGAGCCTCCTGGTCTTCAGACTTCTCCTACCCCTCGACTTTGGGCCTCCACGAACTCAGAGACCAGAGGCACAAGGCCCCCAAACCAAAACCTACAACCATCCAGCAAAGATAGACAGAGGGAAGGTTAGACTTTTTCTATAACTGACCTGCCATTTTCATACCTAAGCCTTCAAAGTTAAAATTTAATTAGTCCTCGCACTTATAATTTTTGGATTAGCCTAAGTTGTAGATTACAGATATTAAATTCAGAAATTTCGATCAACAGCTTAGGATGCCAAATAACACACCAGTAATGAAAACAGAATCTACAAAACACTCTGAAATCCCCTGCTGGTTCACATGCTAATTCTCCGAAGTCCCTTTGTGATAATGCAGTTTCAATTCAGGGCCAGTGAACAGTAGCCTGTGAGCAGCTGCTTAGGGAGAAATTGAGCACTATTATTTAGTCTGATCTACCTTTGTTTGCCTCAGTCTTCTTTCCCCATTCAGCTGGCAGATATTATAGCACTAAAGACGGGCATTTATTTGCCATTGTTACTTTAACAAACTCACCTTATTTAGTATTTCCCTTTCTCTCATAAGCTCGTCCATGGCTTTCTTATCAAGTTCTGCTTGTTTCTTTGAAGCCTCCACCTCTAAATCATCAGGGAGAAAAATAATAATAATCGCAGAGTCAACTTAAAAGAGAATCTACCAAAGTCATACAAAACCTGCTTTACAGTAGTAGCTCTGAAACTACTCTTAGCTGAGTGATAGGTGATCTTCATTTTAACTCTGAGGTGGATCATCCCACCCGATGAAAAGAAAAAAATTGAGGCTTAGACAGATTAAGCCAGATGAGAACATTCCCAGCCCAGAGGTGACAGGGTTAAGATGAGAAGCTTGGCTTCTCTGACTTCAAAAAGTCCTTGCTCTTTAACTCATTTTTATTATACCAGTAAGTAGAAAGACAGATGAACCAAAGGGAAAAAATACAAATCAACCAGAATCTACTTAAGATTTTGGTATCTCACTTTTTCCTATGAAAATATGTAAATATAAACAAATACACAAACACACACACTGAAAGGGAACCGTGCTGCGCGTGTTATTTTGTAGCTTGCTTTCATAATTAACAAATAGAGGATAAAGGCCTTTCTTTATTATAAATTTGCATCTATGTCGAACTTTTTAATAACTCCATGGTTTTTCACTATATAATAAAAAGCATAATTTATTTTGCCAAGCCCCCATTTTAACATTTAAGTTGCTTTCGTTTTTTCATAATTATAAGCAATGATCTTGTTAAAGTTCTTGTTCATTTGCTCTTCTAAAGGAGGAAGTCCTGGATTTTTTTTTAAAATATTACTCTCATACAAATTTCTTTCTAGAAAATTAATAGCAATATAAATCCACACCTAACCACCACTAGGTACTATCATTCTCTTTGGTCTTTGACCGTGTGATAGATTGTTTTTAAAATCAGCCGGGCACAGTGGCTCAGGAGGCTGAGGCAGGAGGATTGCAAATTTAAGGCCAGTCTTAGCAAGATAAGCAATTTAGCCAGACCCCGTCTCAAACTAAAAAAATTAAAACAGTGGGGAATGTAGCTCAGTGGTTAAGCATCCCTGGGTTCAACTCATGGTACAAAAAAAAAACAAAAAAAATCAACAACAACCAGTATGTCAATATTTCATTAACATCTACCTTTCTTTGATTGATACTAAAGTCGATCATTTTTTCACATTTAATAACTACTTATTATGTGTTTTTTCAAAATTCCCAATTTGCCCTTTAATAGTTTTTCTCATGAAATTCCTTATCCTTTCTGTGGATTTTTAAGAGCTCTTTATGTACAATAAAGATATAAATGCTTTGACAATATTTTGGCCAAACTGCTTTATTTATATAATCTTTTGCTAATCAAATTTTTTTTTTTTTTTTTTTTTTTTTTGGTACCAGGGAATGAACCCAGGGGTGCTTTATTACTGAACTACGTCCCCAGCCCTTTTTAAAATTTTTATTTATTTATTTATTTATTTATTTTGAGACAGGGTCTCACTAAGTTACTTAAGGTCTTGCTGAATTGCTGAGGCTGGCTTCAAACTTGTGAACTTTGTGCCTCAGTCTCCCAAATCCCTGGGATTACAGGCATGCACCCCTGTGCCTGGCTAAACAGAAATGTTTATTTCATTAAGTCTCTCAATCTTGGCTTTTATGGCCTCAATATCTGGTATAAATTTTTTCCAAAAAATTTGTCATGCACACATTTTTAAAATGACCCATAGGGCACAATTGATACAAAACATGACCTTATCTCTAATGATACTCTTGGGTATTTTCTGGCCTTTCCAATATTTTCCATTGATTTCTTTATCTATATATCATCGCTACACTATTTGCTCTTCGAAGCTTTATAATATCAGATATAATTACATTTAAATATCTGCACTTCTCAAAGATTTAAATGATAATATAATACATAAAATATTTGTTCCATTGTCATTCTTAATTTCCAGAAATTTATAGCTATTGTCATGTTTGTTTTTCTGGAGGAATGCTAGGATCTGTTTTCAAGTTCCATGCAACATAACTCATTGAAATTTTTACTGAAAATATTAAGTGCATGGATTAATTTGGATGGATTTATATCTTTATCATATTAAGTATTCTGATCTAGAAACTTGGTATATCACTCCATTTTTCAAGTCTTCCTTAATACCACTCAGTAGAATTCTGTAGCTTTTATGTATAGATCATGCAAGTATCTTGATAACTTTACCCAGATATTTTATTGCTTTAGTTACTATTGTGAAAGGGGGTTTTCTAGCATATATTCTGGACATAAAAAAAGATGGTTGATAGCTACATATTTAATTTATAGCCTGCCACCCTATTGAACTCTTGGGTTAGTTCTAGTAGTTTTTCAGTTCATTGTGGGAGAAAATCCTAACACAGGAGGACCGATGCTCCTAACATCATGCTCAGGGCTGCTTTTGTTTTTGCGGTGCTGGGGTTGGAATCCAGGCCTCCCACATGCTAGGGAAGTGCTTAACCACTGAGCTACATTGCCAGCCTTCAGTGCCTCTCTTTGGTCAGGTTCATCAAAAGAAAGAGGTCCAACAGGGCTCAGTGGTGCACACCTGTAGTCCCAGCTACTTAGGAGGCTGAGGTGAGAGGTCACTTCAACCCAGACGCTCAAGACCAGCCTGAGCAACATAAAGAGACCCTGTCTCAAAAAAGGAGGGAGCAGGAGGAGGAGGAGGAGGAGGAGGACAACGACCACAAGGAGAAAAGTCCGTAAAAAGAAATGACAATGTTTATATCTATGAAGTAACTATAAAAGAGAATATAACGACTTTTATAAATATGACTTCAGGATGAAAGAAATGTTTTGTGCTCAAAGTGTAGAACTATTGTAAGCAAAAATACAGAAATGGAAAATAAATTAAAAATTTTTTAAACAATACAGAAATGGAAGTGTGGGAATGTTTTGATGGTTGTTCATATTCCTTCCTATCTGTCATTGAAGACATTAGACTGTAAAGTCGTGCTGAACTATAGGTACCCTGAAGGTAGATCCTCTTCTACCCAGGGTCTGCACACAGTCTGCATTCAATTTACTGAATGGACAAACAGAAATGAAGATAATCCACAATGGATTATTCCTAATGTCTTAGGAACATTAAAAGTTCCTCAGTAAAAGATTATTTCCTAATGTCTTAGAAGGAAAAACATCTGCACTTCTCAAAGGTTTAACTGATAAATATTTCTAATAATTTTAACTAGAGATTTAGATTTTTACCCCAGTGAGGCATTGTATGCTTCTATGATTTTATGTATGCTAACTCATTCAGTGATTGATAACTCACAGCAGCCCACGAGAGATCAGCAAGACACAAGTGTTCCTGTCTTATGCAGTCAGAATTCATAATGAGTCTCTGTCCCCAAGTCCACTGCTGTTTCTGCCATATCAAACTTGAGCAGGATACATATTAGTAATTATATTCCTATCAGAAAATAGTAATGCATCTGGATGATAACACATGACATTTAATAAGCACTTACTATGTGCCAGGTGCTATCTACCATATTGTCCCAGATACTATTAATGAAGGACATTAATTTTAACATATCCCCTATCCTCTATGGACAGAACCGACAAATACTGAGTAATACTTTGGGTTGTTTTTACACTGAGACAATAGAACCTGTGGAAGAATTTATTAAGGTAAGAATTAAAGGTATTCAAAATGGCGGCCCTCCTTATTACTGGTTACCAGTTTGTTGTCATATTGATTTCAATTGGCATGTTAACGTTTGTAGAATGGAGCCCTGGGTTGTGAGGTGTCATTAGTCACTAATGAGATAGACATCTCTAAGTTAATAAAACAAAGCACAAAATGGTTTACCTCTCTCTAATCCCAAGATCTGATTCTTTAGGGTTTCTTTGTGCTGTTCCACTTCTGCCTTTTGCTCTTCAATCTGGTGCAATTTCTTATGAATTTGTTCTCTGATTTTGTTGAGCTTCCCAATGTCGAGGCGCATCTGATGGACTTCTTCTTCTTTGGCCTGTCATTAGTGAGAAAGAAATTAACCAGAATATCAAGTAAATAAAGACCAGCGACTGAATGAGGGCAGAGCCAATCAAAGGAAAGTCTTCCAGTGGCAGTGCCATGTTGCCCTATGGGATCATATCAAAACATGCTGCTGGTTTTTGAGGAAATTAAAAAGTTCTTTTCTCTGAATTAAATATGTAGCTACAAAACTAAAACAATGAAAAGACTGATAAGATCTGGTGTTGTAAGTTACCTTCTAAGTGTGGAATCAAATGAGATGAGAATACTGAATCACATGTATCACAAATATATGGATTTTGCATACCAAAGCTATATTTTTTGGGGGGTGCTGGGGATCGAACCCAGGGCCTTGTGCTTACAAGGCAAGCACTCTACCAACTGAGCTATCTCCCCAGCCCCCCAAAGCTGTATTTGATGAGTAGTTTTCATGGACTCACAAAGTGGTCTCTCTGAGAAGGTCAGTAACATAATTAAGGTCATATAAAACATTTAAACATTCTCTCAAATCCACAGAGTTAACTCAGCCCAATCAGATGCACTAGAGAAATGGATCTTCCTTCCTCCTATTAGGCCAGTCTGTGGATTTACAGACAGTCAAGTAGAACAGCATACAGAGAAAAATCTACATAATGGCAAAAGGTACCAACAAATAATTCTAATAAGGAAAATCTCCAGATTTTTATTGGGGACCTCTCTAGTATGGATTTTTATATTTTAAATTACATTCACTTTAAATCTTTCTTGTATTAGAAATGACAGGAAAAGAGTTGGGGATTCTTCTGCAAACAATGATTAGCAATTTTCTTGGTTCTTGACAATAAAGAGACTGAAATTAGCTGTGTATGTTTTCCTTGGGGTATTACTAGATACCTAATCCCATTAGGTGTTATCAGATCCCATTAGGTTCAGGATCTGATAACAAAAATAGTCCATCTGTCAAGATGTCCCATTCATGTCATCAAAGGAGAAAATTAATAGCATAAGTATTTTTTACTTCAATTTTCCTTCAGAGGCTAATAGATTATTTGGACTTAAAGGATCATTGCATGTCTGCTTCACATACCACATTCTCATAAAGAATTGGTTTCAAGTCAACCCACTCTGGACTGCTTTAAATGTTCTGCAGCCTTAGACCCCTAGAGGGTTAATTCTAAGATGATCCATTTCAATGGTTATTAATCCAAACCCCACAGTCAGACTCCTGAAAAATCCTGGAGACCTCTCACATTTCCAGTATGCATGCAAAATGAAATACAAGATGCAAATAAGTGTGTGTGTGCATGTATGAACACATATGAGCCTTCATCAGATTCTCAAAAGAAACCATAACATACAAAGATGCTATGGCTCACTGCTCAGATCTATATATTATGCCCAGTATGCTAATATAACCAAATATGGAATCTGGATTTTGATTCTGAATGAAAGTATAAACATAAGGCTGCTCTGTTAATTACAAAGGCATACAATATGTATTCGAGTATAAAACTGCTATCCAAATCTAACTTGTAAACACTCTTCAATGAGGGAAAGAAAAACAGGAAACTGTATTGAAATATACATTAGTGGTAAAAATCATGATACCACAATCCCGGATATAAATACCTAATAGTGCCAATCCATGCCCCAACCCTCCCACTCCACCTCTCCAGAACCAATAATAAAATATAGTCTGAATTCTTTTCCACTCACACATGTGAGTGGTTTCTAGCTCTCGGCAACTGGTTACTTGCGAGGCTCATTAAGGAGATGAACATCTGAGCTTGCTTTGGAAAACATTTGCATAACCATATGACCAATAATCAGGTTTGCAATTTTATAAGTAAGAATGGGAGTTATCAAACTGTCTGCTTCCAGGCATAAAGCAATCACCATGCGCTCGCACCTGCTTCTGACTTCCTGGGGCCCTTGGCAGAGCTAACAGTTTATCCAACCCAAGGTTCCAAGTGCAAAGGGAAACCTGTGCTCCAGGTAATGAAGGAAAGGGCTAGGGAACAGACATGTCACTTAGTGTTTACTTTGAGCTCCAAGGCCTTCTGCTGGTTCTCCTGGGACAGTTGCTCACAGGCCAAAGTGTGTTGCTCGTTCTCTTGCTGAAGTTTAGCATTTCTCATCTGGAACTGCTCCAGTTCCTTCGCGGCTCTCTCATTCAGTATCTGAAAGGCACGGAGCGAGCTGGTTAATGCTTTTTAATCTGATTACAGTGTCTGCACATACACGCGGGAGGCCCCACAAACCTCCTGGGAAGATAACAGCAATCGCACTTATTTGTCTTCGTAGAAATTGTTCTTCATCCCAGATGAAAACACAAACACACTCAAATATGATGAATGTTAAATGGCCGAGGAAAATGATGCCTTCAAATGAATAACAACACAGTGAGCATATTTTTTTTTTCCTGAGAGCCTAGGGAAGTCTTGTTCACAGGTGGTGGATAAATATTTTAATGCCTGTTTGCCATTTGGCAAGCTTTGCATACGCAACAATTGCTATAATCATTGCAAATGAGCTAGGGATTCAAATGGGTTTTATCAGCTCTGGGGCTCAGATGCTCCATCTCCAGAAGCAAATCCTGCATTGACATGCCTCCAACGTTCTCCAACGTTCGAGCAGACGAGTCCACCAACACAGACAACTCTCTCTAATCCAACTTAAGCTAGAACTGTGGAGCAGAATGGAGTGATTCCTAGCTACCTGATTTCAGCGTCAACCCAATATTCCTCTTCCCTATCTTGATTATTCTGAGCACACACGGATTTATAAAAACAAAGGACTATGTCTTAGGAGGTCCTTCTATTGCAGGAATATAAGGGAGATAGAACTGAAGGAAAAGAAAGAAGAGAGAGAGACGGTTAAGGTGTTCTTCCAAATATAACTCCCATGTATGCAAAAACTGAACATGGAAAGAATCCATCCAATCAACAGAAGAATGGATAAAGAAAGTGTGGTGTATATACACAATGGAGTTTTATTCAGTCGTAAAGAAAAATGAAGTCATGTCATTTGCAGGAAAATGGATGGAACTTGAGACCCTTATATTAAAGCAAAATAAGCCAAACTCAGAAGGTCAAGAATGGTATGTTTTCTTTCATATGTAAAGGCTAGAGAGGAAAAAGGAAAAGAAAGGTGAGGGGTGGGACTCTCATGAAAATCAAGGGGACATCAGTAGAAGAAAGAGAGGTGGGAAAAGAGGGGGGGAGTGCTAGGGAGTGAGATTGGCCAAATTAATTGTTACATTGTGTTCATGTATGAATATGTAACAACAAATCCCATCATTATGTACAACAATAACACACCAATAAAAAATGTGGAAGGTTAAAAAAAAAAAAAGAAAACCCATCCTAGTCCCCATCAACAGGCACTAGACAAAAAGTAACCAGCTATGCTAAAGATGAAATTTTATTTTACATGAATCCTGGATTCTGCTATGCAAAGCACTGCAGTTTTATTCTGATATCCAAAAGGTTTTCTCTTAAATTTCATGTTCAAAGAAGTCTCCTGATTTTCTCCTGGAGACTGCACATTGTGTATTATGTATCTGAATTCCAGCTTTATGAAAAATTAATAAAGCAACTGACAAAGAAATGTATTCTTATTATTTTTAAGTAGAAATGTGCTATGTGGTTTGACAATTCTTTAGATACAAATTTTCTAAGAGAAAATACTTTTAAGAAAAGACATTTAATTCTATGAATTGCTTCTTTAAGAAATGAGAAAAGGGTCTAGGGATATAACTTACTGGTAGAGCACTTGCCTGGCATGTACAAAGCCCTGGGTTCCATTACCAGCATTCAAAAAACCAAAAGGAAAAAGAAATGAGAAAAGACACAAAATTACTAATATCTGTGTTATCTTAAATGACTATAAGCGGGGAAATATTTAAAATAACAATATTTTTTAAAAAGCAAAGATTATGGTTTCCTAAACTTGAAACATAAAAATGAACCCATTAAGAATCAAAATGCTGTACTCACACAATGGAATACATACATCACTAAGAGCAAATGGTTTACTGAACTCTGTGCGATAGGGTTTTCTACAATGATGTAATGCTCTCCATCTGCACCAAGACAGTATCTACTAACTCCATGTGGCTACTGGACACTTGAAAACGATACTAGTGCATCTGAGGAACTGAATTTTTTATTTCACTCGGTCTTAGTAAATGTTAAGTAGCTGCATGTGGCTTAATGGCTACCATATTAGATACTGCAGGTCTATAAATTCATGACGAACTACATGACTAAATCTAATCAAGCACAAAGACAGGCAAAACTAACCTCTGCATAGAATTCAGGATAGAGGTGACCTTGGGGGAGGGAAGTGACTGCAGGGGCGCACATAAGGCTTCTGGGAGCTGGAAATGTTCTGCTTCCTGGGGTGGGTGCAGGTGACCAAGATGTGTGTTCAGGTGGTGAAAATGTATCAAGTTGCACAGTTGAGACACATATACTTTATGTATTTATCATACATCCATAAAAGGCTAGAAAGAATTCACTAACCTGGGCTGGGAAGGGGGAGGAATGCATAACTACCTGTAAGAACCACTCAGAGACCAAATTACAGTGCTAAGTGGTACGTTGCCATCATCAGCAGAGAAAAACAACTCAAAGTGCAGAAACGGGTGGGACAGGGAGGCACTGTTCTCCGGGGGTGGGGGGTGTTTTTACCAGGACGGGCAGGGCAGTGCATGCAGCTCACCTTCTGCTCCTTCAGCTGCTGCTCCAGCCGCTGAAGCTCTTCCTTGCTCTTCTGCATGTACTGCTGCAGGGCCTTGATCTCCGACTGCCTGGTGTCCATGTCTGTCTGAATCTGCTTGAGCTCTTTCTCTAGTTTTTCCTTCTTCCGAGACTCCCGGGAAGCTTCGTTCTGACGATGCTGGATTTCTTGTTGGAACTAGGGGGTTGGGGGCGGGGGCACCAAGGACAAGGAGGAAAGAGAGGACCCCATCATCACCAAGGCAGCTAGCCACGATCCCCTCTCCCAGGCACGTCACTTTCCGGGCAATCACTTGGCAGTAGCCTTTTCCATATGGGTCAGTCTCCTTGAGTCCTGAAGTTCAAACTTTTCAGGAATATTCTGCTTTGTTCATCAGAGTTTTGACACCAAAGCCTGATGGTGGGCAACAGATTCAGAGGGTGGTATAAAATCAACTAAATACAAGAAACCCTGGATCCTAGGGATGTTAGACATGGAAAGAATTCATCCAGATCGGATCAGTAGGGACCAATAAGATGTAACCAGCTACATTGAGTATGAACTTGTGTTCTACGTGATCCTGGATGTTGCTAACAAAGCATTAAGATTTCATTCGGATGTCTAAATTCTGTGAAAAGCCTTTGTCTTATCTCACACTAAAAGAAGTCTCAGGTTTTCCTCTCAGAGATCGCACTTGCTTATTATCTATTTGACTTCTGGCTTCAGATAAAAGTGCTCAGAAGGACTCAGGTGGCTTTCCTGTAAAGGGTAAGGGTTAAAGGAATGACTACGCCCAATGCCCGGTCCCCTGGCCTTCGCAGGGTCACCTGGGTGAGCTCCAAGTGTGAGCAGAGAGCCTGTGCCTTGGTGACTTCTCAGACAGAACCTGGAGAAGGAGCAGGTCCAGGAAAACCGCTGTCCAGAGAACAAGCCAGCGAGAAGAGCAGAGCAAGGGACGCCTCCCTTGGGCGCAAGGGGGGACGTTTGAGAGAGGAACAGGCAGGAAGGGATTTGGGAAGGACAGGACATCCTCTGAAAGTAGCGCTGCTCATCCCGCTGGGGTGGCAGAGCCCACCTGACTGATGGTCTGCTCTGCATCGTCCTTCTTTCGCTCCATTTCCTGCTGCTGCTCGGTGACATGAGCTAAGGACTCTCGTAATTTTACCACTTCTGACAAGAGCTGGTCCCGCTCCTTCGTCACTTCTTCTTTGAACTTTATCAAATCTCGAATACTGAAAAGAAGTACAGAGGAGTCAGACTAAATGGCTCCACCTGCTCAGGAGTCCTTCCTATCATCCTGAGACCCTCTTCCTGGGAAAGTCTATAGGTCAACAATAGACACTATTCAGGCATAAACAGAAAGCTCTCTGGGCCCTGGCAAAGAAGCACCAAAAATAATAAATATGATATGACTCCTTTAATTTTAAGAAAATGCAGTGTCTGTTCATGAGTGTGTATGTGTATGTGTGTATTCTGTAGGCATTTTATAGACTCCCAGAAAAATAGACACCAATCTGGTAACCAATTATCTCTGAGGTGGAAATGTTGGGAGAATGATAATTTCCACACCTCTGTGTTGTTTAGATCTGTAACAATAAGACTATATTACTCTTGTCAACTCTTGTAATTAACCCTAAGGAGGTGTCAACTTAGAAAATTATTTTTTTAATTTATCCTACAGAGGGCTATGATCACAGCTATAAAGTCTAACATGAAGTATAAACATAAGCAAACGATATGCATTAGCAGTCACCTCTTCATTCGCCCAAAGAGATTTGTTTCTCCCAAAGGAAAGTGGCCCAGATAAAATGTTCCCCAGGACAAAAATCTGAAGAATCCTCACTCATGGTGCTGGTGTTTGGAGAGTTCTGTGATAACATTCATTCATTTGAACTGTAAGTCAGTTACCTCCACATTTCAAAAACCATTCCATCTGATTTGGTATGGCTTTCTGCAGAATGAGCACTTCATGAGGGGAAGCTCTGTCTGCTAAGACCTCTGCAACAGAGCGAATCTAGGATGCAGCAGCTTCAGTAGAAGAAAACTTTGCCGGCCCACTTTGGCAGCTGACAGTCAGTCACCGAACGGCTACTCAAAACAGCAATCTGAAGACGCTTATTTACCCACGTCTTCGATACAATGTGAATGTTTACTAAGGAGCCTTCCAATCTACCCTCCAGCACTTCTCCAGAAACACAACCTTAATTCCAAGGTTACTGGGGAACAGACAGCTACACCTGAGCACTGTGGAAGGTAAAAACCTGAGCAGGAGAGATCCTTCCATGCTCCTCCTCTTCCATTCTCCTCAAAGCCTCTGATCAGAATTAGCTCCCTCACCTTGCTCTTCACTGGCTGCTCTGAACATGCTAGAATGTGACAGAACCCATCAGACGGTGATGACATCCTCTGTTTGTTTTTCCTGTCCCCTCCCCTATCACCTCTACTTAAAACTGTCCATCAAAGTTGGACAGAGCATCAAGAAAGCTTGAGAAATTGAGAGAGCAACATTAGATTTGGTTAAGGATGCCAAAAAACTGGTCTCAGAGGCACACGCTGTAATCCCAGCTCCTCAGGAGACTGAGGCAGGAGGGTCTCAAGTTCAAGGCCAGCCTGGGAACCTGAGTGAGATCTTAAAACAAAAAAATAAAAAGTGCTGGGATGTAGCTCAGTGGTAAAGGACCCCTGGGTTACTCCCCAGTACTGAAAGTAACTTTTATATTATATGCACTATGTATGAATATGTCAAAATGAAGTCCGCTATTATGTATAACTATAATGTGTTAATAAATTAAAAAAAAAAAAAAAAGATGGCTTTGACCTACTTGCTGTCATGGTCCAGGGACAGTCCAGACCCTTGCTCAACTAGTTTGGTAAGATTCACTATTTCTTCTTTGAGAGCAAGAATTGTCTCCTTGGCTTTCTGCTCTTTGTCATAGGCTGAGTCCACCATCTTCCAGGCCTTTTCAATTTCCTGAATGGGCCACGGGATATCAGAGAGAAAAACCAAACTGGGTTCCAGATGCAAGATTAACCAGCAAATAGAATGACATCATGATTACAGTATAGTAGTCATTGGTGGGGAAAGAATATTGTACATTATGCATAAGTGTGCACTGACTTACCGTAAGGTTCAACGTGAGCCAGGAACAGTTCAGTTAAAGAGGGGGACTGGTGAGGAGTATTTTTTTCTTATGTAGGTGAGCATGGCTATCCTGCTCTACAAAGCCTGCTCTACCTAGGAGGATTATTTCTGATAAAGAGAACCTATTTCTGATAGGTTTGCAGGATTAAAAACAAAAGCATGTGTGCTTTCCAAATCCAGGTTATTTAACAAAACAATAAGCTTTATCATATAAGGAACGATCACAGATCCAAGCCCTAAATCAATAGATTGAATAGAACTTCTTGCTGTTTGCAAATGTGAAATACATTTTGTCGTCAGGTCTCAGGTGAGTACCCAGATAGCAACATAAGCTTCAGAACACCCCTAGGGAAGTCATTCTTTGCTGATTCTGAATTGTGCATGACCACCTTGGTAATTTCCATTCTGAGAAGCTCGAGCCCAGGTCTTATCATCAAACACTGGCAGGAAAAAACAAACCCCATAGTAAGGAATGAAACAATGACTCATGCAGCTTCAGCATCCTTCCTGTTATAAATGCAATGTGAAATATTAACATATATACTTAAAAGTGAATTATAGCCATTTAAGTGGAGAAGCAAGGTCTGCAACAGCCTTAACTGTCTTGCAAAATTTTATCAAGATGATGGGTCCTTTATACAGACAAGAACCTATAAGGTTCAGGTGACAATATTCCACTCCTACATTGACAAAAAATAAAATGGGTAAAAGACAGTGTTTAACTTAATAAAATTCATGCTCACAATTATATTACAGGGATTACTCTTCAGTAACCACAGCACATAGTGACTCAAAACAAAATATCAGTTTGTGGGATATGTTATGTAGCAACCCTATGTAGTACTTTTGGCAGAACAAATGGATATTTAAGTGAAAATAGGATTGTATAAAGTTTTATTCAAATCAGCTTCACCAATTAGATTTTAATCGATTCATGCCTTCAATTTTCAGTTTTTAAATTTATAATGAAAAGTGTTTCTCCTGTCATAGCATGAATTATAGCCTTCTTGTTTTGGTGTTTCAACAAGGTTAAGAAGAAAATGGCAACAGAGGAAAAAATTACACTCAGGAAAAGAGTGGTTTCTAAGAGAGCAGATAAATCATATTCTGTACTGGTCTTGGAAGTTAATTTGGATTGGTGGACATCTGATTGCTTGATAAGGAAATTACCTAAAATGTTTACAAATTATTTTTCATAACTAGGGTTTAAATTTTTTTATTAATGTCTCACCCTATTGACAGGGAACTTTTATGTTTTACCTTGGAAATGTTACAACACAGTGAATAGGGTTGGAGACATAGCTCAGTGGCAGAGCGCTTGCCTCACACACACAAAGGTTCCATCCTCAGTCCTGGAAATAAATATGTAGTGTAAAATAAAGTCATTCCTCCTCAGTGTTCCCAAGACTGAGTCCCTGGTTCTCCCGTGATGAGGGACTGGGAAGGTCACAGTGGAAGCAATGGGGTACCAGGAAGAAAGGTCAAGAAAATCACTAGCTGGGAGTTCTCAAAGGAATCACTGAAATATGAGGAAAAATAGAAATATAAAAATATCTTCAGCAAGCTATCAGATGTGCAATTATACATCTTGCATCCAATAAGACATCCTGGTTTATACCCAAAGGACTTCAAATCAGCATACTACAGTGATGCAGCCACATCAATGTTTAGAGCAGCTCAATTCCCAATAGCCAAGCTATGGAACCAACCCAGGTGCCCTTCAATAGATGAATGGGTAAAGAAAATGTGGTATTGGACTGGGGATATAGCTCAGTTGATACAGTGCTTGCCTCACATGCACAGGGCCCTGGGTTCAACTCCCAGCACTGCAAAAAAAAAAATTTTTTTTAAATGAGAATTAAGAAAATGTGGTGTATATATACACACAATGGAATATTACTCAGCCCTAAAGAAGAATGAAATTATGGCATTTGTCAGTAAATGAATGGAATTGGAGTACATCATGCTAAGTGAAAGAAGCCAGTCCCAAAAAACCAAAACCAAAGACTGAAAGTTCTCTCTGATATGGGATACTAACGCACAATAAAGGGGGGTGGGGAATGGAAGCTCATTGGATCAGACAAAAGGGAACGAAGGGAAGCGGGGAATGGGAATGGGAAAGACAGTAGAATGAATTGAACATCACTTTCCTATGTTCACGTGTGACTATACGACCAGGGTAACTCCACATCATGTACGACCACAAGAAGGGGAAGTTATACTCCATGCGTGTATGATACGTCCAAATACACTCTACTGTCGTGTATACCTAAAAACAACGAATTTAAAAAGCTATTAAAAAATACTTCTTGAAACTTCTGATATGGCATTGGCTTATCTCTAAGTCCTTTTACTAGCCCTTTATCTCCCAGAAACCAAGTCAGAAAGCTGCTCCATTACTTTCTGCATGGTGATATTCACCCAGACCAATTATTTTCTTTGTGAAGGAACATTATTCCCCAGAATATATAAGCAAATACAGAGATCATGTCAATTTTCACCTAATCATTTGTTTGTTGCCAGCCCGGAGTTGTCGCTATGATGAAAGAACGGCATTTTAAATCCGGGTTCATCTATGTCGAGATCACTGACCTTCTTCAGGGAAGCGATGGTGGTCTGATCGTCCTGGGAGAGCTTCAGAGCAGTGGCGACCTTGGCGGAATTAACCACGATCTCTGCGTTCAGCTCTCTGCACTTGGCCATCAGGCGCTTCTCGTTGTCGTAAGACTTTTTCATGATAGCATGAAGCCGCTCATATTCCACCCTAAATTTTTCCAGACCTTTGTCTCCCGAAAGTTCACTGAGAACCTCCTGAAAATCTCTTTCGATTTCCTCAAATGCAGTTTCTTCCATCACCAGTTTTTCACCCTTTTCCTGTAGAAAAAATAAAGCGAAGACCAGAATGGGAACAGAGACCCTTACTCCATGATGTTGGGGAGTTATTCTAAATCCCTGAAGGAAAGGTCTTCATACAAAGTAAGAGCCACTGGCCAGCTGAAAAATTAAGACTTCCTGTTGGGAAGACTCCTTTTTTTTTTTTTTTTTGCAGTACTGGGGATCAAACTCAGGGCCTTGTGCTTGCAAGGCAAGCACTCTACCAGCTGAGCTACCAGCTGAGCTATCTCCCCAGCCCCCTAAAATTTTTTTCTTTTTTTTTTTTTTTTTTTTGCAGTGCTGGGGATTTGAACCCAGGGCCTTGTGCTTGTTAGTCAAGCACTCTACCCACTGAGCTATACCCCCAGCCCTTAGGCTCCGTTCTCATCCTTGGGATGCGCTTATATAATGCATGGTGATGAAGTAACATGAACTCCGACTGGAGTCAGGCAGACCTAATGCAGTAAGACTCAGTGTCCTTCTTAAAAGGAGAATTCAAGACACAAACAGACATGCGCACAGGGGAACATGAAGACGGATTGGGCTGATGAAATCTCAAGAAGACTAAGGACTGTCAGCCTCTTCCAGAAACTAAAAAGAAGCTGAGAAGGATTAGATGAAGCCTTCCGGTTTGTGGTACTTAGTTATGGCTATCCTAGCAAACATGTACAGCGACTTCTTACTAGGCACAAGATGATAACAAGTGGTAAAAGATATGGTTAACATATTTATTCATTCATTCAGCAAACAGTTATTGGTAAGTTCTGGAATGGAGCCCAGAGGAGATGTTAAGGTAAGGAGTAAATGGTCCGTCCACAGAGAATTTATATATTTATTAGCTGGTGGAGTGTGTTGTGTAGATAATGGAAGTATAGAATTTGGTCCCTGCCATGAGATGGATTCAAAGTTCTATAAGAATCTGGTACGAAAAAAAAAAAAAAAAAAACCTCCCAGCAGCAAGAGTAATGCAGATTTCATGAAGGAAGTGGCATTTGAACAGCCTAGAAGAAAGGAAGGAATTTTCATGGGAGGATGTAGAGAAAAGGGCATTCCTAGCAGATAAGAGTTTGGTGCAAAACTATTCAGTCAAGCAAGTATACAACTTGGCTAAAATATAAAAGATATTATGGGGAGAAGGAAGGAGGAGACTAACCAGGGAGCTAGGTACAGACTGGAGGCTTCTGAGTTGCATTCTAAGGAGTATGGGTTACATTATTCTGTGGGCCACAGAGAACCTCAAGACTTCTGTGCTTTCAACATTGTGCTTTGATAGTCTACCCTACAAAGGACCAAACCTCAACATTCTGCTGCTGATCCAAGAAACCAAGATGATCTCTCATCCCCATAATAGAGTAAAATTCTAATCCATCCTGGTGATTTTAGATAGGTATTCTAGTTTTCCTTCTGTATTGACAAATCTGTCTTACCTAAATGAAGATGTCTACATATTTTTAATTTTCAAAAACATTTGTACTATTAATTAAATCCTAAAAATAATGTGCAAGCAAAACAGTCTGGAGATTAAAACAAATATAGAGTCACAAGCATATCTACAACATTTTCTATAACAAATGTAGTATGAATTTTAAACTCAACGGAGCTTTCTTTCCTGACTAAAAGCAGATTATTGCAAAGAAACCAATGTAGCAACTTCACAAAGAAGGGGAAAATCATATTTAGGAAATATGGTCCATTACTGCTCTACGCTTCCCCCTTGTTGATGCTAAACATGAGCACACACAAAAATTTATCATGACAATGTTCTCAGTTCTATCCCTGTAAACGAAATTAATGTCAACACTTGATCAGCAGCCCAGTGATTTGTGGCAGGCCAAGTTGTCCCTGTACACCTGGCTCTTAGCACAGGAATGGAAAAATATCAAAGAAAGAAAAAAAATTTTAAACTTCTATGAACAAAAGAGGTTTTTTCCATATCACCATTAAAAAGTATACTATTAAAAGAAAAATAAAAGCAATTTCTTTGCTATGACCAGTAAGCAACTGGCATACACATTGTTACAGTGTATAAAGGTATTTCAAAAACACTGTATCAAGGTGAGCTGATCAGTGGGACTGTACACATTCCTTCATTCATCACCTATCCTGAGCTTTGCTATGTACCAGGCACTGGGAGGACCAATTTGTGGAAAGAAGGAAAAGCAGACAAGGAAAAGAGAGGCCTAGTAGAAGAGACCGACTTGGAAATAGACCACAAAAGCAGAGACCAGGAAAAGTTGGCTAAGGTGAAGAAAAATAGAAGAAAGGAAGAAGTGAGAAAAGATAATGAAGGGAAAGGGAAAATGAAAAACAATTAGGTCAAGGTATTGGTACTTGGAGCTTGTTCATGGGGAATGAAGAAGAACAAAGTAAACCAAGACGACAAGTGAGGAAGAAAAGGAGGAAACTCTCAAAAGCACGCCATGGAAAATATAAAGAAAAACTAGAAGGACCAAGAAGAGGAAATGGAAAGCAAAGAGATGTGATGAGAACAGGTAATGGGGAGAAGTGACCATAGAAACAGGGATGCCAAAGGGAGATGACAGTGACTGGGCCCAGGAGTGGGGAAAATGGAGAAAAGTCAGAGCCATTGAACACAGGAAACAATTAATAAAGGAAGACTAGAGGCCAGGTATGGTGGTGCATGATGGTAACCTCAGTGTCTTTGGGGCTGAAGCAGGAGGATCACAATTTCAAGACCAGTCTGGACAACTTAGAATGTGTTTCAAAACATTTTAAAAGCAGGGAGGGGAGCAGGGGTATAGCTTAATGGTGGGAGACACCTGGGTTCAATCTCTAGTAGTGTAAAAAGAAAATAGGAAGGAAGGCTACGCATGGAAGAGATGGAATGACGAGGGGAAGAGATGGCGAAGAGGAGACAAGGAAAGCAACGGAGGTGGGAGCATGCTGGTGCTGAGAGAAACTGGCCTAGAGTGGGCTTCATGGGCATGAGGCCAACTCAGGTGTACAAGGTTCAGCTCAGAAGAGCCCCATCCTTGGCTAATGCTCTGCTGTCAGGTTGTAAACTTCTTCATTTTTGAAGAAGTTTTGTGTTTTCATTTTGCACTGACCCTCAAAAATCATGTAGCTGATCCAGCCTGGAACTGGCTGTGTCATGGGTGAGGTGTGGGGAGGGCTCTGGCCGGGCAGTGAAGAATTTGGATTGGGCCATGGCAGATGGAAACTGTGAATGTCAAGTGAGAACAGGGTCTTGGGACTGTGGAGGTTATAAATGAGAAGGCTAATGGACAGGCAGGGGAGTCACTGAAGGACTGCAGCAGAGACTCCTGACCAGGGATGCTGAAGAAGGGATATACTTTAATATGGGGAAGTGACTGGAGGCCATAGAATATAAACACAGGGGTCAATGACAACACAGTACATTGACGATTGGATGAAGGGCCTTAAAGATGATGTGTGACAGCAGGTGATCTTACGATAGGGAACAGGATGTGACAGGTGGACAAGAGTCAGTAACAGGGGTGGCCATGAGTCTCTGTGAAGCTTTCTTCCAGGTTTCCCAGTCTGTTGAGACGTCTTCAATATTTCTGCGTACCTCTCTGATGTATCACCTTATGGTTCAAACTTTGGGGATGGGTGACTGTCATGTATGTGTCTGGGAACTCATGGGGGAAGGACAGAAAGTGATGAGACCAGAGCCAACGGAGAAAGGCCGGGAAGTGAGGGTACGGGCAGGCATGGGATGTGGATGGCATGGAGAGGATCAGAATCGGTGGATGCGGCAGGGCATCTAGGAGGAGAGATGATAGGAGGAGGTGGAGCGAGAGGCAACAGACAAGGGCGCTGACTCCTGACCTCTGCCATCCTGACGCTCTCTCGGGGCGGCCTCAGAGGCTGCTGTGGAGGTCGAAGAAACTGGGTCGGAGTCTGGGAAAGGGGCTGTGCACTGCCCTCAGCGTCTAAAAGGGCGACACGTTATTTCCATCGCCCGCCAGGGGCAGAAACCCGGCGCTCGGCGCGTCCTCCCGTTGCCTGGCAACCGCCACGCCCTCTAGGGGAGAGCGGGAGTTCCAAAGGGGAGGGGCTTCGGAGGCGGGAGGTATTCCTCAGAGAAATATGCAAATGATCTTTGAATGGGGCGGGGCCAAGCAAATGAGTGGGCGGTGCTCCGAGAGTCCGGGAGCAGGCCCTGCGAGGTGCAGGAGTTAAGAGACTCCCAAGAGAAGGCGTCCCTGACCGACTTCAGGTAGAGTTGAAGTAACGGAATTCCTGGGTTCATGAAATGAAAGGGGCGAGACCCCTCTCTGGCTTTATTTTTTCCTCTTTTTCCCCATCCCCATTCCCAAGCCTCACCCTCAGCCCCATCTGCCTTCATGCTGCTGTGTTTGGATTTGTATTTTTGAAAAATGTAACCCGGGACGGTGGTGCAGACCTGTAATCCCAACGACTCAGGAGGCTGAAACAGGAGGGTCGCCTGGGCAATTTATGAAGACCCTGTCTCAAAATAAAAAATGAAAAGGGTTGGGGATGTAACTCAGTGGTCAAGCATCCTGGGTTCAATCCCCAGGAAGAGCGGGAGGGGAGGGAGGAAGAAGGATAGCATTTTTTTTTTTTTTTAAATAATGGTATTGAACTTCGGAGGTCTTTGCCCCTTTCCCTTTCCTTCCTTCCCCTCCCCTCCCCTGCCCCTCCCCTCCCCTTCCCTTCCCTTCCCCTCCCTTCCCCTCCCCTCCCCTTTCTATCTGTGTTGCAGTTGGTGTGGTAATCCCAAATCATCCCTTCTGATTGCTTCACAGCATTTCAGATACCATATCTACCACATTTTACTTCCGTTCCCCAAGTGTTAGACAGCAAAACTGCCTCCACCTCTCCACAAAATACCACAATAATGCAATGATGTTCGTTTTGTCTGTGGTTCATTTTATGGACCCATTACAAATTTCTCCTGAAATATATGCCTAGAAGCGAGATTTGGAAGTCACAGGGGATGGGATGCATGGGACCATCACTCTTGAATATGTAGACATGTCCTGTATGAAGAAATCCAGACAAGGTGCCATTGAGATCTAAAATACAACCTCTACTCTCTTCCAAGTCATGCCCTACTGGAGGAATGTGACCTCCCCACCCCACTTCTGCTACACACACGCATATACATGGGGTGGGGGGGATGGACTCTGTTTCCACCCAAGCCATAAACATGGAAGACTGTGACTATCCAGAGAGGGCGCCTTTTGAAATGCATCTGCTCAGAAGTGGACATTTTTTTCTCATGCCTACTAGCCTAGTGGAAGCCCTGATTACTTAACTGCACCAAGTACTGTTAGATCAAGTACCAGAATTACTGCCCTACACTCCACGCCAGTGCGTTATACAAGGGTTTCTGTCCCAGATTCTCCTCCTTGCCACAGGATGCTAGTTTATTTATTCATAAACACTCATGAAGTGTTTACTAAGTATCAGACACTGTTCTAAGTGCTTTACAAATCCAAATTCATCTCATTAGTCAATTTTCTAGTTTCTATTACTATGATGCAAAGAACATCAGTCCATTTTGCTTTCATTTTCACTTTATCTACCAGTGAAATTGAACATTTCTTCATATATCCATAGGCCATTTAGGGTTTCCTTCTGTGAACTGCCTATTCACGGTCTTACTTTTCTATCAGTCTTTTTTTTCTTTCTTTCTTTAGTAGTAGGATTTGAACTCAGGAACATGCTATCACTGAACTATATCCCCAGCTCTTTGATTTTTTTTTTTACCTTGAAACAGGGTCTCCCTGAGTTACCCAGCCTGGACTCACACTTGTGACCTTCCTGCCTCAACCTCCTGAATCTCTGGATTACAGGTGTGCATCACCATGCCCAGCACCTGTATATTTTTATGGGACAGTAATCCTTAATTCTGATACTGTAGATCTTTGTCCTGTTTATTCATTTATTTACTTTGCTTTTTATGTGCTTTTTTGGTGTGATTTGATCCTTCTCAACTCCAAGGTCATAAAGATATTCTTCATCTTTTTTTTTTTTTTTTTTTTTTTGGTGGTGCTGAGGATTGAACCCAGGGCCTTGTGCTTGCGAGGCAAGCACTCTACCAACTGAGCTATCTCTCCAGCCCCTCTTCATCACTTTATTCTATAAACTTCCTCATTTTATTTTTCATATTCAGTTCTCAATTCATCTGCAGTTCACCTTTGTATTTGGCATGAAATAGGGATTCACTTTTATTTTTCTCTATGGGATGAGCAAATTTTCCAACATCCTATACTAAGCAACCCATTCTCTCCCACATGGTTTGGGAAAGTTCCCAAATAAACATGAGTATGTTCTGAGTTCCTGGTTGGTTTCTGTGCCAGCACCATAAAACACGCAAGCCACCCATTCCTCACATTTTATTACTATGGTTTTAGAGGTTTTAGAGTCAGGACGAGTCCCCCATTCCTACTTCTATGTTAAAATTACTTTTGCTATTCATCAACCTTTATCCTCTCACACAATTTCTGAGTTAGTTTGTGAATTCTGCATAATAAATTTCAGCTGAAATTGCATTGAATAGATTAATTAATGGAAAATTGACATCTATGCAATGACATCTCATTCATGACCTGAGACTGAATATCTGGTAGGCAAACAGGGTGTAATGTGGCTGAGTCACAATGTGCATGGCTCATATCTCTCACTCGTGTCAATGCAGGGCTGTGTGTCTCTGTGTTTCCTAGGACTCTCCTAAAGGATCATTTCAGGTGGCCTGCCACGTGACAGCAAGGCAAAACAGCAAGTTTTTAAGGAACTCACTACATGTTAGGCACGAAACCCATCACAGGAACCACCAGCTGACTAAGGCAGAGTCTCTGACCTTTGCAATCACAATCTGACACTGAGGGAATAGAGAAAGGAACATCGACAATTAGTCCTAACACAACACGATGGCATCATTTAGTCAAGAGAAAGCACTGATTGATATCTGAAAGCATTCTTTATGATATGGGGACAGAAAGATTCCAATACAAAGAAGTGAAAAAACATGCAACATATTCATCCCAGAGTAATGAGATGCATGTAGACATCAAGTGGGTGTGAAATGGGTGAATGGAGGAGCAGATGGACAAATCCATTTATACTAATGAACAAGATGTTGGATTTCCAATTTCCCAAACTATGGAAGACTGATCCCCACCCTGCTCCCCATGTTGTTGTAATCAAAAGAAGCACTAGGTGGCACCATAACACCAACACTCTTACCTCTCAGAGCCTATGGGAGAAACCCCCACTAAGATTTTGTCAGTCCCTAATCTAGACAAGCAGGGGTACTTCTATTAATCTCATTTCTCATTATACCCACTTGATTCATTTATTGGCCACTTACTATAGCCCAGATCTATGCCGCATACTGTAAAGAAAGAATACAGAAGGAGTTGAAGACAGGACCTCCGACCAAAGGAGCCTACAGCGAAGCCAACATGCATCCCACCCTACCCTCAGCAAAGATGCCTTACACATGGTCAAAGTAAGGATGCTGTCAGCATTGAGGTAAGGATGTCACGATGAACGGTCCTGGGTAACCTGGCCCTTTGACCTCAATTCTTTGACCATGTCATGTTCTTCCTCACTGCTTGGAATTTGCAAATACCCTTCTGTCTGGCATACTAGATCCTCCCTCCTCACCTACATGACCCCCACCCATTTTTTCTCAGGTCTTTCCTGACTTGCCCTCAACACTCAGCGACCTTTCCACATACTGTGTATTCTACATCTTGGACTATCACAAGATGGCAATCAACGTTCTTGTCATGAATATGGTCGTTGCTATGCGTCTTTCCCCACCAGGCCGTCAGTCAAGACAAGGATAGCGTGTGTCTAGTCCAGCCATGACACACTGGTGTTGGGTTCATGCAATATTGTGCCTTGCTCCCCATTCATATGTTGAAGCTCTAACCTCATATCTCAGAATGCGAGTATGTTTGGAAATAGGGTCTTTAAGGAGGTAATTAAGTTAAAATAAGGCTGATGGGGTAGACCCTAATCCAATGTGACTGGTGTCCTTATAAGAAGAAAAATGTAAACACACAAAAGAAACACCAGGAATGTGTGCACACAAAAGAAAGACAAGGAGGAGGTTGTCTGCCAGCCTAGAAAGAGACCTCCAGAGAAATCAAATTGCTGACACCTTAATCTTAGAGTTTTAGCCACCAGCACAACAAGGAAATGAATTTCTATTTTTTAAGCCACCTGGTCTGTGGTAGTTTATAATAGCAGCCCTAGCACACTGATATAACTGGCCAACACTGCTCTCAGTAAACAACTGTTGGGGGAATGATTATAGAATGAGTTCTAAAACAAGAAAATGAAGGATGGCATACTAGGGAAAGGTCATTGGTAGACATGACTCTTGATCTTGAACTTAGTATGCATTAGAGAGATAGAAGAAAATAGAAGGAATCTCAAATATAGGAACTAGCACTGGGCAGATATCAAGCAAGACTGCAAAAATCCTGCTAGGGGAGGGTGAGATCCCTACCGGGAGCAGTAGCCTCTAATGTTGATAAGAAGGCAGAGGTCCTTGGAAGAATAGTGGACAAGTGGCTGGAAGCACAAGGACCACAGACAACCACATCTACAGTCATTTGTTCAGCCAGATAACTCAAATATATGATCATGAGCTGTAATACCTCTGCAGAGCCCTTGTTTAAACGTGGATATAATAACCTCTTATCAGCACCCTCCTAGGACATCCAAGCTGTGTGCTATAATTCAGAAGTGAGAGTAGCATTATATACAGAGTGCTCATCCCTTCAACACCCAGTGAGAATATAAAGTAAATCTCTAGAAAAGCAGAAAGTCCCACTTGCACCCTACAAGCAAATTCACAGTCTGCAATGCAAAGCAACTGTGCCCTAAAAGACCCACTTTTAATGGATCACAGAGATCCTGGAGGCGATTTGGGAGAAGTCTGCACAATCCACAGTCTCTTCTGGGACTAATAATTCCCACTGGGAAGCATATGCCTCTCAGGGGCCAGATACTCTAGGTGGCCCTACCTGCCTCCTCAGGGCCACAGCTGAGTGGATCAAGTCATTAGAGACCTGGACCCATGAGGCCAATTCTAGTCTTTCTTTCCTGGGAATTTAGAACTAGGACCAACAGTTGTAAGTAAGCATGTGAAGCCCAGGAGTGGGAGAAGACAGCAGGCTGCATGTAGGGACGAATAAAGCAAATCAGTGAGGAGTGGACCCAAAAGAGGGAGACAGAGATCAGGGAGGGGCTTCTTTGTTGCTGAGTCCTCTTCAGATCCTGGGGAGGCCCAGCAATATCTACTCTCTTGTGTTCTTCTAGATACTTGTATTGCCCTAAAAAAAAAATTACTGTATTTGTTTAAGCTCCATTAAGTGAGTTTTTATTGTATATATCCACACAGCGCCACCTCAGATAAAAAAAAAAAAAACCCTGACCAACGCAGGCCCTCTTGTGACATTGCTGGATTTACTCTCCGTGGAATCTAAACACATTTGGGCCCCCAAATGACCTGGTAAAAACTGCTCCAGTCATGTCTAACACTTCTCCCCCCAAGCTACTGGGAAGACTAAAAACCCACGTATTACAGAAAATTGTTTTCATTTATCAGCCGACCCTATGGTCATCTTAGATGACAAAGCAGAGTCCCAGCTGGCTAGTGCTCTCCAAAACCATGCGGGGCATATTTTATTCCTTTAATCTTCTCCTTTTCCAGCCGGCTGCAGACCTAACTTAACAGAACATTTGTTGAGCATCTGACATTGATCCCCAAAGGGTTTCCAGACAAACTCCCCTCTCGATACCTGAAGAGGCCACCAAGCTCAGGCAGATTTATTAGGAAGCCTGGAAGGTCAGGCTCCAGGCTCCAGCAGCGCAGGAGCAGCCAGCAGGTGACCATTTTCGCCTGCAGGAGTCATTAGTGTCTTAACCACCCTGTCCTCCTACCTGCTAGGACTGTGACTGGCTCACCAGCAGCTGCTCCTCTGCCTTCTGACAAGGCTCCCACGAGCTTATCCAGGCCCTGCATCTTGCCCAAGAGATCAAGGGCGTAGTTCCATGTCCTCCTAGGACTGGTGAGAACTTGCACAAACCACCCGGCTGACCAGATTGGTTAGAAAGATGGACTGGCTACCACAACCTATTCCCACCACAGATAAATAAGTGAATAACTAAACAGTTTTAAACATCAAAGCACAAATATTTTTGATGAGGAGTCAATGCTCTCATTTCTATGATCCCCTAAAAAAAAAAAAAAAAAAAAACTGTATTTTTAAACACCTCTGGACTTTACATGTATTCATCCCTATGTCTCTTGTGTCATCCAGTTAGCTCCTTCAAGAATCAGTTCAGGCAGAACACCCTGGCACATGCCTGTAATCCCAGTAATTTAGGAGGCAGAGGCCGAAGGATCACAAGTTTGAAGCCCTCCTCAGAAATTTAGCGAGGCCCTACGCAATTTAGCAGGGCCCTGTCTCAAAACAAAAAATAAGAAGGCTGGATATGTAGCTCAGTGGTAAAGGAACCCTGAATTTTAATCCCCAGTTTAAAAAAAAAGAAAGAAAGAAAGAAAGAAAGAAAGAAAGAAAAGAAAAGAAGAAGAAGAAAAAAAAAAAAGTCAGTTCTGTGTGACCTCCTCCAAGAAGTCTTCCTAGTCAGACACCCTTCTTCCAAGCTGCTAGGAAACCGGAGCATTGTTCTACCCATCCACCGTATTGTAGTTGTGTGTCCACTTATGTCCTTCCCCTCCCCCAGACTGGGGGGACCAGGGTTTTTTTGGTAAGTATCTATGATGTGGATTCATACAAAGGAGTCACTCAAAACACAAAGTTCGATGAATGACAGATGGGAACACAATTGGTTTATATGCTCGGGCACACAGCAATTATTCTTGGGAGTGATTAGTGACAGAGAAATTGAAAGCAATTGGAGCATAAATATTTAAGATTCTCAAAGTAGTTAAACAAAATCATGTTCAAATACACACCAGGACCCCAAATAGAAGTATTAAGGATTACAGTGAAGCGCATTTATCTCTTCTCTGCCCATTCTAGGAAAGCACTGAAGAACTATTTCTTTTTTCTTGCCCATAGGGATGCACACACAGTAGATCCTCAATAAAAGTTGGTGAATGAGCCTGTCTCGGAGGTGCACGGCCTGTAATCCCAGCTGCTCAGGAGGCTGAGGCGGGAGGATCATGAGTTCAAAGTCTCAGGAACTTAAGCAACTCAGCAAGACCCTGCCTCTAAATAACTTATTAAAAAGGGTGGGATGTGGCTCAGTGGGTAAAACCCTCTGGGTTCAATCCCTGGTACCAAAAAAAAAAAAAAAAAAAAAAAAAAAAAAAAAAATGGCGAATGAATAGAAAAGTTAATGATTGAATGGCCATGTTCATTTAGTATGGCTACTCAGTTCTGCTCCCATAGAGCAAAAACAGCCATAGACAACATGTAAATGAATGAGTCAATCAATGAAACTTTATTTACAAAAACAGGTGGCCCTCAACTTGGGTCTACCAGCAATAGTTTGCCACTTCCTGATTTATCATAATACCCAGCATAGAGTAGGTGCTAAAATATTTGTTGGGTGAATAAACAAGGGAATGAAGGTCTTTCTAAAGTTATAGCATGGTGATTTGTTTTAACGCTCTGTGTACTATCTTTAGACATTATCTGCACAGAGAGCAATGAATGTCTAATGACCAGAAATAAGCTTGACAGAAATTATCTGTCAGTTCCTCCCACTCCAAGCATTGTGTGTAGATGGAAAATTAACATGCATAAAACAGTCATCATAACAGAGATGTAAACTAGAAGAGTAGTTTAAAGAGAATTTTTCCCTTCACGTGTGAATCTGGGTTTATTAAAAAGTTGTGGCCTGTATCTCTTTCAAAACAGAAAAAAAAAGGATAAAAGATGGAAGAGCTCTTGCCCAGCATGTATGAGATCCAAGGTTCAATATCTAATACTGCAAAAAAATTAAAAAATAAAGGAACATAATAGATGGTGTCATATGTAGTGAACATAAGGATTGCTTTTAAGGAACATGTCTTTCAATTATGATGCACTTACATGTGAAGGAGAAGGACATAGTATAGTAGTATCAAGGGCAAGATTCTGGAGCCCACGTGCCTGGTGCAAATCTCGGCTCTTGGAACTGGGCACAATGATGCATGCCTGTAATTCCAGCTACTTGAGAGACTGAGGCAGGAGGATCGCAAGTTTGAGGCCAGACTTTGTAACTTCACAAGACTCTGCCTCAAAATAGAAAGGCCTGAGGAAGTAGCTCAGTCAGAAAGTGCCCCTTAGTTTAATCCCCAGTACCATCAAAATAAAATTTTTTTTTAAATCCTAGCTCTCCCACTTATTAGCTGTGTGACCTTGGACAAGTTATTTAGCTTCTCTGGGCCTCAGTTTCTTCACCTATTAAATGGGAATCTAATGACACTTACTATGTATGGTTGTTACAGGAGTTAAATGTGCAAAATGCTTAGAGTAATACTTAGCACATAGTCTAAGTAGCAATTATTATTCTGCCACCAACCAACAATGTAACCTCAAGTATATGACATAACTTCTCTGGCTTCATTTTTTTCAGTAAGTAATCACAAAGGCCCGTCATCTTCAACATTCCTAAGGGAGTGGCGTTGCCGACCTTGAGGAAAGAAATAGCCAAACATAAATCATCCATCTTGTTCAACTGACACCTTTGAGGTCTCAGCAAAGCAGCCTGTTCCAGAGAAACATCCTGTAAACCAACACTGTTATCTCTTCAAATTCCAGGCAAAGTTGAATTCAGGGTGGTGAGAGATTGACCAAAGCAAGGACAAGTACCCTTTTCCCCCCTCCATCAGACTCCTGATGACTAGCCATGGCTTCCTGTCCCTCCCATCATCATGCATTTTATTCCGTTTTCTGGGATAACCACAGCTGGTGGTGAACAGGAAATCCCTAAGTACTTGATTTTTCTCCAGTGTTCCTGACTGTGAAATGTCTGAAGCTGCCCTGCAGTTGGGCGAGTGTTGGCCACCTTCACGATGAAATTTAAAACCTCATGTAATGCTGACCCTATGCTTGTGAAAACAATTCCATTTTCTTGCACACAAATACACACACACACGCACACATACACACAACCCAAGTAGACAAAGTTGTAACTGGTTGTTCACAAAGACATAAACATGACCAATAATAATGTGCTGTTCTGCCTCACTCATACTTAAAGAAATGCAAATAAAAAAAAAAAGAAATGCAAATCAAGACATCTTTTTTTTTTAACCCCAAAAAGAAGCAAACTAATTAGTCAGTAAATATCCAAGATAGGCAAGGTTGTGGAGAAAGGAAACTGGCAATCTTACACTTTATTGACAAGTCATTAAATTGGAGAAAACTCTTTGGAAGGCAATTTTGCAATATCTACAAAAACAGTAAATGCACGTAATGTTTGACCAGCCATGAAACAATCATGGTATTGAATGGAAACAGCCACCTGTACACATGCTTTGTATTTGAGAAAAATAAGCCTTTCTGTGTTTAAGCCTATAAACTTAGACACCTATAAAATTACAATTGTGTATTCTGTTACTTGCAGCCAAAAATATTCCTAATTAATAAAGTTTTTTTTTTTTTTTAAGTAGAGGTGAAAGAAGGTATTCTTATTTTGCACTGACTTTAACATGAAGGTTTCTAATATTCTGCAGAAAGTATGATATAGATTTGGGGGCTGAACTTCACCCTTTGTTCATATCATGTTACAAAGTGTCTTGTGTTTGGATGTTGAATTGTATCTATGATTTTCAGCATCTGTGGTGATTCTCTTTCAATTTTTCCCTTGTGACTTATTCATGGTGTCATACTTTTTCATGTGCTGCTGTGATTCTGTTTGTTAATATTTCAGAAATTATTTCAGATCTGACGCAGAACTCACAAAATTATTATTTTCTTCCTTTCCTTTTAATGAGTTTTTAAACATATTTAGACTGACACATTATTACTGTATTATAAGAATCTCAACCACTAAAGTTTTTTAATGTTAAATGACTAAATTCTTAATTTCTACATACGATATTTCTGTTTTTTCAAATATACCTGTTTTTTGTTTCATAGTCCTGTGTTCTATCATTTTATCTCTGCATCTTGACCATGACTATTTTATACTTTTTCAAATTGCTCTATTATCTCAAGAACTTAAGGGGCTAATTCTCCTGTACATTACATATACATATTCACTCCATATATATATTCACTCCCTCAAGTGATTTTTTTCCCTAGTTTGGTTTATAATTTCCCCTGATAAACTTGTCTTCAATGGGAGTTATTTATTCTGAAAAAAATAAATAAATAAACAACCAAGTTTTACATTTCCCTCTAACAGGCCAAGAGGATCCTCCACTCTGGAAGCAGCTTTCCTCTTCTTCCTTAATTTCCAGATTCCCTCACCACATGAGTAATATAAACTGGTACGTCATACCTACCCATGGAGCAGGCCCACCAGGGGATCTGATTTCTATAGCAGACATTCCTTAATTAAGTCAGAGCACCCAGCTAAACCACAAGCTTCCTTGCTGAACCTGGGCCAATAGGGAGGATTTTTTCCATTCCACTGTAACTGAAAGTCAGCCTTCCCAGAGTCCCTGCTTTGGGCAGGAGGCTCAAGTCTAGATCCCTATCTTTCTAACTTAAGGTTTGAATGGACCCTAATCCCCAATCACCTAGTGGGTACTGATACCATTTGGGCTTATATTCCTTTCATGCTTTTGAGTTCTCCCACATCTAGAGATCCCCTTTTTTTCTTTCTTTCTTTCAATTGTTGGTACTTTCTCTTCAGCAGTACTGTGTTTGAGGGATTCCCTAACTTCTTTCCTTCCTGGAAGCTTTTCCTATCTTTTAATAACCTTTTCAGGAGCAAGCACAGTGTGAAACAGGAACTACACAGGAGGGAGGTCCAACACAGCAGGAGTTTCAAAGAAGACTTCCTGGAGAAGTGATGGCCTGCCCCAGATGTGAAGACAACACACAATTAGGCACAAAGGATGAGTGTGTGCATTGGGCTGACCGGTTGGAGAAAGAGGCGGGGTGAAGGTTGCTGGCAGAAGATAGAGCACATGCGAACAGCCTCAGGGGAATAAGGCCAAGCAAACAGCCTAGCACATTCTGTGAAGCACAAGTTCCAAGAAGTGCAAGGAGTTTGGTGTGTAACATGGAGAGAGATAAGAGGCTGGGGAGATAAGAAGAGGCCAATTCATAAGCAGCTTATGTGGAAGGATAGGATAGTGAACCAAGTTCTGTGAGCAGACAGGAGCCCATGACAGAGACCATCAGACCACAGAGGATGAAATCATTGGGTTTAAAAGAAAAACATGAAAAATATTTCTTATACAAATATACACAGCTAGTTAGAAATAACCAAAACAAAATTTGTAGACAAGAAGACAATCCCAGAAGGCATTCAAACATTTAAATACTACCTTGACTTTCCAGCAAAACCCTTAACTCTTAGCCAAAGGATTATAGGGTCAGTGTCCCTGCTGTCCCAGGAAATGTCCCCAACCCTGTTTGGGGGAGGGTGGGCCAGTGCCCCATCCATTCAACTTGTAGACATTTTGGAAACACAAAGCTCTTTCACAAATGATTCTCCCTTCACTGGCCCCCAAAACTCTGCCACAGATAGATAGATCCCTGTTGTCAGGAAAGGGCTGCAGGAGCAGAAGCTCCAACATGAAAGTACCCTGGGCCAAGGGCCAGGGGGTCTATTTTTAGAAATCTTTCTCATTGCCTGTTTATCTTTCAGACTCCATCTAACCTTATTCCAAGCAAGTGTTAAAAGTTACTTGGCTGGGCTGAGGAGGAAAGCAGCCCAGGACTAGTAGCAAAGGTGATAATCTCTGGTCAGTGTTTTGATTTCCCCACTTTAACCTCACTGTCATTAGGCAGGCACTCCCGAGGCAATTTAGTGAAGCACTCATTCAAACCCGCTACTGGCTGTGGAATCTGGGCAGGTAACAAAGAGGAGGTGACGAATTTCATAATCTGTTAAGCAGGAGCAGGGTGCTGCTGTCCTCCCTCCTGGCCTAAGTTCTGTGTTCTCTAAAACGGGGTTAGTAATACTGCATCTAACCTCACAGGCTTAACCAGGCCGCGGGGAGGAAAGTGCCCCCTACAGCAGCATTTGGTCATTGTCCTCCTTTGTGTCGGCTTACTTCGGAGATGGGCAACTATGTATTCACTCATCATAAAATTTGGTTATTTTAATCCACTCAAGCTGCAAAAGAGAAGAAGGCAGAAGGTGTCTCGATTTATATTTTCCTTAAAGGGACAAAGTAGGTGGCCCCTGGAATTCCACCACTCGTAAAACGTGCCACAGAAATACTCCTAGACTTGCAGTGACAACCTCTTTCAGTCTGCGGCCTAAACGGACTTTTAAGGGCGTCCTCCCCGCCCTCCTGTTCGCGCTCCCCACTTTACTCCAGTGGTCACATCCTGTCTCGCCAGGTCGCTCTCCAGTTCTGCTGTGTCGTCTGGCGTTCCTGCGGGGGTCACTGGGCAGATCTCCGCGGCGGACCCTGGGCCGGGCCCCGCCAGTCCGCGCGGTCCTCCTTAAGGAGCTTCCGCGGTGGCGAGTGGAGGCGGGTGTTTTGTTCTTATAAGGAGGGAAAAGTTTCCGTGACATCCAGGAAATGAGTAACTCCACAGCCTTGTAGAGCCCCGCCGGTGGAGGCTAGGAGGCGGGAGCCGCCGCGGTCCCGCCGCCCGGGTTCCCCTAGCTGCCCGGCCGCGCGCTCCGGCAGCCGCCTGCACCCCGCGGCGCCCCCCTCCCACCCGCGCGCAAAGCCCGGGCTGTCGCGGGCCTGCCGCCGGGGCCGCGCCACCAAGGCCAAACGTAAGTCCGGGACCAGCAGCACCGGGCTCTGCTGCTTCCCAGTCGCCTCGAGCGTTGTAAGAAGGGAGGGATGGGGACCCAGGACTCCGCGGAGCGGCGCCCGAGTCCAGAGCCGGGGCGAGCGGGGAGCGTCCGGACTCGCCCGCGCCCACCCCAAGTCGGGGCCGACTCTGGGGACCCTGTAAGGCGCGCGCGCTGGCGGCCGCGCTGCCTCCTGCGGTCACACCTCCTGTTCCCGCGGCGCCGGAGGTGCGCGCGGGCTCTCCGCTCCCGACCCCACCGCCGAGCCCCTGGGCGCTTCCCGCAGCAACTCTTCCCGGCGCGCCAGCCTCGGAGCCCCACGAGGGACCACGTGTAGGTGCCTAGTCGGGACCGTCCGTTCCTTTTGACTGGGTCAGCACAGTGCTACAGCAAAAAGAAAAGCCAGGTCGCCCTGCTCCGCAGCCGTCCCTCCCCTCCAGCAAGAAAGGAGTAGGAGTGAAGATTGTTCTTCTCGGTTATAGAATTTGCGCAATGAGGTGGCTTCGGGCAGGATGAAGCCCCCGCCACTTCCTCTTTCAAGACTTTTGGTGGAGTAGATCCCATGCTGGGAGAACTTTCTCTTGGCGCTGCAAATAACCTCTGCCTCCTGATCCCTAACCCTATCCTCAACCGTGTCCCTGTCTCTGCCATTCTGGATGACTCCCTATCCAAAATGCTCTTCTCTTAAAAACAAAAATGCCGCCGAACAAGAAGGGAAAATAATTGAACCAGGCCAGAACCTCATTGTGCCTTTTGCCCCTCTGCCTGCCTTGAGAAGCCCCCCATCCCACCCCTTCCAAACTAGACGAGGACCAGGTACTGGTAGCATCTAAATCAATTTCGGGGTCGCTTTCTGTTTTCTTGTTCCTCTTTCGGATTTGACCAGGGCTCTTCCCTTTTACAAACCAGTTCTACCTCGGAGAGGCTGCCAGCTAGAGGCCGAGGCTGATGGATGCAGTTACAGGTCCAGATTAGCAGGAAAAATGGGGCGGCAGACACTGGTAGGCTTGCTGTTATTCACCTCCTGGTTAATAACTTAATGGCTGTGTGGAGTACTGTCTAAGCCTAAGTGGCTTTCATTGTTTGCTAATTCCTTGTGTGTTGCTGCTGCTCCAGGCTATTCAGCCCACAGATTTTCCTCTTGTGGGTAACCCTGAGGTGGTTTTTATTTTATCTTATTTTACCCACTCTCTGCTCTCCCTGGGTGAATGGAGAAGCTTTTGTTCAAGTGCTGGGTAACTTTCAAACATGCAACAGTTTCAAGCTCTGGCTTCCAGGGGGCAAGGATCTGAACTTTTAACCTAATGTTATCATCCCAGAAGTTGTTACCTCTCTGCTCTTGCAGCTCCTAGAAGGGAAACAAAAAGGCTGTGGATGTAAATTTTATCAGAGGGCACGAAGGAGCAGGAACTGCTGGGGAGAAAATTGCCCACTGAGAAGGTATTTTCTGGGAGGAACCTGGTTTTGTATTTTTCCCTATTTTGGACTTTCTGAGGTTAATAAAGGGAAAGATGGTTGGGGGATCCCTGTTTGCTAAAAAGGGTGCACCGTCTCAGGGAGACAGAGGTAAGCACCCCATGCATAGGACGCTTAGGGGTAGAGTCAAGCCAGCTCTCTTGAAGGGATACCACTGCCAAGCAGAACTTGTCCGGAGGGGAAGGACAGAGACAATGTGCAAATTGTGTCTTGTGAGGGAGAAGATAGAACCAGTGTTGTGTACTCCAGGATTAGAAGCACCTGGAGATGTGGCTGCAACCTTTAGGTGTCCCAAGCATTGAAACCTGAGTAAAGAAAATGGTTGACTCGTGGCCTCAGAAAGTCCCAGGTTAGGAGAAACGAAGACAGATCTCAGGATAGCACGAGAAGGAACTTTCCACAACCAGAGCTGTGCTGGCCGTGCTCTGGCCATCAGCGACAGGTGCCTTGGAGTCCAGGACTCTGGTTCCACATCTGGAGTTGAGAATGAGGCAGTGCAGCAACCTGCGGGGCTTGCATGGAGAAAGTGTACAAGGAAGGCGCTGGTGCAATAAAGGAGCAGGACTTTAATTATGGCGGAGACCATCCGTCCATGTTGGACTTCCCTCATCCAGTGTGGCTGGGGAGGAGGGCAGAGCCATGAAGCTGATGATAACCTCTAGGACCGCGGCTAGCTTTTCCAGTCCCCTGTGTAAATTAGAATAAGTTGCTTCTCTCAGCAAGAGGATGGCAAAGGGTGCCATTTAGAAATAGGGACCTTATAGCCATGGAGATGGGACTCATCCTCCTTATCCTGGTCGGATGTCCTTGGATACCATCTATACAAACATTCACAGCAGCCCTGATGACCAATTTTTGAGGATTTAACATTTCCAGAACTTTTTTTTTTTCCTGCCTGTATTCACTCATTGAATCCTCACAGTTATCCTGCGAGGTCCTCTTTTCCCCATTTTACAGATGAGGAAACAGAGGGAAGTCAAGTGCTCGGGAACCTGGAAGCTGAGGTGCCGTTGCTGAGCATTCACAGAAGCAAGTTAAACTTAAAGCCAGTTGGGTGGGCTCCCTTGTGGGAAACAGGAAAGAGCAGTTGCCTTTTTCTTTGTCTACAGAGGAGATACTTGCTCTCTCACCCTAGGGCAGTGGAGGGATGGAAAACTCCTGATGATAGAAAGAGAGAGGCAAGCCCAGCCTTGATGGCCGATGGGGTGGCCTAGCCAAAGCATCAGATGACTTTCCATCTTCGTTACTGGGTGGGGTGAGGTGGCAGATCCAGTTTGGGACCTGGCACGAGGGTGGTAAGTGTCACCTGGGTGTGGTGCAGAGGGAAAAGGTGAAGCTGCATGCAGGACCTTGACCTAGATGGTGTCTCCCTGGGGTGGAAGCAGGTGAGGGTGACCGAACATGTTGTCCTGACCTTCCAAACCCCTCATCCCTGCCTGTGTCCTCTTCCTTCCTTATTCAAGTCCTGTTCATCTGCAAACACCCTTCCCAGGATCATCCAGAAAACCCTACCCGAACTTTGTTTCGCACCTCCAAATTGATGGTCATTTGGTTTCCACACTGTTCATCTCAGCACTTAGTGAGCTGGAACTGAGCATTTACAGCATGCTGTTGGTGGACACTTTCACCATCAGAGACTTCGGCCACTGGGGAAGTCAAGCAGTGTCCTGGAAAGGCTGGCTGGAGCCCAGCAGTCACCTGTCCCAATGGCTGGCTCTTAGAAATCCTGTTTATATGATTTTCAGCGTGATTTGGACTTAGGCTACTGAATCACCCTGAGAAAGCTCCCCAAAGAGGGTGTATGAGTCAGAATACTAGTTTATTAATTTGCAAGGAGACTTTGTGAACACAACACAGATTGAATGTCATCTTGTCTGCATCCTGGGGAAGCCACTGGGAAAAACTTGCTTAGCAAAGCTGGAGTCACAACCAGGCAGGAGGTTGGGGGGAGGTATTGATATCCAGTGGTGCAGTACTCTGTCCACCTCTGTGACCGTCTTGCCAATTGAGAACTACCTACAGGTCACTCTCAGATCCCCCTGGCTGAGTTTGTCTCCTTGGTTAGTGCCTCGAAGGCCATGTTACCTGGTAGGTGTTCTCCCTTTACTCTTGTATAATGTAGCGCTTTTCATTTTATTTACTTATTTGTTTAGTGCTTTGCAAGCATTAGCTCCCAGCTGCATAGATTTACATCTGCATTTGTTAAATAACTACTGACAATCTCAGGGCTGTAGAACCAGGCTACAGGAATAAATGCTGTATGCAAATCAAGAGGGTAGTCAGGTGACCTGGGTGGGTCAAGAAGCCAAGCACAGAGCTAAGAAACATGGTCCCTAATTAGCACTGAGGCCCCTGGGAGTAGAAGGGCCAGGACCAGCTTATTGCCACCCCTTCTTGAGCCTGGGAATGAAGCAGTCCTCTGCAGTGTCTGCTCTGGCTGCCTCAAGTCACCTGTCCTGCCCAGCTGGCCTCCTGGAGTTTAAAGAGCGCTCCCTGGTCTCTGTCCGGGCCCCCTCATCTTTTGTGAGTCCTTTCTCCAGCTGCCCCAGGACGTGTGACCATGTGGGCTTTGGGATAGGAAGACTTGGGTTGAGTTCTGGCCCCGCTGCTTAGAAATTGGGGTGTTGTTAGTAGCTGGGCAAGTGCCTTGACTATTCCAAGCCTTATTTTCACCATCAGTAAAATGGGGATGAGCTGGCTGGTGCATAGCTAAGCTCGGCGCCCCACCCAGGCTGCTGTCTGAGCTCTTCAGCGCTTGGTGGTCATCCAGGATCTGCGTTCTCTGCTGGGCTGGGCATCCTCATCAGGGTATTGCTTCATTTTCTGAGATCTGAATGGAGGGCAAGGCCACAGGGCCTGGACTGTCCCAGAGGTGCAGAAGGAGATCTCAGTGTCCCACTCAGTTGACTTCTTCAGAGCTGAGGACAAAGCTGCTCACCTTGACTTTTCAGTAGACTCTGGAAGAGGGAGTCACACTTAAAGCAGGGCCTGTCACAGGCATCCAGTGGGGAGGAGAGGGAGAGGAGGTCTGCTGGAGAGGAAGGGGGTCATTTGGGAGTACCCAAAAGCCTTTAGGGTCCTCCTGTACAGCTTGGGATCCCTGATGTTTTCCTGTAGAGAGTACATCCCCCCTCCATCCACATGGCCCACTCCAGTGACATCAGCGGAATGGAAGCACCTGGCAGGTAGCATCACTGTTGCCCAGGCAACACCTCTCCACCTTAAGGCAGACAGGAAGAGGCAGACCAACGTCAGCTATAAAACACATGTTGAAACAAAGGGACGCAGAAGGTGTGACCTCCCCACAGGTGTGTTTCTCAGAGGCCTGGGAGAGGGTGGGCCATGGGCTTTGGAGTATGGGGCTGCAGTTTGAGGTCTGGGCCGTGAGCCAGTTGGGGGTGGGTCCTTAGGCCTTGGGTTCATCCACTGGTAAGGAGCACAGTGCTGAGGACTGTGGTCTCTTTAGTTCCCTCAGGAGTTTCTGCTGCAAAAATCTGTGAGTTGGGAGGAAGGGGAGCACAGGCCAGAGCAGGGATGCACCAATCATTGGAAACGGGGCTTTCCCACTTCCTCGCCCTCACTGCCCAAAGAAAAAGAGATTCGAGGACGCCCATGTCCTTACTGTGGGGGCTGCTCATTGACTGAGCCAATACTGTGCACCTGTGATAATAGGCATGACACTGTGTTTAGGGACTCAGTGGCCTCATGGCGCTTCATGACCAAAAGCACAGACAGCAATTCACTACCCCAAAAGGTAGGTAGCACCAGGTGGAAATAGAAAGAGTCTCACAGGGTACCTGTCACCTAGCTCTGTTCCTCATGAAATTCTACATGGATTAAATTAAACCTGTGAAGTCCCTTCATCTCCACTAACTCATGCAGAGTTGGAGGTGTTGGAGATACACTTGGTATTTGGAGAGTGGGGTTAAAGAGGGCAACTATGGCTCTATACAGTGTCCCACCAAAAGGGCTCACTGAAGATAGTACTGTTCACAAGGCAAGCTCATTTGGCAATTCTGATACTCTTAATTTTGTGACCGGGAGGTTCAGCCACAACTTCTAAGGTAATACCTATTGCTTTCCCTCAGGAAGACTTCCTAAGCAAGCACCACAAGCCAACACAAGGGATGGAGATGCAGGGAAGGGAGAATCCCCCAAAGTGGTGGAAAAAACTGTCTCTGCAAGGTTTCAGAACAAGAATTGCCTTGTCTTTCGACTTGATGATGTCCGATTCAGTTTTTTTGCTGTGTGCACTTGGGCGTCACTCCAGCCTGAGTGACTGAAGTAATTGTACAAATTACTTTTAGGGTTCTTGACTTTTTCAGGGTTGTAAGTGAAAATTAGTGTATGCTTTTAGTAGAGATTTTTTTAGCAGATAATGCATTGACAAATCAGTGGTCCCAAAATCAGTGGTCATGACCTTTTATTCCTAAAAGCAGAATGACCTTTATAAAAAGGATTGGTTTCATTTACTGAGCAAAGCCCCAACCTTGGGACTTTACACATGTTTGTTTCTCTTACCACGACATCCCTTCTGGGTAGGTATTGTCCCAGTTTTACAGGTGAAAGAACAGACTCAGAGAGACCAGCTGATATGCCCAAAGTCCTAGAACTGAAAACAACAGAACAAAATTCAAACCTAGATCTGTGCTTCCAGAGCCTGACACCTCAGGCCTCCGCCTGGACACCACAACCCAGTGACTATGAAGGAGGGGTAAAGAATTCCATGAGATTTGAGTGTCAAAGCTAGGAAGACATCAGGCAGATCACCAGCTCCAGGCCAGAGCCTCAGGTCCCCTCTTGCTGTGACTAGCTCTGGGGTATTAGCAGACAGAGCTCAGTTTCCCCGCTTCTGTCAGGAACAGTAACAACCAATACCAGATAGTATTCAGCAAACCTTGAGATCCTCAGATAGCGTCCCTGGGGGAAATGCAAAGCCCAGGATTATGGAAGAACTCATTTGCAGGTGGCCACCAGGGCACAAGGCCCAATTTTCAGATGGCTGCACCTGTTGTCCATCGTGTCCTCAGTTGGTTTCCCTGCCTGGGGTGCAGAAGCACCTCCAACCTGCATGCAGCTGGCAGGGAGGGTGCTGTCAGCATTTTGGCCCTGCCTAGTGGTGCGTCAAGTGTGCTCTTAACGCGCTGTTCTCACAGGAGCCTGTTTCAATAGCCTTAGCAGCAGTCAGGGGACCCGCCTCAAGTTCCTGAAAGGCGCCTTTGTTCTGGAGGGAGTTGCTGGACGCTTGAGGGGAGGAGAGCGGAGGATGCCTGGCCCCGCCCCTGTGTGCTGCTCCCAAATGTCCATTCTAGTTCCTAGGGACTTGCCCAAAACGGAAGAGCCCCCCAGTGTCAGAAGAGACCTCATTCCCTTTTCCTAGTCTGCAAAGAAGGTGCCGCCTTCCTTTTGACTGGAAAGTTCTTTCTTACAGCCTGGTCACACTCAGTTATCTTGATGGGAGGAGTTTGCAAGTGCATTCTTTATTCCCAAATTTCATCTAAATTGTCTAAACGGCGTAGGAAGGAGAGTCCACAGGTGTGTATCTAATGTTCCAAGATGCCAGGCCACTGAGCAGTGCAGCATCATGGGAAGCCCATAGGCTTGACAGACAGGCCTGCTTCAAACCCTGGCTGTGTGCTCCTGATGAGCACACTATTCCATGCCTCAGCTTCCTGATCTGCACATGGAGATAAGTACCTGCCTTTGAGGTTTAAACTGAGGATGACACACATAAAGCATGTTGCACAATGATTAAGCCTCAGAAATTAGGAATTAGATGCAAAGGTTTCAGGCCATGAGGCTTGTCCAATTTTCTCCAGAAAGAGAGACTTGCTGGTCATTCTGCTTTACCACAATTGTATCAGACCCTGTAATCCTGCATTTATCTTGAATTTCTATCTGACTCTTGAGCAAGAAACTGAGTGTCAAAGGGCAAGACAGCTGGGGGTCAGATAAGCCTATGACAGGGTTCATTCCTGGGACATTTCCCTGGAAAACACAGGCGGTCCCCAAGGCTACGTCTACAAAGGGTTTTGCTTGCGTTTCCTAGTGCGCTTAGTACTGTTGGTGTTTTGCTTTTCCGACTGCCCCTGGGAGTTGTGGCTCCATTCATCCATTCATTCATTTGTTTATTCATTCATTCATTCATTCATTCATTCAGCAAGTGTTCCTGGAGCAGCTCCCTCCTCCGAATGCTGGGTACTCAGAACTTAGTACTAGAAGAGGCTGTCAGTGACGCTGCTGAACCTTTAGAGGGAGGGAGGGAGACGGCTCCTGAGCTTCTTAGGTCACCAGACTTCCTCCTCCCCCTCTCTGGCAACCCTGGGACCTTTCGAAGACAGAGGTAGAGGAGACAACTTAGTAGTCATTGTCATTAGTCATTGTCCCCAACTTTCTAGAGGAGCTGTGGGGATGTTGGTCATCTCCCTTCTTCCCAGAGGAGTCCTTAAATTGAAATAGAATAATTCAACAAATCAAAGGGACACCTGACTTTGTCACCACTGCCAGGGTCAACGAGAGCGTGTCACTTGCAAAGCACTGCATGTCTGTACACCACCTCACTGATGTGCACAAAGCCATGGACTGGGTCAAAGTTGTCATAGCAAGTGGTAGAACCAGGACTCGAAGCCAGGTCATCGCCTCCTCAACTTCTCTTCTCTAAGCCTCTACAAACAGTTAAGCTCCTCTGCGCGAAAGAGTCTTGGACTGTTTCTTTCTGGTGGCCTTGGGTGCAGGAGTCTGTCTCGGTGAACTTGTGAGCTTGACGCTGGTAGCTTGAGGACCAGCCATGGGGTCGTGCATTCATTGGTGTTATTTGGACACGTTCCATGTTCACGGCTGAGCTCCTGCATCACTGCTTCCAGTCCATCCCTGTGCTGGAAATGATGTGGTTGTAGGTTGTTGTGGTGGTTGTGGTTGCTGTTTTGTTTTGGGTAATTCACAAGGAGCGTGACTATGTAGTCATAGATAATTCTGGGAGCAATCTTGCTAACTGTTCCAAGCCTCAAGGTCTGCTCTCTGGGGAGGAGGAGGACTGGTTTGCTGTGACTAACAGGTGTGGGAGGGCGGGCAGGCAGCTGGCTCTATTGTTCAGACCAGGTCCCTGCAGCAGGGCCTGGGCAAAGAAGCCAACCACAGCTCTTAGTGTTTTTATGACTGCTTGGCCTCCCTCTTGCCTTTGTGCCTCTTGTTCTTCCCCTTTATTAAGATGAAAGGGGCTTTAGATCTTTGCAGGCACAGAACTGTGTGTGTGTGTGTGTGTGTGTGTGTGTGTGTGTGTGTTGCCCTGGGAGCGTCTCCTCCTCACCTCCTCTCCTCCCTAGCCCAGCTGGGGCCAGGCTTGTGGCAGCTACTGCCTAAGCCTCAGGGACTAAGCCAAAGGGCCGGGGTGGAAGAACAAGCTGGGATTTTGCTGTGACCAGGACGTGGGTACGAGGGTAGGTGGGGTGGCCAGGGGTGAGGGAACTGGCCTTTCTGTGGCTGTGGAAACCACCTGGAGAGACGTCCTCCCCCATGCCCTAGAAGCAGGTAGAGAATTCCAGCCAGGCTGTTCTGAGCTGTTTTGTTCCCATCCAGGGATCAAAAGGAAAGCGGCAGCTGGGCGTCGGCAGTTCCTCTAATTCCCTCCATCCCCAGCTCATCTGTGGGAGGGGAGTGTGGGGGGGGGGACAGCCCAGGGAGGGCTTCGTTTGCCTTTGTGCTTTCTCCCTGGTTCTGCCCAAGCCCCTCTCCATTAAGTGGGCCTGCATCCCACCCATGGAGCCTACCTGCCTGCCCTGCCAACCTGTGTGACCCGGATGGAGCCTTGGGTGCTGCACTTGGAAGCATGACATGTGTGGAACCTGGGTAGGGAGGAAAGGGCTGGGAGCCCTGGCATTTCTGCCCCAGGTGGGTATTAATGCTCCCCCTACACAGCACCCTGTGGGTGAGGTGAGGCCACAGGAGCCAGGAACTTCTTCCCTAAGGAACAGTCACTCAGCCAAGCCATATCCGGCTGGGAGGTACTGAACACAGCACTCTGCACTAAGTACCTGTGGTCACAGACACAGAAATGGCAGGTGGGGTTGCAGGGGTCTAGGGAGGTCCTTCAGTGCTGCTCACTGTAGGATGTTCATCCTTCCGGCCAATTAATGGTCAGTGTTTATGGACACCTTCTTGTGAAGGTGGTGTCTACATCCAGTGTGGCTGGTCCCCAGGATGGAGTGTCTGTGGCACGGCCATGGTCAGTTGGTGACCTTGAGCAGATTTCTGGACTAGGCTCCTGCTGCCTGTGACAGGGACTGATGGTGCCCTGCCTCAGGTCTGCCTCAAAGATAAACGCAGTAACTAGGGAGGGAGGCCCTGGGGACCAGCTTTTGTTGGTGCCTGCTACCCTCTGGTCACCTCTGCGGAGATGCCTCTAGGCACCAAATGTTTGCCTGCTTGCTTCATAAGTAGGTCCTCCCTCCCTGTTCTTCCATTCCTTTCCAGAAAGAAGGATTTGGCTTAGGAATTGGGGGATGGAGAGGGGCCAGGAAGGCTTCTTGGAAGTGGTTTTGGGGATGTCTTATTATGAGAACAGTTGGGCAGGGTTAGGGTCCAGAGACATGAGACACAGATTTGCAAGAATGGTGGAGATATGCAGGAGGGTTCAGGGGACTAGAGATGATCCAAAGTGACTGAGCCAGGCAGAGAGGGGCCAAGGGGGTCCCTGAGACTGGTCGGGGCAGTCCAGTCCCTGAACCTCAGACATGAAGCACTGACCTGTGTCACATAGAAGCAGGACTCCAGGAAGTGGGACAGGGGAAACTTCGGGGTTGGGAAGCTGTGGGTGGGTGGGGTGGGTACAGGGGAAAGCTCAAAAGAGCTGGTTCCCACAGTCTCTGCTGGCCAGCTTGTGAGAGCCCTGTCTCACATGGAATTACCAGGCTTTGCTGCAGAGTAAAGACCTGAGCAGAGAAGGCTGGGGAGACCAGAAGCTAAGCAGGCAAAGCCGGTGGGATTCTGGCTGGAAGAGAAGGAGGCACATTGTGCATTAAGGCTGTGTCGGTCTCCTAGGGCCTCCAGAACAAACTGCCACAAACCAGGGTGCCTAAAACAACAGACATGTACTCTGTCGCAGTCCTGGAGGCAGAAGTCTGAAATCTAGGTGTCCACACAGCCACACTCCCTCCAAAAGCTCTCAGGGCTCTTTCCCCGCTGTGACAGGGTCCCATCCTCCACCTCTGCCTCCCGTCCCATTGCCTTCTCGCTGTCTTGTCCTTTCTGTCTCTTCATGAGGACACTGGTCATTGGTTTTAGGGCCCACCTGGGTAACCCAGGAGGATCTCATTGCAGAACCCTTAATCTAAATATATCTGCAAAGACACTTTTCCAGATGAAGTCATGTCCTTAGGGTCTGGGTGTATCAGCACTGTGACACATCTTTTTGGTGGCTGCTATTGAACCCTCACACTGACTGGGTAGAAGGGAAGGGGACATGGGCCAGGACACAGGCATCAGGGAGTCCTCCCTCCCCTCTCCCCTACCCACAGCCCAGCCGTCGACACCATCCTTAGTCTGTCTACCCCCAGACACCGGCTTCTGAACTGGCCTGTGGTCAGGGCCTCGGCTGCTGGGAGTCAGTAGGCGTCTGGATGGGGGACTCCCGTCCTTCCTGGGAGATGGATGGCTTCCCTTCTCCTCTGTCCTCTGCTCGCCAGGAGACATGCATCAGCTAAAGGCAGGAGAACAGGAAGGATGTGGCTCTCCCACCCAGGGTCGGCCAGCGGAGGCCAGGCTGCTGTCCTTCCTGTGCCTTGGCTGCCAGGCCACCCTTATAGGAGTGGGCATCCTGGTGACTTTTTTAAAGCCCCTTCCTCTTCCAAGAATGCTTGCTTGTGGCGGTGTGACCAGGTACTTCCTGAGTCCAGCCAGTGCCCACCTGTGGACTGCAGAGGTCCCCTCCCCACCCAGCGTTTTCCCTTCACCTCCTCAGTATTATACCTGAGTGGGGGTCTCCTCTCTGCTCTCTCTCTCACCCTCATCAGGGTCCAGTCTTGACCTCTGGGTCCTCTGAGCCCACAGTCCTGCTCAGTCTGGGGTCTCCCCTGACTTGGGGAGTGAAGGGCTGGTTCTCTGGTCCTCGGGAACACAGACCTGACCCTGGAATGCCAAGCACTCCTTAGTGAGTAACCCTTAGAGACAGTCACCTCCTCCCCGCCCCTGGAGAGGCTGCGGTTGAGAGAGGAAACCCGCTCTGGCATTTGCCTAAAGCCCCTCACACAGGCCTGGCATAGAGTCGGCCCTCGAATGCTGGTGATTATTCCCAGTGTGGCTGCTGGAGCTGAGCGGAGGCCAGGCTGGGTTTGGGGAAAAAGGTTGAGCTGGGGGTGTTTTAGGGAGTTCTGGTTGCTGACGGGTAGGAGGAGAGCCCGGGCCTGGAGTAACATGGAGGTGGCTTCCTGAGGGCCGGAGTCACTGGGCAGGAGGGGCGAGCTGGCAGTGGCACAGGAGGGTGGCAGACGGGCCCTGGGTGGTGCACTGACATATCTTATTGGGCTCATGGGATTTTTAAAGAATTTTTGACATAGTAGCCAACACTTTAAAATTGGAGGATTTTGATAAAATCCAGGTTTACTGGCTTCTCTTGGAGGAAAAAAGAAAAAAGATCTTGCCACTTTGGGTGCACAAGGTGTGATGTGGTGGCTCTCCCTGTAGGTGAAACGGGGGTCCTCCAGGTGGCCAGTGTCACCCACAGCAGCCTGGCTCATTTTCCCAGTGGGCTTGGTCCCCATGGCTCTGGATTTCACGACCCCATCCCAGGATGGATGACTGGGCCTAGGGGCAGGGGGGCTGGGAAGAGCTGCAGCTGGCAGCCCGGCCCGTCCCCCTCCTGCCTACTTTCTCAACTAGTTTGTGCTGGTCCCCTCCCTTCCTCTTTCCTCACTTCCTTTCTTTGCCCTCCCCTTCCTCTCCTACCAGCCCCTACAGATGCTCTTCCCTTGTCCCATGCAGGGTGCAGGTGATGGGAGGTCCCGCCCGGGATGCCGCGGGGGCAGCTCTTGCTCTGTGGCCCTTGCCGGGGCATGGGCCGGCTCCCAGGCCTTTCTCCCTCCCTCCATCCTCCATCATCCTGAGCCGTCGGTGAAGGTCCTGGCTGTCCTAAGTTGGGCAACAAGGAAGTTGTTGGTAGAGACATGTCACTTGCACAGCCATATCTGCCCTGCCATCTCCCCGCAGATGCGTGGTAAGTCAGGTCTCCCTGCTGTGGTGGGAACCTGCGTTATGTCCAGCCCGTGCTCGGTGCCCTGGGAGCCACAGGACATTCAGTTTTGTGATCCTGTAGGAAGTCAGGACCTGGCAGGTGAGCTGACAGAGTGAAGAGCAGGAAGGTGGCCTGACCTGCGGCAGTTCTGGGAAGAGTGAGCTTGGCCCGCCCGCAGGCCCCGCCCCTGGAGGAGCGTGACCCCCGCACTGGACTTCGTGGGGAAGCTGGTCTGATGCCTTGGGGCCTGGGCTCTGCTAGAGAGAAGCATGGAGGAGGGACGGAGAGCCTCACCAGGGCTTAGACTGCCTGGCCGCGGGCTCCAAAACCAAGGCTCAGACCAAACACAGCTTCTGCAGTCAGCCTGTCCTTTAGCCCAGTCCTGGAAGCCTGGGGACAACCCACCTGGATGATTTTGATGGTCATCACTGACATTGCCCAAGTGGCACCCCCTGGCGGTGAGAGGTGGCAGAGCTCACTCAGTTCCCATTGGCCAGCTGAAGGGGGTGGAGGCAGAGCAGAGGGCGAGGCAGACTCTGCCAAGGTGTGGCTCACACACAGGCGTGTACTGCACACTAGGCAATCTTACAGGCCACCCAGGAAGCTCCCTGACCCTCGGTCTCTATACCTATTGTGAAAGTTAAATGACAAACACAGCAGAGTGCTTAGCACTATGCCCGACAGGAGGTGATGCTTCTTTGTAAATGGTTCTAAAGGAAAACGTCCTCACCTTGAACTTCCCTTCTATGCAAAAATTCCTGCCCAGGATCCCTGGGAGGGTCCATGGAGGATAGCCAGCCTGCCTCAACCTTTTTCTATCCGACCCTCCGGGTCAGGTATGTCTCTTCTTTAGGCCTCAGATTCCTCATCTGTAAATAGGGTTTAGATTAGCACAGATCTTAAATCTGTGGTTTTATTTCCCCCCAAAAAACTGTGTATCTCATTAGCTGAGACACTCCAGGACAAGGCCAGGTTGGCAATAGGGGTTCGGCCCAAACTTTCAACAGCGTGGGCCTCCTAGATTCCCCTTCCCTTGGAGGCCTAGAACCTAGACAGTGGGAAAGACCCAAGTTACCCAACCAGTCCTGGACTGAAAAGCCCTCCTCTGCTGCCTCCTTCATTCTATTTCACAAAGAAAACCATCAGCTGCTCCTTTTGGCTCTGAAGGTGACGCCAGGGCTGTGGCCGTGTTTGCTGTTGTAATTAGCAGAGCTAATTGCCTCTGACAGGCCTGGTGAGGGGCAAGCCCTTGGCAAGCTCCAGGACCCAGCTGCTGACACTTCAGGAGCCCCACCCTCCCCCCTCCCTCCCAGAGGACGCCTGACTTGGAACCTGGCTTGGGAAGGACGGCTGCTCGGTGGCCCTCAGACTCCACCTGGAGAGCTCATTAAACACGCATGCGGGCTGCGCCCCTGCAGTGTCTCACCAGCAAGCCTGGGTTTGCCCCAGAAAATGTCCGTTCAAGTTGCCAGGGGCCACTGGGAACCACCATCCCAGAGGGAGTTCTGGGCCACTGAGAAATGGGACCTGGGCTCTCCATGGCCCAGCACGCGGCTGGCCAGTCCTGGGTGGGGCAGAGGGATGCGATGAGCAGCTGTGGGGCTGGACACAGGCTGGGAGGATTCTGTCTGGAAGGAGAGGTGGAGGTTACACACCAGCATCCCCCCAGCAGCTGGGGACAGCGGAGGTCTCTGGGCAAGGAGAGGACTCTGGGGAACGAGAATAAAACTCCCCGCCTCTCCATTTTCGCGGTTGTAGATCATTTGCCTTCCATGTCCTGTGCCCGTTGTCTTGTGACAGAACTTCATGGCCGACTCCACATGTGGTTTTTACTGCCAGGACTCAGGCCATCTCTGAAGCAGCCAGCATGGTCCCAGGCTCAGTGGGGGCTCTGTCACTGGAGCACAGGATGGAAAACCTGGGCTTTGCAGGCAGAGGTGGACAGAGGGGGCTTGAATTTCAGCGATGTGGCTAGAAAGCTGCTTGGTTCCTTGGGCTTTGGTTAAGCCATCTGTGAAGCTGAGATCTGCCCCCTCTTAGGTTTCGGTGGTCCCTGGGTTCAGTGCCCAGCACATCTAGGGAGGTCTTGAGGGGGACGCTCTGGATATTAGACAACTCTTAGTTGTTTTTTCTTTTGGATGAGGCTGTGGTGGGGGTGCTGTAGGGCTCTGAGATGCAGGATGAAGGGACCCTTGTAAGGAGTCTGGGATTTCTCCTCCAGGGTCAGCCTCCGAGTAAGGGTCTGGTAAAGCACTGGTCCTGGCCACCACCTGCAGCCCTCTACCAGGCACCCAGAGGCTGCCATCTCCCCCCATCCCCTACTGCCTGTGACCTGGCCCCTTGCCAAGCTAAGTTTAGCTGTGAACTGCGTGAGCCACCCTCTCTGTGGGCGAGGCGGGGGTGGAGAGGAATTCACAGGCTTCCTGTCAGCTTCCTGACAAGCAGACAAAGCCTCCAAATGACCCAGGTTTATGCTCAAAGCCGAACCTTCCAGCCGATGTCACAGACCACAGGTGTGAGACAGCCCCATAGAGGTAAGAGCTTTGGAGCAAGGCCTCGAACTGGGGAAAAGGAGCCGTTTGGGGAGGGATGTGTGTGCTTAGGAACACGGGAGCGCACGTCAGTGCATAGGTGTACATTATCCATGGTTTGCAAGAAGCCTGACCCATGGGCTGGGGTTGTGGCTCAGTGGTAGAGCGTTTGCCTGGCCGGTGTGAGGCAACTGGGCTCAATCCTTAGCACCACATAAAAATAAATAAATGAAATAACGTATTGCGTCCATCTACAACTAAAAAAATACTTAAAAAAAAAAAAAAAAAAGATGTCAACATGCACACCCTGATGCCCTCCTTCCGACCTGGGCTCCTAGGGCCACGTCCTGTACAGCTTGGTTTGGGTGGGAGTAGTAGCAGAGGCTTCAGACTCAGTCCTGTGTGGTGGGCATGCGCAGACCCGGTCCTGACCTCAGGGGTGCTGCAGATAGAGGCAGACTGCAGGTTAGTGAGGAGCAAAACACCTGGGTATGATCCCTGGACAGGGTTCTGTGAGGAGGTGAGTCAGCTGGACTCCTGCAGGCGGCTCCCAGGCTCCCAAGGCCTCTCCCCCTTTGCTGGGGGGAGGGCGGACCCAGCCGTGCGCCATGGAACAGCAAGAACAGTGAGCATTTTGTGCTTTCAGAGCACTTTGAGCACGCGGTCCTCCAGGCCCCTGGAACTAGGGCAGGGTAGGGTGCTTGGCTGTGAGAACACAGGCCTTGAGGGCCGAGGAGAAGGGAGCTGGTATATCTGGGGCGCCTCCTGTATTCCAGGCACTGTGCTAAGCACCCCCAAGATGCATGATCTCAGAGGAGGGATAGTTCTGAACTCCTCACAGGTAAAGCAGGTAGCCCCAGAGAAGCCAAGAGAACCACCTGAGATCACACTGCAAGGGGCAGGACCAAAGTTCAAGGCCAGGTCGCCAGCCCAGTACCTTCCATTTGTTACACTGTTTCCCAGGTGCTCTGGATTGAGTCCCGTTTGCGACCCTACTATTTCCGGTGTTACTGGGGCCTGCCTGCATCCTGCCAGAGTTTGCCACAGGCAGGGTGGACTGTGTGTGCCCAGACCATCACAGCTCCCCCTTAATAAGAAAACTCAAGCAGGGGTGAACATTTCACTAAGCGTTTTATGTGTGCCATCTTGTTCAGGCTTTACCACTGCAGGTATTGTTCTTTCCATTTGACAGATAACAAGACTGAGGTTCAGAGAAGTTGAGTGATTTGTCCAGGGTCACATCAAATAGAGGACCATGCTGGGTTCTTACAACCCAGTCTGTTTCCTCCAAGTCCATGCTCTTAACCCCTCGGTCTGGCCTTCTGAACCTTGCCTGCCCAGTACAAAGAAGTTTCTGGAGCCAATGATCTTCTAGCAGGCACCGAGGAAGCTGTTGCATAGAGGGAGGAGGGCCTCCCCGTCCAGTCTAGGACTCGGTGATGGCACCACTACTCATCCGGTGGCATCCTACCCTGAGTTGATACAGAAACCAACTCCCTCCTATGTTGGGAGTTTCCAGGGCTGTCCCTGTGACTGGTCAAGGCCTCCTGTGCCCAAAGGTGACTGCCTGTGGTACAGGAGCCCTGAGGGACATCCAAACCCCCAAATTATCTCCTATCTATCAACATTCCATGCCTTTACCTTCCAACTGCGGTTCCTGTTCCTCAGCCAGGCTTATTTGCCTTGGACCACCTGGCAAAACCTTCCATTGCCGTTTCTCTGATGTCAAAACCAGGGCTGGCCTGTTTCTGCAATTATCCAGCACTCTGCTCCTTGGCATGGGGACAAAAAGCTGGCCAGCTGCCCTGTCTCCCAGTCTGACTTCCTCCACTTTCTCCTGTCCCCCACTTCCTGCTCCACAGAAACCGGTGAGTGCTTTGGAGCTCACCTCTGACTCTGAACTGTCCCATCTCTGCATGGACTCTGCTACAGCTACACTCCCTCCCCCCACACTTGGGATCTGCTGACACATCCAGCTGTATATGGGATGGAGCTGAGTGTCATATCTGAGTAGCAACTTCGCCCAAGTGTGGCTGGCAGCCAACTCAGGCAGTTCACATCTTGCCCCTTGCTGGGGACAACCTGCCAAGTTATCCTTACCTGGTGACAGATGGTCCCTAGGACACCGTTAGGGCAAAAATTCCCTCATGCAAATCAAGGTCAAGGGCTCAAGCCAAAGGGAATGGGGCTCCTGCCCAGAGCTTCTAACACCCAGTTCTGGGTTCTTTGTGTGTCCAGCAACATCTCAGGACTCACTGATTTGCATTTGGCCATTTTCTCTCTTTGCTGAGGTCCCAGGAGGAAGAGAATAGGACAAGTGTGGAAAGAGAAAAGGCAGATTACTAATCCAAAAGGCTCCTGCTGAGGGAAGGAGAGGGTGTAATGCAAGGTGCATACAGAAGTGCCCCCATCTGAGTGGGCTATGTCCCAGATCCCACTGGGCATGCGAAACCCTCTACAGAGAGTACTGAACCCTCTCTCTACTGTGTTTTTCCTATACATACATACACACATTTAATGCCTTTCCCATCTTAACTTACTCCACTTAGCATACTCAGAGCTATGAGGTTCAACAGCAAAACACATTCCTTTTCCTTCTTCACAATTTCACAGGTAGAAGATTCACCCTGACCATAAGTCTTTTTTGTTTGTTTGTTTGTTTGTTTGTTTGGTGGTGCTGGGGATTGAACCCAGGGCCTCCTGCATGCTAGGCAAGCTGAGTCACATACCCAACCCTCGTCCTTACCACAGATCTTAGCAACCTGGGAATATGATTATTTTTTTTCCTTAAGTTGAGAATCCTTTCACTTAAAGAAGTACTTTACTACCTCTCTTTGGCATATCCAAATTGCCAGGGTCGCTACTCTTGCACTTTGGGGTCACTGTTAAGTAAAATAAGGGTAACTTGACCATAAGCACCGCACTACTGCCAGTCGATCTGATAACCCAGTTGGCTACTAAATGACGAACAGGAGCTCCAGTAGTGTATACAAGGTGGGTGTGCTGGACAAATATGATTCTTCCAATCCTGGACAGGAAGGAGTCAAACAACTTAAGATTTCAATATGCAACTCAGACAGCTGCAACTTAAAACATATGAATTGTTTATTTCTGGATATTTCCACTTAATATTTTCAGGCCACAGTTGATTGCAGGTAGCAGAAACCATGGGAAATAAAACTGGCTGAACTACGGGGACTACTGTACTGTAAAATGATGCTTTCCAGACCTCAGTATGGACAGTGTTAAAATACAGATTTTGTGTTGGTGAGGATGTGGGGGAAAAGCACTCACATTGCTGGTGGAGTTACAAATTGGTGCAACCACTCTGGAAAGCAGTGTGGAGATTCCTCAGAAAACTTGGAATGGAACCACCATTTAACCCAGCTATCCCACTCCTTGGCCTATACCCAAAGGACTTAAAATCAACTTACTTAGTGATGTGGCCACATCAATGTTTATAGCAGCTCAACTCACAATAGCTAAACTATGGAACCAAACTAGGTGCCCTTTGACAGATGAATGGATAAAGAAAATGTGGCACATATACACAATGGAATATTATTCAACCTTAAAGAAAATGAAATTATGGCATTTGCTGGTAAATGGATGGTACTGGAGAATATCATGCTAAGTGAAATAAGCCAACCCCAAAGAACCAAAAGTCGAATGTTTTCTCCGATATGCGGATGCTAATTCACAATGAGGTGGGGGTGGCTAGGAAAGAATAGAGGTACTTTGGATTAGACAGAGGGGAGTTTAGGGAGGAGAGTGGGTGTGGGGATAGGAAGAATAATAGAATGAATCGAACGTATTACCCTAATTGCATATATGATTACACCGGTGTAACTCTACACCATGTACAACCAGAAGAATGAGAAGTGATACTCCATTTATGTCTAATGTGTCAGAATGCATTCTACTGTCATGTGTAACTAATTAGAACAAAAATTTTAAAATAGCTATATACAAAAGCCACACACACAAAAAAATACAGATTTTGATCTAGGAGGCCCAGAGTGAGGTTAACATTATGTACTTCTAACAAATGCCCAGGAGATAGTGCAACCAACAGTTTATGGGTCACAAGTTGAATTGCAAAGACTGTTAGCCCTTCCCTGAAAGTCACTTGAGGCCTAAAAATTCATTGCATGAATGGGGATGGGGTTGTGACTCAGTGGTAGAGCACTTGCCTAGCACCTGTGAGGCACTGGGTTAGAGCCTCAGCATCACATAAAACAAATAAATAAAATGAAGGTTTAAAAAAGAATGCTTTTGGAAAAAATTCATTTCGTGGGGGAATAGAGTGCCACCTTTCACAATTCAGAAATCAAATTTCAAGTTTAGATGTCTCCTGTGTTAAAACCAGTGATATCAGTACCATGACCCTGTGGTATACTATGTTGTTTCTCTTGTGCCAGGAAACCAAGGTTCAGAGAGGTGAATTAACATGCCCAGAGACACACAGCTTTTCAGTGACAAGGTTAGCGTTAGAGCCCCTTGTTCATAACCACTAGGCTTTATCACATTGCAGGAAGATGGATTCACCCGATAGAATCCACTGGAGTAGAAGCAGATGTTTTATTGAGGACTGTTCTGATTTTGAGGGACAGAAAAACAACTCAAACTGACTTAAAAAGGCATGGCTTCATGCATGGCTGGATCCAGGGGTCTGCTTTCCTCTGTGTTGGCATCTTCCCCTGGCAGGCTCTTCTCTCTGATGGCTAGAGAGCCACCGGCACTGCAGCTGTGACCCTGTTACCCAACCTGTCATAAGGGGGGTCTTTCTCCCAGTGGTCCCAGCAGATCCTTCCTTTGGCTCAAATCAGGTCATGTTCACTGAAGAGCCACACGTTCACAGGTGGCCACAGGGGGGTCAAGGGTGTGTAATGGTCTGATGGTCTTAGGCCTGGAATGCTCACCCCTAGGGACCTAGAGGAGAGAGGGTTGGCTCCTAGGGTCAGGGAGGTGCTGCCAAGAGCAGAAGGAACGTCCTAACAGGCCGACAGCGACACGTCCACCATGGCCTAGGCTGGAGTTCCTCCTCCTCCGCCGGACAAGACGCACAGGAGGCGACTGTGCGCGGCAGCTGGGGTTGGGGGGTCGGCGGCTGGCGCGAGGGTCTGGGGAGAAGTGGCGTCAGGGAGGCGTGGTGTGTGACCGGTGGTCTCTCTGTCCCCAGGAAACCTCCCGCCATGGCCCTGGGTCTCTTCCGGGTGTGTCTGGTGGTAGTGACGGCCATCATCAACCACCCGCTGCTGTTCCCGCGGGAGAACGCCACCGTCCCGGAGAACGAGGAGGAGATCATCCGCAAGATGCAGGCCCACCAGGAGAAGCTGCAGCTGGAGCAGCTGCGCCTGGAGGAGGAGGTGGCGCGGCTGACAGCGGAGAAGGAGGCGCTGGAGCAGGCGGTGGAGGAGGGCCAGCAGCCGCCCGAGGCCCAGGCGGCCTGGGACCTCTGGACCACTCTCTGCATGATCCTCTTCCTGATCATCGAGGTGTGGCGGCAGGACCACCAAGACGGTCCCTTGCCTGAGTGCCCGGGCGGGGACGAGGATGAGCTGCCCGGGGCGGGGAGCGCCCCGCTGCGGGGCCTGGCCCTGCCCAGTAGGGCCACCCTGGACCACTTCTACGAGCGCTGCATCCGCGGTGCCACGGCCGACGCGGCGCGCACCCGGGAGTTCGTGGAGGGCTTCGTGGATGACCTGCTGGAAGCCCTGAGGAGCCTCTGCAACCGGGACACCGACATGGAGGTGGAGGACTTCATCGGAGTGGACAGCATGTACGAGAACTGGCAGGTGGACAGGCCGCTGCTGTGCCACCTCTTTGTGCCCTTCACGCCCCCGGAGCCCTACCGCTTCCACCCGGAGCTCTGGTGCTCCAGCCGCTCGGTGCCCCTAGACCGCCAGGGCTACGGCCAGATCAAGGTGGGCCGGGCTGACGGGGACCCGCTGGGCTGCATCTGCGGCAAGACCAAGCTGGGGGAAGACATGCTGTGTCTGCTCCACGCCAAGCAGAGCGGGGCGCAGGCCTGCAGGGAGATGGAGGACCTGCTGTGTGCCCCAGAGTCCCCGTACCTGGACACCATGCAGGTCATGAAGTGGTTCCAGACAGCTCTCACCAGAGCCTGGCACCGCATTGCCCACAAGTACGACTTTGACCTTGCCTTTGGCCAGCTGGACACCCCTGGATCCCTCAAAATCAAGTTCCGCTCAGGCAAGTTCATGCCCTTCAACCTGATTCCTGTGATCCAGTGTGATGACTCAGACCTGTTCTTTGTCTCCCACCTCCCCAGGGAGCCCTCTGGGGGGACCCCAGCCTCCAGCACTGACTGGCTCCTGTCCTTCGCGGTCTATGAGCGGCACTTCCTCAGGATGACATCGAAGGGGCTGCCCGAGGGTGCCTGCCACCTCAGCTGCTTGCAGATCGCCTCCTTCCTGCTCTCCAAGCAGAGCCGCCTGAGCGGCCCCAGCGGGCTCAGCACCTACCACCTGAAGACGGCCCTGCTGCACCTCCTGCTCTCCCGGAAGGCCTCCGACTGGAAGGCGGCGCAGCTGGGCTCACGCCTGCATGAGCTGCTCTGCTTCCTGGAGAAGAGCCTGCTTGAGAAGAAGCTCCATCATTTCTTTGTGGGCAACCGCAAGGTCCCTGAGGCCATGGGACTGCCGGAGGCCGTTCGCAGGGCAGAACCTCTCAACCTCTTCCGGCCCTTCGTCCTGCAGCGCGGTCTCTACCGGAGGACAGTGGACGCCTTCTATGAGATGCTCAAGAATGCCCCTGCCCTGGTCAGTGAATATTCTCTACATGTCCCCTCCGACCAGGCCGGCCTGCCCCCAAAAGCCGTCATCTTGTAGAGCATATGGGATTTGAGGGCCAGGAGGGAGGTATCTCACAAATTCTCAGGGCTGGGGCTCTGCAGCCCATCCTGGGGACATGGCGGGCTTGGTGGAGAGCTGAGGTGCCGCCCGCCCAGGAAGCCAGGCCCTGCGGCGCGGAGGAAACAGAATTCCAACTGGATGCTAATTCGCTTTCCTGCCATTGAGGCATGTTGGTAAAGCTGTCCTTTGGGTTTGGGGACTGGTCCTTTACAGAGTGCTTTTGGATCACCACAGATGACTGAGACAACGACGGAACGCTGCACGGAGACTGAGCTGGAGAGAGTGCACACGCTGACGAGCGTGATCCTCTTCCTTCTCCCGCCGCCCGTGCTTTGTATTGACAGACGATCTCTGAGAACGCTGCTGGGGACTGTGTTTAGGTCCAGTGCCCCATTCCCAGGAACGCCGGACCCCAGCTGACTGCAGCCAAACGAAGAACAGGGACAGATGTGGGAATCCACAACCTTTGACCCATATCCTGCACCATAGGGTCCCACGGTGGCTGCCACTTCTTATACTGTTTGAAGAAATGAGCAGGTGGAGATCTGGGGCTCCAAGGAGCTCTTGCTACACCCCACTGGGTATTTGGTGCAGAGGGTTTAAAGTTGGCCAATGCTCAGCCACATTCCCACTCAGGTGCACCCCCTTCCCAGGCCTCTTTGCTGGCAGAGTGTGTCCCAAGCACCTGGGTGCCATTTACCATGCTGGGTGCCAGCTCAGCTGCCCCTCACCCCTCTCCATACTCTCTAGCCATCTGTGTGGTAGCAGGAGGGCAGATCCTGAAGATGGAAACTGATCTTGAGAAAGAGAGGTACAGGGTACCTGGGACAAGGGACAGAACCCAGTTCCCAGGAAGCTAGGGTCTGGCTTGTAATCTGGACTAGTTCAGAGAAAGTTGCAGAACCCTGAGTGGGCACTGCCATAGCCCTGAGTTGTCCTCAGAGAATCAGTCCTAATGCAGGGTGGGGTTGGAAGCAAGAACTCTGTGGAAACCCAGCTCTGGTCCACAGGCCCAAAGCCACCTCCTGCCCGGTTCCTCACTACAGGGGAACTCGCTCCCTGTGCAGAGCCCACTCTTTCTGTATGGGCCTTGCTGACCATGCAGCTAACCCAGACCTACAAAGCCTGGTGGAGGCTGGGCTGACTGGGGACCTGTGTGGGCACTAGGAACACAGCCCTCAGGATTCAGGGGCCACCTTGGCCCTGCCGAGAGCTACGGGCCCTGGATAGGCACCAGAGATGAGGCTAGAGCTAGGCTTCTCTCCAGGCCACGTTCAGAGGATTGAGGAGCCCCTTCTCCACCTGGGCTTCAGTGGCCCCTTGAGATTTCCTCTCAGCATCACCCCAGGGCAAAGAGGAATGGAGAACAAGAGCGAGGCCACACCTGTGTTCCTCTCTCAGGATTTATGCCATCGGTACCTCCCAGACAGCATAACCAACTTGATGTGGGTGTGCAAGCTCACTGCGACCTGAAGAGGACAGTGCCTCCTGGACCCAAGGCATGCTCTCCCTCGCCTAGCCTCAGAAAGCTCGACAAGAGAGACCTTTGCCACCCGGGTTAGGTCTTGTGGGGAGACTGCTGCAGTCAGGGTATCAGATCCCATAGGAAGGGGCCCTGTGTGAGCAGGAGCTGGACTGAACTTGGGCTCCCCAGCCCCACAGCCACAGCCTGGCGCCCCAGGGAGTGACCCTGCTCCGGTGTGGCTCAAGGCAGCCCTGAGCCAGCCATCCCATCACTTCCAGAATCAGGACAGATCTCCTTATTTATTATAACCGCTGCCTTTTCTCCCTTCATCCTTGTCCTGCTGTGCTTTGAAGAGAACCCAGTAACCAAGAAGCAGCCTCCAGAAGCCAAGACCCAGCCTGCATCCCCCTCTGGTTCCCCTTTGCTTCCGGGAGAAAGTTCACTCAAAAAATAGCCCCGGTGTCTTGTTTGTGCAGAACTCCGCAGGGAAACGGGAGTCTGTTACACACCGAATCTGCTTCTGAAGCAGAAAGCAGCGGGGCTCTCAGTGTTTCATGCTGCCTTATTTATATTAAAAAAAATAGAATTAAAATCTCACATGGAGGAGAAACGGGCACAGAGTTTGTTTTTAACTTCAGGAAGTCTGTGTGGCTCCTGGGGCAGAGTTGGGGACGGGGGTGGATTTCCTATTGACAAGCAGAAGTTTTTGCTCCCCTTTTATTCTCGCCGTTTCAGGAAACTTTTAAAAATAACAAGCTGGAAGGTTTCTGTCTTTGAGGCGGTGTCTGCACTGCCTGCAGAGTTCCAGAAAGGGCCTTTGAAAGTCAGCTGGAGGGCAGATTCCAGCACAGGAACTTACTTCCCAGAGCTCATGTGTGCAAAGAAATGGAGGCTCTGGAAGCTTTTGGTGTTTGGAGAAGGAGACTGTTTTGTAACTGGAGGAGCTCTGGCCCCCTAGGGCACGTGGACCTTTCCACTAAGGACACCCCCCACCCCCGCTTTCTTTGAGGACCCTCTTTTCCTTCCCAAAGATACTGATGGCACCCAGCCTCTGCCCACTTTCTGGGCAGAATGCTCCAGACTGCATTTGATGCAGGACTTGACAAGAGTGAACTGAATAGGGCCGGCCTGAGACCAAGAGTTTGCTTAGATTGGGGAAGTGCACTGCCTCCTCCAAGGCCCCAGTCCCTATGCATTAGTCAACTCTTTGTTACTATAATGAACTACCTGGGGCAGGCTACTGGTGAAGAAAAAAGGTTTATTTCTTGTAGTGTGAGGGGCTCAGAGTTCGAGTTTGGGCAGCGCTATTTATTTGACCTCCGAATAGGGCAGCAACTGGCATCACATGATGGTGGGGACATGCACATGAAAAAACATATCTTGAACCAGGGAATGGAGAGCTGAATGGGGCTGCCTGAAACTTTTATAACAATCCTCTTGTGAGTACTAACCAGGGTCCCGTGTAAAATGCCGTAATCCCTCTTGAGGGCACACCTCTGATTGTCCTCAGGGCTGCCCGTCCCATAATGTTCCTACTGCCTCCCAACACCACCACCCTGAGGACCAAGCTTCCAACACGTGAATCTTTGAGGGGGACGCACAACTTCCAAATTCTAGTTCCTTGCCGTGCCTTGCTGACACACAGCCTGGCTGAGAACATGGCTAGCACATTGGTTCACTATCAAGGGTGTTCAGTGCCCTGGGGAACTGGGTCATTTGTCCAGACCCTACATGGTATCAGAATCCAATCTGGAATGGTCAGGCAAGACTCTATTTTTAAAGCTTTCCCCCAAGTGACTGGCAGTACCCTAGGTGGAAGATTTCCCACTTCCTTTCCAAATGGAAAGCTACAGGAAACCTCAGGGGCCAGCTTTTGCCACAGCTATTGGGAGGTGGCCTGGAAGGAGCTGATGAGCCTTCTGGGGATCTGTGGTCGAGGTGGTAGCAGCTATGTCTAGCCTCTGCAGAAGGCAGCTAGCGATGCTAATTCTTAGTGGGTCATCAAGAAGCCCTAAGCAGGCCAGACGTGGTGGCACACCCCTGTAATCCCAGGTACGTGGGAAGTTGAGGCAGTTCAAGACCAGCCTGGGCAACTTAACACAACCCTGTCTCAAATTTTAAAAAGACTAGGGATGTAAGATCAGGGGTAGAGTGCTTGCCTAGCAATGTGTGAGGCCCTGGGTTGGATCCCCAGCACCATGATAATTTGGGGAGGGACAGAGAGGTGACCTTCCAATTACATGCCTGCGAAAATTGCCACAAGAAAGACTGATATGCACACAGCAGAAGATCAGTTAGGGCCTGTTTGTCCACATGTGGCCCCGCACTACCCGTATCACCTGGATGCAGGCTCCTGGGCCACATCACAGGCACTGTGTGACCAAGAGAAATACAGCAGCCAGAACCACGCGATGCCAGCGCAGCACTCGATTTGTGCGCTCTCAGCTGCGAGCTCGGAGTCAGTCAGTCCTGAGGTGGATGCGGTGACTGTCCTCCCTTTTCCAGATGAGGAAACTGAGGCACAGAGGGGTTCTGTGACTTGTCTAAGGTCATTTGGGGGGTAAGTGACTGGCAATATTCTAACCAGGCAGTGCGGGTACATATGTTACTGGGATATTGTGGCAAATAAAGCTGAAAAGGGAGAGTGGGAGCGGAACCAGGGGAGGCCTCAGATGCTACGCTAACTGGACTCCACACCACAGTGATGGGCCAGGGGTGGTTTTTGAGTGAGACATTAACTTGATTCATCCCCAAGCTGTGGAGTCCTTAGTTACATGATCCATGCCCTCTGGGGTGGCCCTGTGTATGTGGCCATCTCCCAGAGCAGGGTTGGCAGCTGGGGCCGCAGCCAGTGAACGTCCAGGAAATCCTGGCTTCAGCCTCTCCAAGGCTGATTCAGAACATTCTCGTGTTCCGTCTAGTCTGTCCCCGGTGGGATAGAGCTGGAAGGTTGTTTGGTTGGTTCCCATGCAGAGCCAAGGACCGCCCCTCGGGGGCCAGGCCTGTCACATCGCTCTGCTCCCCTCCCTCCCACCCCAGGAGGGGCAGTGTTTACAGTTGACTTTTCTCATTGCCATCTAAAGATAGCTTGTACTTTTAAGTAGTTTGTTTTTAAATAAAACAGTACTAGTCATGATTTAAAAAAAAAAAAAAAACATAAACGCTCCCACTTCTTTTTTTTTTTTTTTTTTTTTGGATGCTGGGGATTGAACCCAGGGCCTTGTGCTTACAAGGCAAGCACTCTACCAACTGAGCTATCTCCCCAGCCCCCCACTGCTGACTTCTGAGTCCACTCCCCAGAGAGAACCGGTACTGTTTCTTGGGTCACTTTCCAAAATTTTTCTGTGTGTGTTTATCACATCTGCAAAGGCCTTGCTTTTATGCTTCTTACGTAAATTGCATGCCATCCAACTTTTCTTGGACATCTTTTTGAACATTTTGCTCCTATTCTTTTTTTAAATTTTTTTAAATGTATATATTTTTAGTTGGTAATGAACCTTTATTTATTTATATGTGATGCTGAGAATCAAATCCAGTGCCTCACACATGCCGGGCAAGCGCTCTGCCACTGAACCCCAGCCCCAGCCCAAAATAGCTGCTCATCGTCTCACTGTGTGCACTTGGGCCTCAGTTTACCAGCCTCCCCCACCGAGGACCACTCCAGTTGCCTGCAGTCTTTTTGCTGTTTTGAACACCTCTGTGCACTTGGCCTGCTTTGAAGCCACCCTTCCCCGCCCGCCGGTACTCAATGTATCCTGTACTGAGCAACTTGCTCTATGTAGATTCACCACCAAGCACTTTACCATCAAAAGAAACCATTGCCAGGGATTTCTGTAATCACGGCTGCAGGGTAAAGGAAAGGCCTTCCACCAAGCCTTGAGCAACAGACGGGCTTTCCCCGGGTAGTCACGATGTGAGGAACAGAAGACAGGGGTTCTGTCCCCAGGAACTGGGTCTGTTAGGAAGACCAATGGCGGCAGAATAAGTCAGCGATCCAGGAAGGGTTGGTAAGTCATTGGAAGTGAAGTTGCGTGGCTCCGAGTCCGACCTGAGCGGGGCGGGAGAACAGGGAGGTCTGCTTTGAGTTTGACCTCTAACCGTTTTAGATCCCTTATAAAATGTGAAGCACCTCCCCAAAGACAACCAACGCCACCTGACTGTTCTGTCTCCCAAATGCTTGTGCTCCATTCACCTGAGCCCCAGGACTGGCTTATTTCCTCCTGCATAATGTAAGACCTTGCTTTATAGGTGAAATAGCATTTGTCATCACTCCGATGTCCCTCTACAGCCCCCAAAAGAAACCAGAAAATAAAACTGTCAACAACAAATTATCTCCTAGCAAGATAGAACCACGTGAGCCTCAGAGATGTTCAGAGGCGTTTCTGTCCGTGGGAGCAGTGGGGTCCTCAGGACAGGGTAGCAGAGGGGGTTTGGCCCCTTCCGTTTCTTTGAAACCCACTGGGCAGTGATATTTTTGGTTTCTAGTAGGGTAACTTTATGTAAAATACAAATAGAAAAGCAAAGATCCACTTCCTGTTTCCTCTCACCCTCGGCTTTATTCACGATTGGCCAGGGGTGACTCCCTCACTGGTCGGTCCAGAGTTCTCCAGTGATTAGACCCCACGAGGACTGACAGTGGCCTTGGGTCTGTTCCCAAAGGCAGGGCGCGTGCTGACTCAGCCCCCAGTAGCTAGGCGGCTGCAGCCCTAAGACCTCCCAGCCAGGGACCATGAGTCAGCCTTCCCAAACCAACATACCCCCACCCCAGGAATCGAGGCCACCTCAGACCACAGCAGATGCCCTAAGGAGAGCCGGACTCAGGGCCAGCCCTCTTGACATCCACAGCTCTGCCCTGAGCAGTTACTAAGAAGCCCCTTCTCCACAGATTTTTCTTCTTCCTGTGTCATTTTGGGTTCTGTCCAGGCAGGCCACAAGCTCTGCGCATCCAGAACAAGACACCAAGCAGCAGAACAGTTAATGGTCCAGACAGAACCAAGAAGGGCAGGCCCTCTCCACGTGCCCACAGCGTGAGGCCCTACCCTCTAGGTACCCCAATGTCTCACTGTCTACCCAGGGGGACTGAGGCTCCAGATACGTGTAAATGGCGCAGGATCCAAGAGCTTGGGTTTTGTGTTCAAATCCCAGTGGTGCCACATCCTACCATAGCAAGTCTCATCATTTATTTCTATGAGCAGGGATTTTGCCTCAGTTTCCTCAACTGCAAAATGGGAATAATGCCACCCACCTCCTAGAGCCACTGAGAAGATTAAATGAAAATGCAGGTGCAAATCACTGAGGCCAGGACCTAAAGGAAACTAAGCTCCACAACAAAACCAGCGTTCATTGTTACCTTTGCACTTAGGGGAGCTCCGCACAGCGGAGTCCCACCTCCCGGTTCCCCAGCGCTGCCCCGGCTGTGCCCCGCCCCCTCCCAGCTTCCAGGTGTGGGTCTGCCTTCCCTGGGCTCCCTCGGCTCGCAGCGTGGGACCTGCAGGTCTGTTTCCTCTACACCCCCCCTGGGGCCAGACACATGCCAGGTGCTGGGGAAATGTTTGTGGACCTCACAGGGAGGGGGCTAGGCCATCATCCCCCAGTTTGAGGGAACAATGAGAAGTCTCTTTCCTCTGCCCTTCTGACCTCTCTGCTCTCCTAGTTCTGTGCTGTAGAACAGCCAGAACCCAGACCAGCAGTTGCCACCAGGACAGGCAGAGCTGGGGTACCTGGCAGGACTCCCCTGCTGTTCTGGAACAGGTTCCCCAAAGCGACTGTGACAGCTGCCTCATGAGGGGCTCCCTGGACACCCATTTATTCAGGCAGGCACCTCACATATTCCTGCATTTGCTCATTCACAGAACGTAAGCGACTGTCATTACCATGTGCCCTACATAAGGGTACTGGGAAGATGCTAGGGAAACAAAGTCAAGAGGGCATTATCCTCCTCGAGAACGCCCCCAGTCCAGAGGGAAGCAGAAGAGGAAGGTCAGGAGGACAGAGGCGAGGCAGTACTGGTGGCAGGAAGGCAGGAGCTCGGGGGTCGAGGGCACAGGCTCTGGATCAAAGCCTACACAAATCCCAGCTTTGTACATTGCCAGCTGTGTGACATCTGGGCAAGTTATGTCACCTCCAAGTCTCAGTTTGCCCATCTGTAAAATGGGAATAATTAGTACTCACAAGATTGGAAGGAATAAGTTGTGTATGCAAACTCCCTGTGTATAATAGACACTCAGTAAACAGAAGATGTGTTATTGTCCTGACTAGCCCGTGCTCCCACCTTCACAACTGAAACCAAACCCTAGCGAGTGAACCCTTCCCCTGGCTCCCAGGTAATCAACCCCTGCTGCCCCGTACCTGGGGCATCTGTGGATCCCCCACGCCCTTCCTCCCTCTGCCTTCAGATCATCTGGGACAGTACCTCAGATAAAGTCTCCAACGACTTTTCTGACTAGCAAATGAATAACCAATGACCATTACTTTAGAATGAAATTTTTAGTGGGGGACATGGTAGCACATGCCTATAATCCCAGTGGCTCAGAAGGCTGAGGCAGGAGGATCAAAAGTCTGAGGCCAGCCTCAGCAACTTAGCGAGCCCTGAACAATTTAGTGAGAACCTGTCTCAAAATATTTTTTAAAAAGGGCTGGGGATGTGGCTCAGTGGTTAAGCACCCTTGGGTTCAATCCCTAGTACTAAAACAAACAACAAACAAACAAACAAAATTCTCTGGGAAAGGCAAGAGGAGACATTTGGTAAATCAACTAGCCTTAAGGAAAGACAAAGATGAGTTTCAACACAGAACGAAAACTTTAAAAACCTCTTGTCCCTCTCATTTATATATTTCCTCTTATTCATCCCAATACCTGCCTCTTACGGCAGCCTTTAGACTATAACTAGGCTCAGTGGAGGCCGGGGTTCCAATCCGACCCTCCAGGGAGGGCCCCTCACTGCCTCCGGTCGCCCATTCTGAGGTTGACATCACCTGAGGTTTTTCCAGGGCTGCGGTTTCAACTCATTTTCTCCTTTTCTAGTCCACAAGAGATAAAGCTCCCACCTTGAATCCTGAGGTTTAACGTGCTCCTCCCAAGACGCACACACGATGTTAAATGTGGTTACGTCTGGGACGTGAGATGGCAGATTTCCTATTCTGACGTCATTGCCTCTTTCAACCTGCGTTTCCCTCCTGCCCACCCCCTCCAGAGCTCCCCATGGACCACTTTAGGTGCTTCTGCCTCCTTCCAGGTTGCGTCCAGGGGTTGATGACTCGGTCTCTCTTTGTGTCAGGCTAATGGCGTAAAGAAACAAGGAGGAACGTAGGGCAAGGTCTGTGACAGGACCTTGGCGACCTGCAGGGAGCCATTCAGACCCCAAGGGGGGCTGTGGGCCACCAGCCTGCAGTCTCCCCGCAAAGTATTTTTTTCTATCCTTTATTTCCGGGTTCTTCAAGCTTCCTAAAGTAACATGTGTGGTCCTAAAAAAGAATACTGTCATCCTGGTCATCCAGAGAATGCCATTTTCTGTCACATCCACAGCAATTGGGGTCCCATGCCAGAGTCACCAGCATGCAGGGTTTATACCTGCAAAGGCTGATCAGTCCTCTAAGTCCTCTGAGAGGACACGGGAGATGATGCCCCTGTTCCCGAGCAGATTCCAGGGAAACGGTGGCTCACACACCCTACTCTGCATATGTTCAGGTGCCATGGCAACGAGGAGCCGCTTCCGGAGCAGATGGCACAACATACTGCCCGTCACGTGGCACCTCCTCTGGCAGGCCAGGCCGCCTCACCCAGCCGGCTTGCCTCTGTCCAACTGGCATGGAGGAACTCCTGCTTACAATTTACATGGGGAAAAATGTGCCCAGAGCCAGCAGATGGCAGGGCCCGGCTGAAACGTGGAAGGAGGGAGGGCCAGCTTGGACTGAGGCAGAGGCAGGGACAGCGCGCAGCTCCTGAGTGAGCAGGAACCAGTCAGAACATCACACGTGCTGCTGCCTGGTCTCAGCACAGCTGAGGGCCTCAGGTAGAAACTGAGTGAGTGAAGCCAAAATAATCAGAGGCTGCATCAGGCAGCACTGGACAGTCCAGGCTGCCCGCCCCAGGGGAGGCGAAGGCACCTGCTGGTACACCCAGTGTCCTCAGCACTCTGTGTCTTTGTGGTCTCCGGCGGTGCAGTTCTTCCTGGCCAACCTGGAGGGGTCACGCCAGAGCCTCTCACTGCAAGAGAAGCAACTTCAAAGCTGCAGGTTAAAACCTCCACCAAAATGAGGGGCTCCTGGAGGGCAGGACCCCCCACCTGGCCCTGGGGATACAAGCGAATGGAGGCATCTGTTGGGACAAATTGAAAGAGTATATGATGAAAATCCAGCTGAGTGACCTTTACCCGTGACCTGGGGTGTGTTCGCATTTTTTTGGTGCAGGATGCTGGTTATAGAACATTCTGTGAGACATCCTGAGCCCTGACAGTGAAATTCTGACGTACTCAGTCCAGAGTGATAAACGGGTTTCATTTCCTGCTTTGGAATTCTTTCCAGTCACAAGACCCTCCATGTATCCCAGGCCCATGGCCAAAGTTTGAACAGAATGACACTCAAACCCGCCCATAGGGACAGCAGCATTCACTTGTCAAAAGGAGGGTATTTGGACTTGGAGTGTTTTCTTCTTCCCCTCCCTCTTCCCAAGATTTCCACTCACCAGGGAGGTTTGGGGAAGGTGCCATTCGGGAGTGACAAACGTCCATCATAGGCAGGCCCTGAACACCAACATCAGTACTGTCACCAATACTCTGGAGATCAAACTGTCCAAAGCCCAAAGATCCAAGAGATACGCCGGCTCCCAGAATGAACTTGGATATCAGCGCTGGGCACTTTCTGGTGAATCATTAGAAGCTACAGGCTAGAGAAGTCAGACAAATGATTATCAGAAGGAATACATTTTCTGTTTCCATTTTTATTGGGAACCTCAAAGAAAAGGAACAGAGACGGATTGACTCCTGAGACAATCCTTGATACAGAATCACAACATGCTGGGAATTCTGGGTGTTGAACAGGGGATCATGAGGCTCAGCAAATTAGTCCAAAATCAAAGGCGTTAGGGTTGTTCTGGAAATAGAGATTCAAGAAGCCCAGGAAAATGTTCCTATCTATGAGCAGAGCACAGACTGTGGGGTCCTGCTTCATAGCCGCTATCCAGAGCCGTAACGTTGGGGTGTGATTCACACAACTGCAAGACAAGAAAGGGGAGTCAGCATGTCCCACGGGAAGGCATTGGAGGGGGACTCTTAATGCCTTTTAGATTTGTAAGAAAGCAAAAATGAATTTCTTGGGGGAATATGGTTAATACAGTTGTAATATTATCAAGTGAACATGATCACTTCACTGAAGAAAAATTTTCTTTTTGAAACAGCTGTACACGCTTTGGGGGTGCAGAATCTGTTGCTTCTAACAATACAGTGGGATACTTGTAGACCAAGGCTCTGGGGAAATAAAGTGTTTATTTCCTTGTTTACCAACAAAAAAGACAATTCTCTGGAGCAAACATTCTAGGTCCTCTGCAGATTTTACTTCAGGGAGTTTGAAAAAGATAAAAACAAGTAGTTTCCAAAATTTTTTTTTTTTTTTTTTTTGCGGTGCTGGGGATTGGATCCAGGGCCTTGTGCTTGGGAGGCAGGCACTCTACCAACTGAGCTATCTTCCCAGCCCCCAAAAATATTTTTTAAATACATAAAATAATCCTGAGACTTGAAATAACAGAGCCACCAGGGCTCTCTTAAAGATGGATCATGGAATTTAGGTCGAGGGCATGCGGGGTGACATGCTACAGTAACGCAACTGGCTAGGGACAGTCGGGACCAGTGGTGAGGCTTCCTGATTGTGGTTCAATGCTCTGTCTTCGGAGGAGACAGGTTCTTATCATTTACATATCAGAGATTGAGCTTGAATATCCAAGTGTTATGTTACTGATTTCTAGACATCAGGAATGTCCAGCACCCACTATGCACCTGGCAGAGATTAGCCCAAGAGTTCGAGAACTATCCAACATGTCTCTGAGCTTTGGGGTGACAAAGCCCAGGACACTACAGAGCTATTTTTTGGCTTTAAACACCTCTACCCTTCTGCGGGATGTGGTTGCCATTTTGTGCACATGTGTAAACATTACTGATGTGTTACTTCCAAGAACTTTTTGAAAAAAGGATCTTCCTATCTGGGGAAGATTCCTCAGGGAAGTGAGCTGTGACTCGGGTGTGTGGTCCTGCTGGGTGATGAGCAGGACCGGAGGGGCTGGGGAGGACAGCAGGCTGTGAGGCGCTGTGGGAGGCTTTGCACACGGGGTCGCCTCGAGTCTGCAGGCACGGGAGAAAAGCCCAGGGGCATTTGGAACCAGGAAGCACACACGGTGGCTTGAGAGCCTGCTTTTGTTTTATACGTCCTGGGACGCCCCCACAAGGGGATGGTAATGGCACAGAGACCATCTCAAACCTCGCCACGCAGTGTATTTGCAACCACAGGGTCAAGGTCTTACTCAGCTATCCCATACACATCCAGCCGCTCAAACCAGGGCCAGAGGAGGTAATCGATCATGGATATGTGGTCCCCACCAAAGAAGGTGGTGTTCTGATAGTCCAGGATCTAGAAAGGCAAACAGAACAAAGCACGTTCATGTACAGTTCTGCCAACGTATTTATAGACGTTAAATATAGATATCAGATAAATTCCAAAAGAGGGAGACGGAGGTTTCAATTTTTCTTCCTGTTTTTAAGAGACTGCCTCTTCCCTTTTCCTGAGGTTTCTTCCACCTCCTCTAGGGTCCCACTCCTGGCTGCATTCTGTCCTCTCCCTCCCTTCAACACTGGAATGACAGTATAGCTCAAGTGACTGGAGAATTTGGAAGGACAACCAGTGGCCCAGTCGCCCCCCAAGTCTGGAGCAGGCTGCTGCAGGTGCTAAGCTTCCACACCCCAGCTGGGCCCAGAGTGGGAGGCCCAGCCTCAGCTCAGAGCTGCCCATAACCTGGAGGCCTGGGAGCCTCAACCTGATGCTGAAGGCCAGTGTCAGGAACCCCCCTTGCTGTAGTGCTGAACCCCATTCCCAGCATAAAGGGGTTATGGTACTCTCCTTACATCTCACTCTTTTGTCTTCCCAATCAGTTCAAAGCTACAGCAGGAAAGGGCAGAGCTGTTTAAAGGGCTCCCTTAAAGCCCAGCATTGCCCATCCTCCTTTTATTTGAGCTCTTTGAACTTCACACTTGTTGTCCCCTCAACAACTTTCTGCATTAAAATAAAAATTCTCTTTCCTAAATGGGACAAATCAACACAGATGGATTCTACAGAAAGCAGATATGCTCGCAACAGACAGATCATCAAAGACAGATGAAAGAAAGCTCCTGAAAATTTAAACAAGCAAGCGCTCTTGGGCGAGGTTGTCATTGGGCCAGGCCTTCCTGGTGCCTGCTCCCTGGCTGAGTCAAGCAAACCACTCGCTTTGGCCTAGACAGCCCATAACCAGAGATTCTTCTCCAGCTGTGACTTGACAGCTGGCCCCAGGCGACTCGCAGAGTAAGTTCTGCAGTGTTTCCATCTTGAGATGTTGTTGGGGCTGAAGGACAGTCATCCTGTGAATTAGGTACCTTGGTACGATTGGCACCAGCAAGGACACACTCCAGAGTTTCTTGCTTTCTTGGCTGAGGAATGGAGATGGCTTGTAGCTAAGAAGGGAAGCTCTGGAGCCAGCAGACCTCATCCCGAGCTAGACTTTTCCTCTGATCTAACATGAAACCCAGGGCAACTTACCTTCTTTCTCCTCCAAGCCTCAAAGTCCTCATCTGCAAAATGGTGGGGATGTCAGTGCCCCCCTCAGAGGTCATGGTGAGGAGTGACATGATCATGCATGGAAACAAGTCTGCCCTGTTCGGTGAATAAGTAAGAGCAGAGACCCCTGGAGTCTGCATTCACAGAAAGCAAGTCCCTCCTGCCAAAGGATCAAGAGCTCCTCTACCTGCCACCCCTTCTCAGAGGGGAAGAAAGTCTTGATGCCCTAAAGTCTAAGTCTTGATATTTCACAGTGGGCGTAGAGGGGTTCCCTGGATCACTATCCTGAAAGTCTGGATAAAAGTTAGGTGACATCACCTTGTTCAGGGAGGCTAACAGGATAGTATAAAGACAGCGGAATCTGCCCAATGAATAACCTAGAAGCTGTCCTCAGTCACGTATAAATAAGATCTGGCTTACAGGGAAAGGAGCAAATAACTCAGCTTTTATAGATTCCAGCAGGCTCTAAACTTCCTTTATGTCCGGGGATAAATAATAAATACCTGAACTCTCTTTTTGTGCCTTTTGGTTTTGTTTTGTTTTGGGACTGGGAATTGTACTCAGGGGCACTTAACCATTGAGCTACACCCCCAGCCCTTTTAATGTTTTAAGACAGGGTATCACTAAATTGCTTAGGGCTTCACTAAGTTGCTGAGGCTGGCCTCAGCCTCCCTAGTCACTGGGTTTCAGGCATGCAATACCACACCCAGCTAAATACTCAAACTTCCATCACTGACTTTGGAATATATAACCACGACTTGTCATTGGACTTCATGACGCAATGAGAACCAAATCTAAACCACTGGACTCTGGAACATCTGTATAATTCCTCTGTTTTACAAAGCAGAATGTTCTTGGAAAAGTCCTTGTTAAGCAAATCAGACAGACATTTAATGGAATCATGGTGGGTCCTTTGGTAAAGTGATGATATAATTTTGCAAATGAATTACTGCTTAGTAATTGATATTGGTTTAGTATTATTTCTAAAGCTTTCCATTTACTCAGAGTAGGAACATGCCTTGAAATATATATGATCTTATAGACATCACAGAAACACTCAAAAAGTAATACAAACAATTATTGAGATTCTCGGCACAGTAAAGTTGACATGAGCCAGCTCGGTGGCACACTCCTGTAATCCCTGCTACTCGGGAAGCTGAAGCAGGATTGCAAGTTTGAGGCAAGAAAGGGAAATTTAGGGATCCTGTCTCAAAATAAAAGTTTAAAATGGCTGGGGACGTCGTAGCTCATTGGTAGAGGGCTTGCCTAGCATGAGTGAGGCCCTGGGTTCAACTGTCAGTACCAGGGGGTGAGTTGGGGGGAGTCCACATGAGCAGATGGAGAAAACAGATCAACTACCTTTCACCCACCCCTCAAAAGGCATGTACACATCCCCTCCGCTCTCACGGAGCCAAGGATGACTTGGACTACCCAGATCAAAACATCAAAACTGCCTGGAGCTCTCAATATAGCTCCAGATTATTTTTGTTTTTTTTCTTTTTTGGTTCTGTGGACATAAGAGGGCCCCATGCAAACGGGGCAAGGGTTCTGCTACTGAGCTGCCTCCTACCCCACTGCTGCACACCCTTGAGCCCTGCCCCAGACAGCATTTTGCCACCAATTTCAAGAATGTCTAAAAATCCCTACAGAAAACTATCTCCCCATCAGCTAGCACAGAGCTCTGCCTCCTTTGCTAATGCATCCCAGTGATGCAGAACACGCTGGCCAGGCCTTCTTGGAGGTTTCTGGCAATTCTTTAAGACACCCCAGTAGGAAACTCTCTTCTATGCAAACCTGGCACTTCTCCGACACTTAAAACGACCTTCCCCTTAGAGTCCCAGATATTGTGAGGGAGGTGTTTTGCAAAAAGGCATTTGAGGTTCTGGAATATTACAAAAATCTATTTTTAAATGTTCTGTTTTCCAAATCACTGAAAAATAAGGCTACAGACTTGAGGGGTGACTAGTGAGCAATGCCCACAAAGAAGGAAGGCCCTTTTGGCCTAAGCAAGGTGGACTATTCCCACCCTCTGAACCCGAAAGGCCTCTCGGGCGCCCCCAGGGGGAGGAAGGTTGAAAGTCGGTCCTCTGAGGTCGTCCAGGAGCGCGAGCCGAGGAAGAAGCACCCAGGGCTCCCCCTAGTGGTCATCAGTGGCGCGGCGCAGTGGCCGTGCCTCCCTTCAGCAAGTTCAAGGGAAAGGAAAAGAAATCTGCAAAGCTTTAAAGAGAGAAGCAAACCCATAGAGAAGCGAACCCCAGACTTCTTTAAGGAAGGCATTCTGAAACACTTCAGATTAAGCTCTCGACTCTCAGGTGCGGCCTCAATAACTGAGCTTCAAACCTCAAGGCGGCTGTCTGCCCTTCGCCACCATCCTGACACCATCGCCCAGAAATCCCTGGCCTTATCGGCGTCCTCGTCATCATCATGATCGTCCTCATCACCAACATATTTGGTACTGGGGATTGAACCCAGGGTGCTTTACCACTGAGCCACATCCCCAACCCTTTTTTAAAATTTTAAATTTTGAGACAGGGTCTTCCTAAGTTGCTTAGGGCCTCACTAAGTTGTTGAGGCTGGCTTT